>NC_071627.1:24247500-24547500 GCF_014839835.1 Dryobates pubescens | reverse complement strand
TTTGGGGGTGTCTGAAGCAGCTCGCCTTAAGTTCATGCAGTTTGAAAAGCTTTTGGGGAGCGTGGCAGATGGAGCTCCCTACAAGCTGCACATCTCACTGCTGGGACAGCAGGAGAGGAGGAAGCATTTGGAGCCACATTCCTAAAGTTATTAAGCAGCAGCAGTGAAAAAACTCCTCTCCCAACTTTGGTGCACGCTTCCCTCGGCGACTCTCACTTCTTTCTTGGCATCCCGCGGAGGAAACGATGCAGCTCGTGACATGCAAAGGAAACAGAGAGCCAGTAGGCAGGGCAGGGTACTGAGAGGGGCTTAAACCCTTCAGCAAACCTTCTCTGCTCTCACACAGCACAGAGTATTCCAGGTCTGATCATCTGCAGCTTATCTGACACGTTTCACACTGCAGTGCTCCCGGGGGAAGAGGCTTCAGTTCTGTTGCCTGTCCCTGTGTGAGACCAGCTGTTGAGCAGCCTTCTCCTCTTCTCTTTCCAAGGGGCTGCTTTCACTTGGCTGCTTCCTGGGAACTATACTGGAGGGAAAGCTGCTGCTTCAAAGGCATTCTGTGGGGATTAATGATCACAGAATTGGACCACTAAGCTCATTGAGTCCAACCATCAACCAACACCCCCATGGCCATCAGAGCGTGTCCTGCAGTGCTGCGGCTCTGTGCTTTCCTGCACACCTCCAGGGATGGTGACTCCATCACCTTGGCTTAAATATTCCCTTGCTTATTAATTTTGTATGCACAAAAGCCTAACTTGTCAATTCAGCTGGGGTCCAGGTCATTGCCCAGGGCACCCTGGCTGTGACTGGGTGCCCCAATGACACGCTTCCTCACATCCTTTCTTTAGCTCACGCCATACCCGTTGCTTGGGGAGGTAAAGCTGGGCTCTGCCAAAGCATCTTGCTGCAGGAAAGATCCTGGAGATGAAAGCTGTTGACAGGGTAGGGAAAAATTGCCCATCTGTGGGTTGGTGTCTAACCTTCAGCCTCCCTAGGTGCTAACCTGGGTGGAGGGCAGTTAGCTCATTATACCTGCTCCCAAATCTCTGGTTCCTTGAGGATCCTGGGAAAAACAACAACAAAAGAACTACAAATGTGCAAAATTGTCTGTTTAATCAGCTGAGAAAAAGAGAGAGAACCCAGCAAAGCCCAGAGAGTGCTGAAGTTTCCTCTGGGCTCTCTTGCTGTCCCTCTGGCTGCTCCCCAGCTCCTTTGCAAAGCTGGTATCAGGACCTCTGTCCTCACATATTTTCCTCCTGCCCTGTGACAAGGAAGAGGAAAGTGGAGCTGAGCCCTTCTCCCAAAGCACCTTGGTCAGGCCCAGGAGCCCTGGCCCAAGGGAGAGCTCATGGCATAAGCCAGAGGGAACAGCATCCCACGGATCCCTGCTCAGCCCAGCAGCCTGCTCCATGCAATGCATGTGGGAGATATGCAAACTGGGAGCACTCTGCTGGCTCTGATGCTCCTTTGAGCTCCTGGACCATTATTTGTGTCCACATTTAATTCAATTCACAAACACCTAATGAAAATCCCAAAAGGATGGGGTCCTGCCAGCAGAGACCTGCTCTGAGGCACTGAGCAGTGAGTGCAGCAGAAACCCAAGGACTGAGCCTGCAGCCACAGTTTCACTTGATTTCTGTATAAAACTGGGAGCCTCAACCTCCTGACATGGCCACTGCTGGGGATGGTCCAGGAGAGCTCCTCCTTGCTGCTAGCAAAGATGTGGGGGCCTTGAATTCCGTTCAGGAGACTCCAGCTTGGGCTCAGTACACCAAGATTTGGCACCTCAAGCAGAGTTTCTCAGCTACCAGGAGCTGCAAGCACACTTCAGAGCTGCTTCATTTGCAGAGCTGCAGAAATATCTAGAGCAGAGCTGGAGGCTGCTGGTCGGATGTGAGTGTTTGCTGCTCTCAGCAGTCTCTGGATGTGACCTCCCAAAGGTCTCCACATGGTTTCAGGGCACGGTCACTTGCTGCTGCTGCAAGGTCTGGGATCAGGATGAGCTACAGGAGTTGCTTCTAGAGGAGGAGAAGCAGGAGAGGCAGAAGGTTTTCAGTGGTTGTTGGTCAGAGGCTGCTTGATAGAGATGCTTGGCAATAGGGAAGCTGCACAGAGGGCTGTAAGGAGTTCAGTTTGGGTTGTGGCTGTTCCCTGAGTGGCTCTGGACAGAAACATTTACAAATGCACTCCCTGGGCTGGAGATTTTCAAGGGATTTGTGCAGAACTGGACTGGGTTACCTTGCTGTGACCTGCATGCTCCCTGCCTTGGCCTGTGAGGACCAAGGGTGTGCAGTGGCCAGAGGAAAGCTTTTAAGGGTGTAAAGAGCAGTTTAAATGCTCAGGTCTTGCCTAGACTGGGGCCTGGGGTGGGGATCAGTTGGTGAAAATCTGCCACCCCCATTTGTACTTAGTGCTTAGGTTTGCTTTGGAACCAGGGGAGAGAAGCAGACACTTCAGTGTGCAACTTCAGCCTCCCTGAAGCAGCTCCCCAGGCAAGAAGGATGAATCTGACTCAGATGAGTGGTGCTGGGGTGTGTAACTGGGCCCAGGGCATGCTGCTGTGAGCTGGGGCTGCTGCTTTCTTTCGTGCATCTATAAACCATGCAGGAAAGAATCCTTTCAGCTATTGGAACAGGCTGCCCAGGGAGGTGGTGGAGTCACCATGGCACTCTGGGGCATGGCTTAGTGGGCATGGGGGTGTTGGGTTGATGTCTGCACTCAATGCCCTTACTCCAACCTTCTTGATTCTGTGCCTTTCATAAGCAGTGCTGGAATAGCTGTTCAAAACGAGGGTGAAAAGGGGCTGCAGCTCAGGCCAAACCATGGCCTTGACCCCACTGCTCTCTTAGACAAACCTCTCACTGTGTTCAAAGCAAACTGCTCCATCTCTGCTCCGTTTGCTCCTCTTTCCCCACACCTATGCTCAGGAGGAGCTGCTTTTCACAGCTGCGCTTTCAGGTCACTCGGTGACATCCTGCTCGTGTGGCACCTCCTTACTCCTCCTTTTGGGCTACAACAGACACAGTCCTGCCACTAGCAGAATGCAGCAGGTCATAAATTACAGCTGTGTGTATAAAAGCAGCCCTCACAGCTTCCAGAACTTGCTTGGGCTTGCTGGGACTGTCCACAGCCTCTCCCCTGCATTGGCACGAGCACAGAATCCCCTGCTGCAGCCTGGAAGGAGCCTCTGGAGATGAGAAATGAGCAGTGTGGGGATGAGAAGGAATCCATCATCTGTGAGCTGGACAGTTGTGCTGTGCTTGTTTGGCTGCTTGTTAATGGAGCAGAGAGGTCCCCTTGACAACAGATGGAGAATGAGTCCCAGGCTGGGCCAGGGGCTGCAGTGGAGACCATGGCCCAGCGCACAGGAAGGATGAGTTCCCTGTCCAGACCTTGCTGTCTAATTGAAGCCAGGAAACAGAAGGAAGGTGGAGGATGAGGTGGAGGGGGGAGCAGAGATGTAGCCTCCAGGAAAGTCATTAAGGAACTTGTGCCTTCCTGGCTTTGTGTCTTTCTAAAGTGTATTTTATCTCTCTCTGTTGGGCTTTGAGCCTCGCAGAGTTTATTCAAGCTGTTGCAAACTTGCTGACTTAGGGAGCACATAAGCCCTGGGGATCGAAGCAGAGGCACTGAGGGTGAAATAACACATCAGCAGGAGGAGAGCTGAGAAGCAAAATGGGGAGAAAATCCAGCTTGATGTTCTGCTCTCTCCTGTGCTCTTAACCTCCTTCCCTGCTTGATCCTCTTCATTGGAGCAGGTACTCATTGTCTTTGTGTGTATCCCAGCAGCATCAGTGTTTAATGGTCCTAGATTACAGAGCCAAAGTGTGAGATCGCTCCAGCCTCAGGGCTTGGGGCAGGAACTCTCCCTCACATTGAGATGACTCCCACATGGCAGGGAGGAACATCTCCCATCGCTGGGGGAGGAGCATCTCAAGCTCTATTTTGAGCCCAGCTTCTTTTTCTGGCCTGGAGGCTCAGCAGACATAAACACTTCTCCCACTCCCAGCCCTTCTGGTGCTATCTTCTGGTGCCATGCTGTGACAAATGTTACCTCCAGGTTACCAGGGGGGGCAAGGCCACACAGGCTCAGGAGCCTAGATGCTGCTTCCTGCCCACAGCAAGCAGTTTGACAGCTTGGGAAGCATGCAGATGATTCAGCTCAGAGAGGTCCATGCTGACCTGGTAACTGTGGGCAAGCTGTGCAGTATGGCAGGGCCAGCACAAGCATGGCAAGGCTCCTTGCACCAGGTTTTGTTATGCAGGCTGGCAGATGTTGCCCTGCTCCCTGCCTTCAGTCTGAAATAAGATGAGGGAGAAATACAGAGCAGAGAGGGGTCAGCCACTGGTTTTAAGAGGGCTTAACGTGGGAAGCAATGGAGATTGCAGAACTTGAGCCCTCTGAAAATCAGATCATGCCTCTACAAAGCTGTACACACAGGTAGCTGCCTGCTTGCAGGCCCACAAAGTGGGACAAGAAATAGAAGAACCTAACTCTGATGCTGTAAAAGGGCACAACAGTTGGTAAAGGCTTGGGGATGGAGGCCAAAGGCCATGGGATGGGAGATGCAGTCTGCTTGAGGGGGACAGTGGAGCTTTGCCAGGGCAGTGGGTGGTGCTCCTAGGTCCAGATCCACCTCTGCTTCCTCCTGGTTTACTGATGGATTGCAGGGATAATGGAGCACAGTCAAAAGTCAGCTCCCCAGACACCCTTGCCCACTGCTCAGGACAGAGCAAAGCAGCTCAGCCACACCTAGCAACCCCCCAAATGCCCTTGAGTGTAATGTTTAACCGAGCTGCACCACAGGAGGCTTAGGGTGGATGCCAGGAAACACTTTCTTTCTTCACTGGAAGGGTTGTCAGGCATTGGAGCAGGCTGCCCAGGGAGGTGCTGGAGTCATCATCCCTGCAATGGCTTCAAACTAAAGCAGAGCAGATTTACACTGGATGTGAGGAACAGGTTCTGCACCAGGAGGCTGCTGGGACGCTGGAGCAGGTTGCCCAGGGAGGTGGTTGAGGCCCCAGCCCTGGAGATGTTCAAGGTGAGGCTCAGCAGGGCTCTGGGTGATCTGATCTAGCTGGGGATGTCCCTGCTGGCTGCAGAGGGGGCCGGGCTGGATGAGCTTTGGAGCTCCCTTCCAACCCAGAGCACACTGTGATTCTGTGGAGAGAAGTGTTTGACAGGCATGCAGGAGGGGTGCTTGGGGGTAAGGCTTAGTGGTGGGCTTGGCAGAGCAGGGGGGATGGTTGGGCCTGATGACCTTGAAGGTCTTTTCCAACCCAAATGATTCTATGATTTTCTCCTAAGAATATTCAACTTTTCTCCACAAGGCTCTTTAGGAGAGCCGAAGGCGAAGCTCCCCTCTGCTCTTCAGGAGGTGTTTACTGCAGGGCTCAGATTGCTTTGGGCTGTCTTCTGTCCATGTTTGTAGTTTGGCTTTACTCAGGGTTTTAATTAACTCACCTGAAATAGGCTTAAAATGGCCATTCCCAGCGAGTCCATGGCAGCACAGCCCCCAGACAAGGCACTGATTGCTTTTTAATCAAATCCCCTGAGTGCATGGGGAGCAAACAAGCCTGCAGCTCTTCTGGTGCTTTTAAATGCCCTCTTGGAAGAGGTGCTGGCAAGGCTCAGCCCTGCCAGGGCAGTGAGTGAGGGATGTGGGCAGGGTGGGCACGATGCTGCTGCACTGCCCTGTGCAGGTGGCACCACCTGGGACGTGGCCTCAGCGCAGGGCACTTGCAGCTGTCATTTGTAACCCCCCAGGCCTTTATGTCGGTGCTCATCAGTCCCTTGGGGGTAATACAGCCCAGCCCCAAGCTCTGCTGGATGGATGTAGCCCCAGCACTGTGTTTCCCCTTGGTGTGCAGTTGAAAGCAGTAGGAGCCAGTGGCTCTGCAGCTCTCCTTGTTCAGTTAGCAGAGCAGAGAATGTGTGCTCAGAGTGGGGCACTCATGCCCTGCTTATCAAGGGCTGGGTTAGTAGCAGTGACAGTCATGGGGAAGGTGGCTGGCTTTGCATTTCGAACCATCAGGCTGAGGAATCACAGACTTGGTTTGGTTGGAAGAGACCTTCAAGTCCAGTGCTTGCCCCAGCGCTGCCAGGGCACCACCAAACCATGGCCCTCAGCACCACATCTCCAGGGCTTTTGAGCCCCTCCAGGGATGGGGACTGTACCACTGCCCTGGGCAGCCTGGGCCTGGACTTGACACCCCCTTTGGGGATGAGTTCCTGATGCCCAACCTAAACCTCCCCTGGCACAACTTGAGGCTGTTTCTTCTTGTCTTGTTACTTGGGAGAAGAGCCCAAGCCCAGCCTTGCCCCAGCCTCATCTCAGGAAGCCTAGAAATGCACTGTTCAAGCCAAATGGTTTGAGAGCACAGCAGCTAACCTAACCCCCTCACTGAGAAATTAAAGACAGCTCTGACTGACTGCAGTGGGAGGAAGGGCCAGCAAAGCACCACAGCTTCCTGTAAGCAAGGAGCATCTCCTGGGGCCGCACAAAGTCCTGGCTGCCAGGCTCTTCCACACGGGAGGGAGCAGCAGGTGGCTGCCATGGGTCTGCATTGCTCATGGAAGCGCTGGAAGCTGCACGGGCTGCAGACCGAAGCGCGGCTGGCACTCGGCGTGGCCGGGGCTGCGGCTCCCTGCGCCCAGCGGCCACCCGGGAGCTGGCAGCCGAGGGCTGAGGAGGCAGAGGGGACCCTGGCTCCCTGCGCTGAGGCTCGGCAGCTGTCTAGACAAAGGCACCTGCAGGAGAGATTTGCCTTTGAATCGGCCCCACCTTCAGCGCCTCTCTGCCCCAGCAGGGGAAGGGAGCCTGCTTGACTGCCGGGCCACTCCTGGCCCTGCAGATGCTCTGGGCTTGGCTGGAGGAGCCGGCAGGAACTTAGCAGTTTTCGTTCTGGTCATTTACTCCTTGCAGCATCCAGTCCTGCAGCACAGATGTTACAGCACAGCTGTTTACCATTTTTTTTCAGGTCAGCCATGTGAATTGTCCTCTGGTATGTTGTTTTTCCTCTTCTTTCTCCCCCCCAAGCCTGAGGTCTGCTGGCAAAATCTGTGGTCCCTCAGCACCTCATCTCTGCCTCTTTGAAGCACCTCCAGTGAGGGGGATTCAACCACCCCCCTGGGCAGCCTGTTGCCATCTTTGAGAACCCTTTTAGTGAAGACCTTTCCTCTAATATCCAACCTAAACCTCCCCTGGTGCAACTCAGGGCCCTTTCCTCTCGTCCCCTGAAGTCATTCTCCATTCTGTGCAGTGAAGCTGCAGAGCACAACAGCCTTAGAGCTTTCATTCCTGACTCTTTCACTCTATTTCAGTTCTAATCTGCGGTCTGAAATCCCTTCCTGGATTGTTCTTTACTGTGAGGGTGGTGAGAGACTGGATGGGGTTGCCCAGAGAGATTTTGGATGTCTCATCCCTGGGAGTGCTTAAAACCAGGCTGGAGGGAGCTTTGAGCAGCCTGGGCTAATGGGAAGCATCCCTGCCCAGGCAGGGGGTTGGAGCTAGATGGTCTTTAAGGTCCCTTCCAAGCCAGGCCGTTCTCTGGCTCTGTGACTGCTCACTCCAGCTTGGCTGGCAGTGCTGGAGACACCTCACTGCCTGCCCCAGTGGTCATAGGGCACGGTCCTGGGAGTGCTGCAAAGGGCAGGAGTGGGGAACACTGTGGGCAGACAAAGGAATCAACATCCTGGAAGAAATTATGGCAGTGAACAAATCTTCTGGTCCCCATTAGAAGGCAATAATTCTGACTGAAGGAAGGGGGTGTGGGGTTCCCCCTGTGGAATGAAACAACCTTCAGAGATGATTTGTGTGTGTGTTTAAACTTAAACTGAGGATCTTATGAAGGATGTTGTTCAAAGGCTCTTTTCTTCCTGGGGCAGCTTGGTCACAAACTTCTCTGCAGGAAGAAACTCTCTGCCTTGAGCACAGCCTGTGGAGCTCAGCGCAGCTCAGCGCAGCTCAGCTCCTCCTCTGCAGACAGCACCAGGCTGTGATACCTGGCAGCAGACCTTCCACTCTTTTATGACTGCTGTGGTCCTGCTGGATTCACAGCAGCTCAGAGCTGAGTTTTGAGTGTTGCTGTGATGGGTTTGTGCTGCAAATGAATGTGGATAGTCATGGGGTAGGTGAGGGGAAGCCCTGCCTGATGCCCTGCCCTGGAGCTGGATGGCTTCCAGGGTGGAGGGTGCTCAGCATCCACTTCCATACCAGTGCTCCACTGCAAAGGGTGCCACAGCTTGATCAGCTTTGCCATTTGGAGGCTGATGTAAGCTTTCAGAAGGTGCTGCTGGTTCCTGTGTCAGTGCCCAGCCTGGAGCATGCCAGCAGCAGAGATGGGCTGACAGGAGCTCACCTCCTGGGGTGCCCAGGCTGTCGCTGTGCTGATCCATGTCATTGCAAGTGAAGTGCCCAGGGGCTTTCCAAGGCCAAAACCTTCTGCAGCAGACTCCTCTTAGGAGGCTGGGCTTCAGCCAAAGCTGTGGTGGGGACAGCACTCAGGCTGGAGAGAGGCTTTGGGGAGAGCCACAGCATTGCTTGTGCAAGAAGGCCAACAGCATCCTGGCTTGGATCAGCAGCTGTGTGGGCACAGGACTGGGGCAGGGATTGTCCCCATGTACCAGGCACTGCTGTGGCCACACCTCAAATCCTGGGGTCCCTCACTCCAAGAAGGTTATTGAGGGGCTGGAGAGGGTCCAGAGAAGGACAACAAAGCTGGAGAAGGGTCTGGAGAACAGGGCTGGGGAGCTGAGGGCCCTGGGGGTACTTATTCTGGAGAAAAGGAGGCTGAGGGGAGACCTTCTGGCTCTCCACCACTCACTGAAAGGAGGCTGGAGCCAGGTGGGAATCAGCCTTCTCTCCCAAGTCACAGGGCAAGGGGAAATGGCTTCCAGTTGCACCAGGGGAGGTTTAGGTTGGATATTGGGGAAAATCTGTTCATGGAAAGTTTTGTGAAGCCCTGTCCCAGGCTGCCCAAGGCAGTGCAGGAGTCCCCACTCCCATCCCTGGAGGGACTGCAAAGATGTGGTGCTGAGGGCTATGGTTTGGTGGTGGCCTGGCAGTGCTGGGCTAATGGTTGGACTTGATGAACTTAAAGGTCTGCTGCAACCCAAAGGGCTCTGTGATGCAGTGACTTAAGAAGCTGTTGCAAAGCAGTCATTTATGAAAGGCAGGCTGATGCCTAATGTGGCCTTTCATGTTGCTGGCTTCTGGAGGGGGAAAAAGGTACTTTTGTGCATCTTGAAATCCTTCACTGGGTTGAGAGGAACCTGCAGTGAAACATCTGTGTGCCACGCTCCCAGGCAGCCAGCCTGAGCTCCATGCAGGTCCTGCTTGCTTCAAGGTTTGCTTTTGCTGAGCACAATGAAGGCTCTGTGCTGCTATCAGAGTCACAAACAACAACAACAAAAGCCAATAATGTCATCCCAAGAGTACAAACCAGCTCAGGTCTGTGTCATCAACTCACTGGCTGTGTCATCTGAGCAACTGCAGAGACCTCAGGGTTGGTTTTCTCCCCCCTGTTCTACAGGAGTCTCTGAGTTTTGATCTCAGGCTGTGATCTCCCATTGACTTTTAAGCTGGGAAGCTGGAGATGTAACTTTGAGAGGTGTTGTCAGTTACCTGATTAAATTAACTGCCCCCTCTCACATACAGCAGTCACATAGTGTCCTCACTTCCACAGAGCACACAGAGGGCATCTGGGTCTCTGAGCTCTGGTTCTCTACGTGCCCTGTCCTCATCCTTCCCTTCCACCAGTGCCTGGTGAGTGTTGTGCAGGAGATGGGGAGCTCAGCTCTTGTTTAGGCTGTGAGGAGGAAACATTTACTCTCTGTGGAGGAATTCAGCAGTGAAATGAAAGCCAGACACCAGCTCAGCTCCATTCACACTTCTGTTCAGTTGCTGACTTTGCTTTGGAAGGAAGAGCTTCTTCCCATGGGGCTGTGTTGGCAGGCTGGGTCTGCCTCCAGCAGTGCTGGCTTCCCCCCCTGACTTGCTGGGCAGTTGGAGCTTTCCTGCTCTGCAGCCTTGGGCACATCTTCCTGGAGAGGGAATGGCCAAGTGCCTGCTTGGTGGCTCTTGGTTGCAAAGCCATCCCCACACCAGTGCAGCTCTTCCTTCTCTCTCCATCCTTCTGGGAAGGATTCCTTAAGGCATCTGTTCATGTCAAATGCCCCAAATGCTGGGATTGCTCTGCTGCCCTGAGAAGCCTGCAGGAGCACTTGTCCTGTCCCTAATTAGCTCATTTACTTGTTTGATTAAGAGCTGACAGAGCCCTCTTTGCCTGCTGCAAATAGATGAAAGCCTTTCTCTGCATAAGTAATCACCCCAAATGCTGCTGTAGCTGTCTGTGCAGAGCCAGGTTACCCTTCAAGGCAGGGAACAGCAGCTCCCTTTGATTGGAAACAGCTACTGCTGCAAACTGACCTCCAGCATTTGCCACCTGCATGATTCTCAGTGCTTTGAACACAAAAGGAAGGTTCATTGTTCTAGTCCCCATTTTGGGGGCGGGGGGCAGGCCATGAAATGGGTTGCTGAGATGTTCTCAGGGCACTGATGGCACAGGAAGCAGATCCTCACCACCACAGCTTCACTGACAGTGCTCTGCCTGTGGTCCCATGCCACTGTCCCCACTGGAGAGCTCTCTCAGCGAGTGACACAAGGCTTTGGGGGCTGGACTGCAGGATCTCCAGAGGTCCTTTCCAACCCCTAGCATTCAGTGATTCTGTGATTTTAATCATGCTTGAGCCTTCATCTCTCTGTGAATACTTCATAAATACTAGCAGAGTTCAGTGTGGAGAAGGGGAGGCTGAGGGGAGACCTCACTGCTCTCTGCAACTCCCTGGAAGGAGGCTGCAGTGAGGAAGGGTTTGGTCTCTTCTCCCTACTATCAGGTGGCAGGATGAGAGGAAATGGCCTGAAAATGTGCCAGGGGAGGCTTTGGGATATCAGGAGCAATTTCTTCACTGAAAGAGTGCTCAGGGATTGGCACAGGCTGCCCAGGGAGGTGGGGGAGTCCCCATGCCTGGAGGTGTTGGGGAAGCCTGTGGCCATAGCATGGTTTGATGGTCTTGGGTTGATGGTTGGACTCAGTGGTCTAGAGGCCTTTTCCATCTGAAACAACTCTGTGATTCTATGATTTAACTCCATTCATGCTGTAGAGCCTCTCTGTTTCCTTCCCTGTGCTGGCAGTGAAGAGCCTGAGTTACCCTCACCTGTAAAGCCCTTGGGCACAAGGGCTCACAGCAAGTCCACTCCTCTGAAGTCCCCCTGGCAGCTCCAGCTGGGGGTGGGGGGAGCTGTCCCAGCCCTCTGTGCACAGCCATGGAAATGCACCACCACCTCACAAATGGCAGTTTGGCCCCAGTGGTCAGGATCCAGATGGATAAAGTCAAGCTGGGGCCCCAGCCCTGCTGTGAATGCAGAGCAGGGTGAAGCATTTGGAGGCAGTGCTGCATGTGCTGAAGCTCAGCCGTGCCAGCAGCCTCACTGCACTCAGCAGCAGTGGCTCCTCTTGCTGCTTTACTCACTGCTCACTCCTGGGGCAGGCTGTAAATGACTCCTTTGGTGCCTCTGACACCACAGTCCCTCAGCCAGCTGCCCCAGAGGCCTGGCACCCCTTGGTGAACGCTGCTGGACTTGGGAGCCTTTCACCCTGCTGCTCCTATTGAAAGTGATAAACTATTTGTGCCCAGAAAGTTTTGTGCTGCTCCCAGCCTTCCAGTTCCATTTTTTTTGAGAGCAATGGAGCAGAAGCTCTGATGGAAGGCAAACAGATGCTCCTCAGCTGTACTTTTCCAGCCATGATTTTGCTCTGGGTTTTTTTTTTGTTGGTTTTATGGTTTGGAGGTTTTTTTTGTTCCCCTACCAGGCATGTCAAGTTCAAAAGAAAATGTTGCCTCTCACTAATGAGAAGATTAATCACTTCCACACATGCAGCAGGCTTTATCAATCCTCTGGAAAGTTTGATGACCTTTAAGAGGCAAAGTTCTAGTGTGCCCAAAATAAATAATTCATCCTCTGCAGATCTGCCCTCTGCATCCATCTGCTGAAGTCTGGAGCATGCTGATTCAAGTGCCTGAGTGCAATTAGCTTCACACCTCGTTGAGGTAAAACCCTTCCTTTTCCTGTGGCACTTCAAGGCAGAATTCCCTTTTTAAAGGTATCAGCAGTCTGATATGGGCAGGGTCCAGTTCTGAATCACAGAGAGGTGGACAGGGTCTCTAAGATCTAATCCAAGCTTCAGCCCAAGCCCCCCAAGGCCATCAAACCCTGCCCCCAGGTGCCATGGCCACACAGTTCTGGAACACCTCCAGGCGTGGGGACTCCACCACCTCCCTGGGCAGCCTGTGCCAGGCCCTGGCCAAACCCTCTGAATTTTAGTTCTTCTTCCAAGTCCCTCTTCCAGCACCAGCAGCTGAAATGTGTAACTAACCCTCTTGGAGAAGCCCTGAAACTGCTCTCTTCCAACACAGCTGCAACATTCACCTCTCTTCTCATGCCCAGGGAGGGAAATGTCACCCAGAGCAGTGGCAAGGTGTGCTTGGCTTTGATTCCTGCAATCACTGCCACTGCTGCTCCCCTTCTAGCTCTGAAGGCTGCAGGCACCTAGCTGCCAGGAGCCCCCATTGCCCCCTGCCCCAAGCCATGCCCACCTGGCTGCTCCCTCACCCTACCTGTTGCATTTTCAGGGCTCAGCTTGACTTTTGCAAGCCATGATGCAGGCAATCAGCTCTGAGCTTAGCCAAAGGGACCACTCACAGGGTGGAATACAGAACAGAATGGAAGAGAAAGGAATAGAATAGAGTAGAATAGAAGAGAATTAACAAGCAGGGGTGTGACTGCTGGCCCCCATCCCAAAGAGCAAACAGACATCACAGCCCCCCTGCAGCCACTGGCTTCGGGGAGCAGGTTGGAAGCCTCCTGCAGCGACCACAGGCAGCTAAATAAGCTGCTGATAAAATAGCCAAGCAGATGGCACCTTCTGTTTCTGCCTGGGAAAATAAGTACAGCCCTCCTCTTGCCCTGGGAGGAAGGAAACAGCTCAGTGGCCATCCCACAGCTCCTGCTGTATGTAGGCCACCCTCTGAAGGAAATGCTGAATGAGTCTTGCAGCCACCTAAATGAACCTGTCCTGGCCCCACCTGGCAGTGTGTTACTAGAGAGAACAAAGCTTCCCTCTGGCAAGAGGAAACTGATCCTACTTCAGGCTGGAAAAAATGCTGGGGCTCTTTGCTTTGGTTTGATTTGAGTTTATTTCTTCCTCATGTAGGAATGAAAATTGGGCTGAAATGCTGCCTGGGCTGAAATGCTGCCTGGGCTTCAAGCTGGTGGTTAGAGATGAAAAGATGGAAATGAGGGAGGAAACAATAAGGGATGGCTGGGCTCTGAAAGGTGATTCAGAGAGGAAAGGAAATCCTAGAGATTAGGAAGTTGGTTAAATACCAGCCCCAGAGTCAAATGTGGAAACAATCCAGAATGAGGGATTAGGGGAAAACACAGGATAGGAATTGCAGAGAACAAAGGCACGGAGGAGGGGAAGGTGGGTGCAGAAAGGGGAGAGGAGCATCCAGGCACAGAAAATGAAAGAGCCTCCTAAAAGCAGGAACCAGACCCCTGCCTCTCTGGCAGTGAGCAGCAGCAAGGAAGACCTCACCTGCCAAAGGCAGCCTTTGACTTCAGGAAATGACCAGGAGGGTACAGTAAGAGGATGCTGGAGAGGAAAGAGTTTTCACTGCTTAGGGTATCAGATGCTGCTCTGCCACACTCAGCACGGAGCAAGGGCTCAGGGCTTGCTCTGATAACCCATTCCTAACACCCAGTGCTGCACGTGCCTTTGCCTGCAGGGTACAAGGCAGGGCTGGCTCCCCTGGGGGGCTGTGGGACACAGCTCTCCAGGAACCAAGCTGACCTTCTGGGCCACTCCACCTTGGCTGTCAGCTGAGGAGCTGGTGCTGAGCGCTGCATCAGCCGTCCCAGAATCACAGAATGCCTTCAGTTGGGAGGGACCTTGAAGATCAGCCAGTTCCAACCCCCCTGCCATGGCCAGGGACACCTCCCACCAGCCCAGGTTGCTGAGGGCCACATCCAACCTGGTCTTAAAAACTTCCACAGCTTCTCTGGGCAGCCCCTTCCAGGGTCTCACCACCCTCACAGCAAAGGACTTCTTCCTGACGTCTGAGCTGCATCTCCCCTGCTCCGTTTTCAGACCTTTCCCCTTGTCCTGTCACCACAGGCCCTTATAAACAGTCCCACTCCAGCTCTCCTCCAGCCCCTTCCTGTCCTGGAAGGCTGCTCTAAGGTGTCCCAGGAGCCTTCTCTTCTCCAGCTTAAACAGACCCAGCTCCCTTGGCTTGTGCTCGTAGGAGAGGTCCTTAGCCCTCTGGGACAGGGAAAGCTGGCTGAGGAAAAGGACCTTGAGATGCTGAAGCCTGGCCCTGCTCAGCGATGGAAAGGACATTTTCAACACTGGAGTAAGCAGATCTGCTGGGGAAAGTAAGAGCAGCTTGGCTGTGTGAAGCTGAGCCCTACCAGCATGTCCTGTGTGCTCCTGCTCCCGACCAGCTCAGCCCAGAGCAGGCATGAAACCGAACCCCAACAGCACCTTAAGGCAGTTATGGGATGGAGGAATATGCCATACAATGAATGACCCAGACTGGGAGCTGAATTTTGAGCCTCAGGCTCATCTTGAAGCCTGTGATGGATGTGGAGAGTCAGTCCCAGGGCTTTTGTTAGATGTGATTGCCTTGCTGGAGCTGAAATCCCTTCCACTGTCTTGGTGCCAGGGTCGGTTCCTGGAAGCTATTGGTGGTCTGTGGCTTTAGCTTTGTGAAACCTCTCTCATGAACACTTCTGCTCTGGGATGCTTGCTTGGCATGGTGTGGGCTGAGCTGTGGGTGTAGTGGCATGGAGGAAGAGCTCAGAGGGTGTTGACAGCCTTGGGATTTCAGAAGGAGGGTAGGAGAGCACTCAGTGTGGCAAGGTTGGAGCCTCTGGCTTGTTTGCCAGCATTGGGTCCCAGTTTACTGGTGAAAAGCAAGAGCAGATGAAATCCTGCCCTAGGCTCAGCCACATCCTGATGCTGTGGGGAGGGAAATGTGGTGCTGGTGCCTGGGGAGCATCATAACTGGAGATGTGTGGTTAAGATACCCTTCAAATAAGTGTGTGAAAAATGAGGTGGAGCTCAAAGCTGTGTGTAGAGGAAGGAGGTTTCTGGCTGTGATCCCACCCTTCTCTGCCAGCTCCAGGCAGGGTGACAGGCAGAGAGCCAGGGCCTTGTGCTCTTATCCATAAGTGACCTTAAGCCCAGCACAGCTCCTGCCTCGGTGCTCTTGGGGCTTGGGGTTTTAACTGGCTGGTCAGAAAGACCCTGTGAAGGGTAGCAAGGACCCTCTTGAAGCAGACCAAGGGACCCTCTGATCAGTGATCAGTGTTGCCCCAGCAGGTCTCCTTCCTGAATGGGATCAAAGCTCTGGCAGAGGCTGTGTGCAGCCTGGGCACTGGATGTGAGATTGTTTAACAGATGGGAAACCATTTCCAGGGGCCTGAGATACATAAACAAAGAGAGCTTCCAGCTTGGACATCTTCATGGGCTGTGATGGATGGCTTGGCATGGTGACAGTGCCTTTGTCAAGATAGGCAGCTCTGGGCTGTAACTGCTCTTTGAAAGAGTTACTTGGTAGTTTTCCTGGCTGAGGCCATACCCTCTGCTCTATGGGGGACAGGGGAAGGTCTTGTTAGGGAGGGTTATCCAGCTTGGCTCTTGGGGCTTTCTCCTGTCACCAAGATCATTACCAGGATGCCTTTCATGTGACCCAGCTCTGTTCCCCTGCTTGCCAGGGCAGATCAGTGACTGACTCACATCCCACAAACAGCATCAGGGTGACAGGGGAAGGGCTCAGCTGAGTGCTGAAGGGAAGACCTCTCAGCCACTCTTGTTGGGGTTAGGTTGTCTGAGTGCAACTCACTGGGGGCAAGCCCAAGCAACCAACTGCCTGCCGTTCCCTGACAGTGCAGCGCAGGAAGCGTCAAGAGGAAGCGCTCCAGAGCAAGGCTTCCCACATGCAGATGATTACTCCTGTGCCTCTGCAGGCTGCAGCTGAAGCAAGCTGTGATTCATCCCAGCTGCAACTTGAGGCAGTCAGAGGATCCCTGGTCTCTGGTGGCCACCCTGTTTTCCCTAGACATTCCTGGCTTTGGGAAGGCAGTGGCTGCTGGCACACACAAGGGCTGCCGCGGGCCCGTGGCCAGGGTCTTCCACTTTCTCCGGGGACCAGCTCTGTGTTGCGACACCACAGAGTGTGGGAATGCAGAGCAGCCCCAGGAACGTGGCTGGGATGTTTTTCATGAGGCAGTTTCCACCCTGCCAGCCCTTGGTTAGGGACTGCAGTTTGTGGCATGAGCAGAGGTAGGTCTGGCCCAAGGCTTAGCTGCTGACATCTTGTGTCTCGGCAAATGAAGCCGAGCCCAAGCCCCAGCAAGCAGAGCAGGGCTGCAGGCTGGGCTGAGCAGGACGAGGAGGACAGTGCCCTACCACACAGACCCTGGGCAAGCACTGGGAGCTCTGTGGCCCTGATCAGCCATGAGCAGAGCTCAGAGCCTGCCCACAGCCTGCTGCTCCAAGGAACACCAAGCAGATGAACCCCCCTTTGGGAGAGGGAAAGCAGAAAGGGAGGACTAGCTGTGCAGCTCAGCCTGGGGGTACCACTCCCTGCACACCCACAGCACTCCTTGAGGCTGCTGCCTCAGAGGTCTTTTCCAGCCTCCATCATTCTGTGATTCTGGGTGAGGATGGAGCAGTGGGAAGCAAACCTTGGCACTTCACTGAACTTGTCAATCAACCAGAAATGAGGTTTCCTTATCAAGAGGAGCTGTGCTTGATTTTGCCACTTGGAAAGGGAGGTTAGAGGCTCTTGTGGAGTAAAACTTTAATTAAGAAAGGAGATTTGGATTAACATCTGAGGCAGAGAGAGAATGAAAGGCCCTCAAAAAATCATCTGAGTATGATTCAGAGGAGGAGAGGAATGTAAATATGGGACTGGAGTTCTGGCTCTTCAATGACAAGCACAGCCCTGTGGTGCTCAGGCTGGTGGGCAGAAGAGGCACAGGAGGGAAGAGATTGCCCAGGGGGGTGGTGGAAGCCTCATCCCTGGAGGTTTTTAAGGCCAGGCTGGATGTGGCTCTGGGCAGCCTGCTGTAGTGTGAGGTGTCCCTGGCCATGGCAGGGGCTTGGAACTGGCTGAGCCTTGGGGTCCCTTCCAGCCCTGCCAGTTCTGTGATTCTGTGATTTTCTGAGGCTGGGATGGCTCTGCTCAGCCCACTGCCCTGCTCTTGACATTCAGCCATTTCAGATGCTCAAAGCCTGGTCAGAAGGTCCACACATGGTGAGGCATCAGCAAATCTGAGCAACTGGAAGCTTGACTCATAGATTTAGATGCTGGAGGAACAAAAGGCTCCCTTGGAAGCTCTGAATGAAGCCAGTCTCTGCTGTCTGTGACACAGAGGGTGCTGCCCACCTGCACCTCCTGCCTGAGCCCACAGAGCTCTTGTCCTGCCCTGGCACACTGATGCCAAGAGCTACCCCAGGAGCCTGGGACTGCCCCCTGCTCAGTCCCAGCGTGCTGAACTCAGTGCTCAGCCCTGTGTGGGTTTTCTTCACAAACCCCAGTGGTCTTTATGGCATTAGCTCCTGATCCCTGAATGGCTTCTTCATCCCAGCTCAGATATGTCTCCAGAGGTTTCTGTCTTGGGATGTTTACAATACCAACCACTTGCAGGTTTGGTTTCTTTTGGGTGCTGGACAAAAGGAAATCTCTTGTCCTTCACGTGGCTGAACCATTTCAGCTGAAACTGGAGACAATCCCTAGGGCTGAGGCAGGCAATGCAGCAGAGGTGCAGCAGAAAGCCTGGGGCTGGAGAGCACAGGATGACCAGCAGAGAGCACAGCCATGGAGGCCAGCCCAGGGCAGTTCTCTCCGGAGATCTACTGATCTTGGATCAGACCCTCAGAGAGAGAGCTTCTCATGAGAGGAGTGTGAGGATTTCTCCAGCCAGAAGGGTCCCCAGACATGAAGTCTTTGCTGAGAGCAGTCACTTGGGCACACTCCATGCCAGAGGCTGCTGCCTGCTGCCTCCAGGTGCTGGTGTGGCAGAGCAAAGAAGGCACAGCCCAGCAGGGACAGGATTTTTCAGTCTGATTCTGCTGAAGGACTTCCTGCCCAGTCTAGGGCAGGCTGTCTGAGAAGCTTTGTGGCACTCTGCCTCCTGGGCCACCTCCTTCTGTCTCCACCTGCGTCAGACCTGAGGCACAAACTTGCAGGCTGAGCCTTGGGTGGGCTTTCAGCACCAGGGTTCAGAGGTGAGTCCAGACCAAGGCTGGACAGAGAGAGAGGGCCAGGGTCTATGTAGTGGTGCCCAGTAATAGGGGCAGCAAACTGGAACCCAGGAGGTTCCACCTAAACATGAGGAGAAACTGCTTTCCTGTGAGGGTGCTGAGCCCTGGAGCAGGCTGCCCAGAGAGGCTGTGGAGTCTCCTTCTCTGCAGAGCTTCCAACCCCCCTTGGGCATTGTGCTGCTGGGCAGGCTGCTGTGGGTGCCCTGCTGGAGCAGGGGCTGGACTGGGTGAGCTCCAGAGGTCCCTTCCCACCCCACCCTGCTGGGACCGTGTGAGATGCTGGCTGCAGGACAGCAGTGCAGCTCTCTGTGCAGACTGGGAAACAGACCTGCTGCCACTCCAAAATTCTTCCAGCTGGGGGATGTTGAAATCCACGTCCTGAATTCCTGGGTATGTCTCCAGCCTGCCCCCAAAGCACAGTTTTCCATGGAGCAACCTGGCAAATACCACAAGGCAATCTGAAATGCCATAAGAATGTACTGAATGGCCACTGCCAGTGGAAAAGTACTTCAGAGGTTGCCAGAGAGATTTTGAGGCAGCAATCATGACAAAAGGAGGAGGAGGAGGAGGAACAAAACCCCCATCCTCCCAGCCAGATCATTTCCTACCCTTAGTGCTTCCCTCTGAGAAAAAATGCCAGGAATCAAAGCAAACAAATATAATTAAAGCCATGTTAGCAAGAGAGGAGAATGCTGCCAGAGCACACCAGGGCTGGTGCCAGCCAGCACCAGTGTGAAACGGCGCTGGAGGGCTCCTGCTAAGCTGAGCTCTGGATTTGAAGCCTCCTCCTTGCAGTACTCTTCTGCTCAGGCAGTGGTTTCTCCACTGGCTGAATTACCCCTCCAGAAAAGAACCACAGACCCACAGAACCAACCCTGCCAGCTGGGAGAGACCTTTAAGCTCACCCAGGCCAACCATTCTCTCCCTCTAATGAGGCTGGGGCTAAACCATGGCCCTCAGCACCACATCTCTGCCTCTTTAAATGCCTCCAGGGCAGGGATGTGGTGCTGAGGACTCGGCCACCTTGCTGGAGAGCCTGTGCCAGTGCTGAGAACCCTTCCAGTCAAGAAGTTTCTTTCAGTATGGAGTCTAAATGTCCCCTGGTGCAGGTTTGCTTTCCCTCACCTGTCTGCCTGGACATGTCTGTGCTGTAGCACCTGTGAGGAGGAGGAAATGTGCCCATCAAGAAGCTACACGAAACTCAGCCCCACAGCTGAGAAAAATGTTTCTCATCTCTTGAGATCCAAGGTGGGAGCAGGAATTTTTCCCTGCAGAAAGGATGTTTCAAACCCTCTCAGAATATTTTAGTGGTGTTTGTGGAGGCCTTAGCCCAGCAAGGCTGGGGGGGAGAGGGGGTGGGGGTGGGGTTGCAATGCAGCAGAGGTGCAGGAGGGCTCCAGGCTTGGCTTCAGGAAGGGTGAGGCTGTTTGAAGGGGATGTGGGAAGCCTTACCCAGCCAGGGGGAACAGCAGCTGGTCTCTGTCCTCAGCAGGAGAAACAACACTCAGCATTCCCTTTGTGGCTGCTTGTATGCTCTGCTCCTCTTCCTCTTGCTGGATGCTGCTTCTTCGTAAGCAAAGCCTGGAGGTTGATCCCAGAGCCTAGCCCAGCCTCAGGCTGCAGGCACAGGTAGACTTCCCTGCCCAACTCACACCTTGTGTTTTCTTTGCTAAGTGCTTCAGATACATCTGTGCTTGCTGTAGGACCCAGACCAGAGCTCCCTGCTCTTCAGCAGACGCTGGGGTTATCCTCAGGCCTTCCATGTGTTGTTTTCCTTAGCACCCTGGGTGTATCCTGGACAAGAAAAAAGCAAAACAAAACAAAGTTCCAGTGCTGGAAATGCCATGTGGCCAGCAGGATCCTCCAGCAGAGGGGCTCCCCTTTTCTGGGAATTCTGTGTTCTGCAGGAGTGCCAAGGAAGGAGATTGATTTATGTCACCAGTAGAAACCAAACACTCATGGCAACGTTTCACAAGCAGAGAACAGTTCCAAGGGCCTTGGTGTGGAGGTGACTAATGCTGCTGTCCCCAAACCCCACAGCTCCCTCCCTCTGTGGCCAGCCACAGAGAGCAGAGCCTGGATATGCTGTGCTGCGCTTGCATGGGGATGGCTGCCAGGCTAGGCTGCTTCTCCTACCTGAGAGTCTCCCTGCCCTGAGGGGCACTCCCCTGAGAGTGACTCAAGATGGTTTTAGGAAGCAGAGGAACACAGCAGAGCAACAGATGTGGAGTTTTTAACTAAGCTGGGAAAGTGGAGCAGGAGGGCATCCACCTAGCAGTGTTCCAGCAGTCTGCTCCCTGTGGTCCTCGGCTGTGTGGTGCTGGCTAACGCTGACCACAGAACCTTCACTCTGTCCCACTGTAACCTTTCTTACATTGTCCCATTCATCCATTTCTCTTATTTCCAGGATCCTCACAGGGTCATAGAATGGTTTGGCTTGGAAGGGACCTTAAAGATCACTGCCATAAAGATCATCCAGTTCCAACCTCCCTGCCATGGGCAGGGACACCTCCCACCAGCCCAGCTTACTCAAGGCCTCATCCAGCCTGGCCCTGAACACCTCCAGGGAGGGAGCAACCACAGCTTCCCTGGGCAGCCTGTGCCAGTGTAATGGTGCTGAGGGACATGGTGAAGGGGCAGCTTTGGCCCTGCTGGGGCAGCTTTGGCCCTGCTGGGTTTATGGTTGGACTCGGTGATCTGAAAGGTCTTTTCCCACCCAAATGCTCTGATTCCATGCACAGACACAGAGCCAAGATGTGGTGTCTGCATCGTGCAAGCCTGAGAACAACATGTGTGTTCATCTTACTTACTTCCATCAGGGATCAAAAGCTCCTAGGTGTTCGCAGAGCAGCCAGCAGCAGCTGTCTGCTGGCAGCTGTCCCTGTGCTGTGCTCTGTTGTGCTGTGTTGTGTGGCCAGCTCTGACATCCACGCTCCCCAGAGCCGTGGCTCTGCAGATGAAAGGGCTGGGCAGGGCTGCTGGCAGCCCAGCATCCCGCGGGTCAAAGCCCCACGCACATCTGCAGGGGGGTCAGCAGAGGCCCCCCTCCAGCAGCCGCCAGGGGCTGCCGCTGCCCGGCCGAGGTGCGAGCTCCGTCTGCCGCCGCGGGAGCAGCCACGGAGCCAGGCACGGATTCCAGGCAGCAGGAAGATATCCTGGAGAGGGAAAAGAGAAGGACTGAGTCCCAGGTGCTCGCTGGGGAAGCATTACAGCAGCAGATCCTCAGAACACGGAGGCACCTTTCCTGTCCTGGTGCTCCCATTTCAGCTTAGGGGTTTTTGAGATGTGAAATTCAGTCAGAACTTTCTACTCTGCCCCAGCACTGGATGCTCCTAAGACCCAGCTGGACAGGATGCTTGGCCACCTTGTCTAGACTGTGCTTTAGCCAAGAGAGGTTGGACCACAGGACCCTTGAAGTCCCTTCCAGCCCGGTGTCTGGTGATCCTCTGATCCTATAACACCTGAAACACAGTGGCCACAGGGCAGCACCTAAGCAATCAGTTTTGCTTGGTGTCCTTGTGCTGATGTGGAGGCCAAGGAAGTGTCCTGCCAGCCCCTAACTCGCTGGCTGGGGTGACTTGTGTCACTGCAATAAGCATCCCATCGTGCCAGAAGTGGGTGTAAGGTATTAACAAGGCCCAGGGAGGAAACCCAGGGGTCATGAGTGATGGTATTAAACATTGCAGTTGAGGTTCAGCTGTCAGATGGAAAACCACAGAGCCTTGAGATGAGATCCAGACCATCTGATGGCAGCAGTTCACACACCGCTGGCACCACACTGCTTGGCACTGGCAGGGAGCCTGGCACTTACAGATGTAGGTGCAGGGAGGGAGAAGATCTGTTGCAAGTGATGCACAGTCAGCAGTCCTGGCCAGTACAGCGTGAAGAGAGCAGATTTCCTCTCACATGCCAGCCTGGAAAGAGCTTCTGCAGAGTGCTCACCAAGGAGCCTGCAGGGAGAAATCCAGCTCAGGAGAGAATCAACAGAGCAAAATCTTGAGGCAGGAAAGGGAAATGGGCAGCAAAAAGCAGACTTAAGCACTGCTCACTTCTAATGGGAGCAGCAATGCTGCACCCTTGTGTGCCAGAGGCTTCCACCCCCCCAGAGCAGGGCAAGGAGTCTCAGCATTCTCTGGCACTAATTGAAAATGCATTAGTGGCTGAAAGCAGCTCTTGGTCTGGAGAAACCTCCTCTGCCACCAGCAGAACTGTAACAAAGCCTGACACACTGAGGGGAATGTTAGAGCAGATAAAAACCACAGAGCCCTGCCTGCTGCCACTTCCCTGCTGCATGACAGATTGCACCCCCAGACACAGCCTGAAGAAACCGTTGGGCAAATGGCTTTTCCTCCAGCCTGGGGAGAGCTTTGGGAAGGTCACATGGGTCTGTCCCATGGCTGGCCTCTCCTCCAGCCCCAGGGGCTAAAGCTGGAGATCTGGGGCACCATAACGCTGGCAGGAGGAGGGCAAGAGGCCAGCTTGGAGGGAGCTTGCCAGGTGAGCTGTGCCACCTGCTCACCATCGTGGTGTGCATGGATCTGTTTGCTCAAGGGGGCACCTGGCCCCCGTGCTTTGGTCTTGTTTCAA
This sequence comes from Dryobates pubescens, assembly GCF_014839835.1. Lineage (NCBI taxonomy): Eukaryota > Metazoa > Chordata > Aves > Piciformes > Picidae > Dryobates > Dryobates pubescens. Next base: position 24,524,517 of record NC_071627.1, on the reverse strand, counting down.
AGGATCCTAAGTCCTTTCCTCGAGATGCTCTGCTGAGCAGCAGCCAGGAGCCAGGCAGAAGTTGGTAGGCTGCCTTGGGTAGAGACACCAGCGTGCCCTGAGCTGCAGGAAGCCTGGCAGTGCCAGCAAGTCTGGGCCCTCAGGCTCTGTGCTTTGAGCATGGACAGACCCTGCCCAGCAGGTCAGGAGCAGGCAGCAGGTTTTGCACACTGCCTCCTCGGCTCACAGCATCACCCTTGGCAAGCTCTCCTCCGGCAGGACGAGCTGGGCTGTGCAGGACAGGCAGGAAGCAAAGGGCTCAAGCCTCACTTTGGGCAGGCTGTGTGCAGATCCTGGAGCTCATCCTTAGCTGTCTGAGCCTATGCACCCCATGGGCTCTGGGTGTGCAGTGGTTTCTCCTGAGAAGCAGAAGGTCTCTTCCATGTCAGAACCATAGAATCCTCTGGGTTGGAAAAGCCCTTTCAGAGCACTGAGTCCAACCATTCTCTAACTCTGCCAAGGCTGGGGCCAAACCACATCCCTCAGCATCAGTGCTGCACCATGGCAGAGGGGTTTGTGCATCTTTGTGCCTCTGAACTGTTTCTCCCTCACCACAAAGCAGGCAGGGCAGTGACCCAGACATTGTTATCGTTATTTCTCACAGGTGCCCAGCTCAGGGCCCCAGAGTGTTGCCTTTCCTGCAAGTCTGAGTGTTGCAGTGCAGGAAATCCAATATCCAGCCCTGAGACAGTGCTCACTGCTCATTCTTGTTGCTGACTCTTTGTTGGGGTTGCCAGATATTAAGATGCTGCTGTTTCTGCCCTGTCCAGAGCTGGCATCCCTCAGCTGGAGTCCTAAAGGCACGTGGAGTTCCCTCTGCTAAGTCAGGCTTTTGTGGGAAGAGTACTCAGAGAAAGTCTTCTGTGTTCAGGCAGCAGAAAGAACATTTCATGGCCCCAGGGGACAGGAAGGGTTGTTCCAAAGAAACTTCTCCCAAACTTTGTGTCATCCACAAGCCCACAAATTCTCCTTGGGGTGAGGGTGGAATCGCAATCACCCTGTGAGTGCTGAGCGTGGCCTTCCCATGGCATGCAAACATGGGCCCTAGTTTCCTAAAGCCATCACTTTTGTCACTGATGACTGAATAAGAGCTCCAAGATCAGTGGCAGTCAGCTGTTTTCACCCCTCTGGGCAGTGCCTTGCTCTGCCCCAGGCCTTGGGAGGATGATTTGAGTGAGGATGAGGCTGGGAACCAGGGAGGTGGCACCAGGGCTACCAGTGGTGGTCACCAAGAAAAGCAAGGTGGGAAACCATCCTGTAACCATTCCATTCCATTCCATTCCATTCCATTCCATTCCAACCATCAAGGTTTGGGACTCTTTTTGCCCCCCCAGGCAGGAGGTGTAAGTCTTGGTACATCAGACTGGGGATACCTGCTGAAATCTCCTCCCCAGCAGACAAGGCACAGGGTGCTTCAGTCCAGATGTGATGTGGACAATGGACTCTCACTGCTTAGGAGGAGCTCTCTTTTTGCTGAAGCAGAAGAATAACCCCAAACAAACCCAGAGAGCCTTCATCTAGGTAGAGAGCCCCTGGTCCCTGCTGCAGGCAGAAGGGAGTTGTTATGGCCCCACAAGACGTTGCAGAAAGCAGGTAGTGCCCTCAAGGTCCAAGGATACCTCTTAATTTCTGGTTGGGCAAGATGGAATCGAAAGCCTGTGCAACCAGAGGGAGGAATGACTTGTGAGCAAAAGGCACTTCAATTTCCATTCACACTACAGAAAGGATTTCAGTTCAGCCAAGGTCTTCTGACTCTCTAACAGCAGCCATTCCCACTCAGGGAGAACAAATCCATCTCTGCTCATGGCAGAGGAATCAGGACTCTGTCTTTTCTTGGGTGACTTTGCTGCAAATTAGCCACAGGGTGAGAGCTAAAGCTGGAGATGGAAATAACTCTCATCAAGAACAAGCACTTGAGGAGCTTAGGAATGTGATTCTGTTAACTTTCTGTCAAGGCTCAGTGCAGGATAAATGTCCACTTAGGAGCCTGAGCCATGCCTTGCCCCAGAAGAGACTTTTGCAGGACCTCACCCTTCCCAACCTTCTCACCAGCTCAACTCTCTTGGAAAGGGTGAAAGAATGAGCAGCTGGAAGGGCTTGGAAAGGATGCAAGTGCAGGCAGTGTGCACAAAGCCTGCCAAAGGCTGCACTTCAACTCCTTTTGCTAGGAGCAGGATCTGGAAGACAATGCTGAAGCCCCTGGTGTCCTCCCACCCCACAGCCAGCTGTGTCAGTGCTTAAGATCCCTTCAGAGACTGCAAAAAGGTAGAGCAGAAGTGTGTGTCCCTGAGCCCACTGCAACGGGAGCACCAGGGCCTGGGGGGAGGATGAGCCACGCTCCTGTCTGCCCTCACACAGGGAGCACAGTGCAGAAGGCAGGCAGGGCTGCAACCCTCCAAACTCCCTTCTGCCCTGGTGCCAAACCTTGCTTCAGAAGGGCTTCCCTGACTTCCACACCCCTTCATCTGCTCCTTTCTAACATTTTCTGAACCTAAATGTCACCCTAGCTGTATGCCCAGAGCTGCATTCCTTCTGGTCCCAGAACCACTCTTTCATGCTCAGAGCATAGAGCTTGAATTAGCTAAATGAGATTTGGCTCCACGGTCGGTGCCTGTCAGCCACAATGCTTCTGCCAGACCTCTGCAGGTTGCAGGGGCAGCCCAGCAAGCTGATAGCTGCAGCAGGAATCAGACCTTCGACAGACAAAAGCAGTGCTGGGACCTGTGCAGGACTTCAGACGGGCAGCCCTAATCATCCCATGCCTTCGGTTGCTGTCTACACACACAGAGACTTTTAGGAGGCTGGTTGCCATGGCAACTTCTTTACTGCATGGTCCATATGCTGCTGCTGCTAAAATTCTTCTTCCTTAATGGAAAATTACACCCATGGACACGGATGGCATTTGTAAATCTCCTAAAAAAAGCAACAATTTCCCTTTTCTTCCTTAAATGTCATCAGCTGTGCAATGGAAGCCTTTGAAGCTCAGCTCTCCTCCTTATCAGTTCACCAAGCGAGAGACGTGAACTGCATCCAAACTTCCCCTCTTTCACTGCCTCCAAGCCTTTGCCTTGCCTTGCTTGAAGTCTGCCTCAGAGCCAGCTCCCTGACTTCTTCCTGGGATGAGGTCAGAAGAAGTTGTGTTAAGAAATGACCCTCTTCAGGTGACAGCTGAAAGTGGGATGGAAGACCTTGGACATCCAACCCCACGGTGAGCTCAGCCCTCTGGGTGTGAAGGCCTTTGGTTTTTCTGTCCCCACATCAAACAGATGATTGAACTTTGGTTGTTTAGGGGCTTTGTCCCAGTTTCCTGTGGCCTTTCATGAATGCAAACATCAACACTGCCACCAGTGGCACTAAGAGACTGTTGGATTCAGCTGGGCTTCCACCAGCAGGTTTCACACCTCTCCTTCAGGACCTTGCAGGCTCTGCCTCACCCCACAGCACAGTGGAGGAGCTGTGGTGAGCTCCTGAGTGAGGACCATTCCTAGACCATCTTAGTCCTCTGCCTAAGCAAGTGACCCAGACTGCTGGCTCAGTGTGCTCTGTGGCTCCTTGCAGCTTGGCTTCAGCTCTCTGCCGTGGTGGTTACATCATTGCCATCAAATTAGGAAGGCAAACCTTCCCACGTCCTGCCTGAACAAGGGTGAAAGGAAAGTGCAGAAAGAAAACTGCTCCTAAAAATTGCTGAGGAGCAGAATGGTTTCCTTCCATGTCTGCCACTGCTGTACAAACTCAGATGAAAAGCTGGGAAGCAGACAGGCTGAGCTCCAGCTGCGTGCTCAGCTGGGACACTGGGGGACAGGGCAGCAGTTCAGAGCCCTCCATAGGCTCACCTCTGCTTTCTGATGTGGGCTGGGTCTGGCTTTGGACCTTAGAACAGCTCTTTTAAGGCAGTGCCTTTTGTCTGTACATTTGCTGGAGCTGGAGAACACAAACCCAAACCCAGCTACCTGCACTGATGCAGTCAAACCCTTTGCCTGCTCTGGTTTTGAAGTCTGAGCCAAGGGATCAGAACTGCTCAAGGGAAAGCTCCAGCAGTGGGGCTGAGGGAGCAATTCTTTGAGCTGAGAGCCAGGCTGGACGGTCTGGCATGTCCTCAGCCTCTCATTGCTGCCATCAGCCATGAACACAGCACATCTGCAAAGGTGGATTTCAGTGAGGCTGTACTGGAGCTGGATTCAACTCTCTGCATCTGAAGTTTGCCCCAAGCCCAGAGCCCCCTGAATGCATTTTTAACCTTTTGTGTGGGCTTTCTTTCCTTTTCTTCCTTCCTTTCTTTCCTTCTTCCTTTCTTTTCCTTCCTTCCTTTCCTTCCTTCCTTTCCTTCCTCCTTTCTTCCTTGCTTTTCTTTTCTTCCTTTCTTTTCCTTCCTTCCTTTCCTTCCTTCCTTTCCTTCCTCCTTTCTTCCTTGCTTTTCTTTTCTTCCTTGCTTTTCTTCCTTTCTTCTCCTTTCTTCCTTTCTTCTCCTTTCTTCCTTTCTTCTCCTTTCTTCCTTTCTTCTCCTTTCTTCCTTTCTTCTCCTTTCTTCCTTTCTTCTCCTTTCTTCCTTTCTTCTCCTTTCTTCCTTTCTTCTCCTTTCTTCCTTTCTTCTCCTTTCTTCCTTTCTTCTCCTTTCTTCCTTTCCCCAGCAGCTGTCAATGGCTGTGGCTTGGAAGCAGCCACCTTTGTGTAGCAAAAGAGTCTGTGGCTGGTGGCTTTTCAGAGCCCTTTCCTGGTGCCTTCCTGCAGCTGCACTCCTGCCTTGCCCTGGCAAGGTTTGACACCTCAGCAGCACCGAGTCAGAGGTTTTTATCCCTAAAACTTCCCCGACACAGTTTCCATTATTAACACAACTGTGAGGGCTCTGGGTTGTTTGTATTGCTTCACCTGGGGCACATAAACTTAAAGGACTGAAAATACCTCCCTGCAATAAAGGAATTTGCTATAATTGCTACCTCTTGCTGTAAGGGACAGCTGGCCTTTGAAAGTTGGGAGCTCGTTTACGTCATCCAAGTGAAATGCAAGCCTGGGGTTTCGATGGCTGTAATTTATGTTCCTGGAGCTGAAACCACAAATGTAGCTGTCCAAAGGGCAAATACCTTGCTGAACAAACCAGCGCTCCTAATTCAGCTCCGAGAGGCTGTGATGGCCCTTGCAGGGGGCTGTCCAGCACTGCTCTTTGCTTCTGATACTTAGCCTCCTGTTGTCTCTGCTTTGTTATCCCAAATGTTGACATTTCTAGGGACGGCTTCCTAATCGTGCCGTTTGGAATGCTCCCTGATCTTCGGGCCAGGCTGGAGCACATCCCCGTGGGCAACAGAGCTGCCAGCCACTGGCGCTGGGGTGTCTGACCCGTGCAGGGGGATGTGGCAATGGGCACAAGCTGGAGCACAGCAAGTTCCAGCTGAATGTGAGGAGGAAGTTCTTCGTGCTGAGGGTGATGGAGCACTGGAACAGGCTGCCCAGAGGTGGAGTCTTCATCTCTGGAGTCATTCAAAGCCCACCTGGAGGTTGTTCTGTGCAACCGGCTCTAGGTGAACCTGCTCTGGCAGTGGGGGTTGGACTAGATGACCTCCAGAGGTCCCTTCCAGCCCCTGGCCTTCTGTGGTCCTGTGTCACTGCAGTGTTTCTCACCACTGAGAGAGGATAATTTCTTGTGGCTGGACAAAAATCAGCATCCTGGAGAGCAAAGCAGCTCAAAATCACCCTCAGCTGAGCCTTTTCTTACCACTGCCTCTAAGCATTTGTCTGAACATCATTTATATAGTCTGGGTTTAGGGCCTGCTTCCAAGCAGCTGCTGCTTGTTTAGAAAATAATGGGGGACAAACCCAACAAAGCAAAGAAACCCAACCAAAGCCCAACCCAAAGCCTATTTTTAATGTGATTTGTACCACTGAAGGGTTCTCTGGAATGGGCTGACACCAAAAATGTTTGTTCTAACCTCTGGGGGAAAGCCCCCACCTGTGCTCCACACTTCTGTGACTCCCAAACTCAGCAGCACTCACCTTGGCATTGCAGAACTGTGGTGACAGAGAAGAAATTCCCCTGGGAGCAAATTCCAGGCTGAGAGCTCTGCTGCAGGCTTGCAAGGCCATCCTCACAGGGGAGCCTGCACGGATTTAGAAGGTAGACTTCCACATCTCCCTCTGGCACGAGAATCCTCCTGCCTGGGCTCCCTCCAGCATTTGTCATTTGCTTTTAATCTGCATTCAGCTGCCTCTGTGCCTTGAAGCTAATGAGTCTGATTGTCATCGTTCCCACCAGCGCTGCTGTGCTGCCCAGAATAGCTCAGTGCAGGCAGCAGAGCTGCTGAGGCTTGGGCTGCAGAAGTGTTGAATGCTGACATCAGGATTCCAGCACAAGAAGACCGTGGAAGGGCCAATTCAGGTTTCACCTGGGTGCTGTGGGGGTGAACTCATTGCCCCCCCTTCAAGCACCTTCCTGGGTGACATGAGCACAACTTTAGGCAAAGTGTACCCAGTTACAGTGAGGCTGAAGGCTCAGGGCCTGCCACACCTTCCCCCCTTGCAAAGATGACCATGAACCTGCCAAGAAGGATGATCCTTGAGGTCACTTCCAGCCTGGTACTCCATGAATCTATGACACAGCTCAGTGGGTGTCCACCTGACCCACATCATCTCCTTGCCACCTCATGCAGGCTCAGCCCGTGGCAAGGCTGCAGCTGGGAACATCTCCCTGGCATGTTTCTGGAGCTGTATTTCCTGAGGTGTCAGCCATGGCTCGCTGGCACCCTGTGTGAGATGCTGTGGGACAGAATATCCCTCCTGCAGAGAGGCTCTGCCCTGACCTGAGGAGATGTAGGCACTCAGGAGGGAGTGAGGCAGGGCGGGATGCTGGCCGTGCCCTGAGCTCTGGGCAGCTGCAGTCTATTCCCTGCTCGTGGGTTATTTCTCCTCCAGGATCACAGCAGAAGTATTGAGGAGGGAGTTTGGGGAAAGCACAGCAGTGGCTTTAGGAAATGTGTTTGGAGTGCTGCTCCCCAGCGAGCAGGGGAGCCTGAAAGCAAGCCCAGTCCTTCCTTCCCGGCACAAGTGCAGCCCCCGGGATGTGCTCTCATGTCCCGGGAATGTGCTTCCTGGCCGTGCTGCATCCACCTCCCTCTGCTGGCCCAGACCCCTCGCTCCTCTGGCCCAGCCTGCTCTCTGGAGACACTCAGCCTTGCACTGGGGACCAGGAGAGTCGCAGCAGGACCAGCACCAAAGGGCAAGACCTCCTTTTCACCTGGGCTGCGGAGGAGCACAGCTGCCTGCAGCTGCGGCGAACAGTGAGTCTAGACAGGACACCCACGCTAAAGGCTCACAGCTCCCTCAGCCTGCACCCAGGGCAGTGTGGAACTATCTGCACCATCACTTGTGGACCTGCTTTCCAGCTGCACCATCAAAGGTCTGACAGAGGCAAACGAGCTGCAGCTTGAGTGAGAGCAAAGCCCGAGAGCTGCTGCATCCCTGAACGGCTCCCTGGGAGCAGTCGCAGCTGCCAGACCAAGGATGGATTCCCCCAGATCAATGCAAGGCTTCATCAGACCATCCACCCCCTGCTGCCCATGTGCCCAGAGGCAGGGACTGGGCTGCCAACCCAAAGGGCATTTTCCTTTCCTCCTCTTCCGGGGCTGGATGTGGCAGGCTGCAGTGGCCATTGACCACGTCTCCAGAGGACACCAGGATGAGGAGATCTGAGGGCGAGCAGGGGCTCAGCCCTTCCTGGGGACTAATTGCAGGATGTGACTGTTGTGTTTGGTGACTGCTCTGAGGGTCCAGCCCATTCTTTCCAGCCCTGCCCCTGTGTCTCTGGTACCTTTTCTTCTCTACCTGCTCAGAAACAGCTGCAGAATTCCAAGCCTGGTCCTTCGGATCTGGCGTGGCTGCAATGTCCATAAACACCTCGAGGCTCCTCAGGGATCGCTGTGCTTGCCCAGTGCTGCAGCTTAGAGTCTGGCTCATTATCCCGGGAGCTTTCCTCCCCCCTGCAGCCTGTGATTATGTGAGAACTGCAGGAAAAGGAAGTTTAAAGACTTCAGTACATCCTCAGTGCCTAAACTGAGAAAACAGAGAGATGAATACACTCTGATTTCATTCAAGAAGGTGGAAACAGTCGGCAGTGTCACCTTCTCCCCAGGATCAGGTGATAGGAGGAGAGGAGCTGGCCTGAACTTGTGCCAGGGGAGGGTTAGGTTGGAGAGGAGGAAAAAATTCTTTGCTGCAAGAGTGGTCAGGGACTGGCAGAGGCTGCCCAGGGAGGTGGTGGAGTCCCCACGCCTGGAGGGGTTCCAGAACCCTGTGGCCATGGCACTTGGGGCCAGGGTCTGGGGGCCATGGTGGGGTTGGGTTGATGTTGGACTGGATGAGCTTGGAGGCCTTTCCATCTGAAACAATTCTCTGACTCCAGCTAAGATGACCTCAAGACCTGGAGCCTACCTGCAGCTTTTTTTCCCTCCCCAGCACTGACAGCTATCAGCAGTGCAATATTGTCAGAGAGAGAGAAGAGGAAAAACCAAATCAAAAGAAGGAAGTGCTTTGTGTTTCCATTTGATTCATCTCTGTAACTGCCTGGAGAGCTTGAGAGCCCATAGTGCTGAGCTGGGATCTGCCAAGCATTAACCACCAGGCTCTGTGCTTTAGGCCTGAAAGGAATCTGATTAGGAGGGGAAAAAAACCTCATAAGAAATGAGTGAAATGAGTGGTGTGATCTACCCCCCTCCCCCCCCGACTGACAGAGCTGCTGATGGCAACCTGGCTTTGATTAGAAACACATTGCACATCTGAGGGGGTGTGCCTGCCCCCTGCCATGGAGCCAGGCTGGTTAGCTGATGTCTTCCCTCTGCCTCTTTCAAGAGGGGTGCACAGAATGGGTTGGGGTGGAAGGGACCTCAAAGCTCAGCCAGCTCCAAGCCCCTGCCATGGGCAGGGACGGCTCCCACCAGCCCAGGCTGCTCAGGGCCTCATCCAGCCTGGCAGGGAGAGGACATCCACTGCCTCCCCGGGCAGCCTGTGCCAGGCTCTCCCCACCCTGCAAAGAACTTCTTTCTAATGTCTGGGCTAAATCTGCCCTCTAGGATGGCAAGATACTTGATCTAGAAGAGCTCTAAGGAGACACAAGGGGCAATACCCTAACAGACATTGCCTTTTCTCCTCTCTTTCAGGGCTGGGTTTCATGCCCTATGGTTTGGTGGCTGCAGAGCTGCATGGCCTCATCCATCACAGGACTCTTCTCCCAGCCTGCTTCCCGAGGTATTTACATAGAGCCTGCCATCAGGATCAGGACTTTTGCAGCAAATGCCCCCATCCCCCCCTCAGAGCACTCTGCTCTGCAGCATGCAGTGGAGCTGGGTGGCTTTGGGTAAACGTGGGACCAAGCAGTGTGCTCCAGCTGGAGTGCTCCAGCTCACACAAGTGTATGGCTCAGCAGAGATCATTCAGTGCTGGGACCAGCCCCCCCGTGAAAACATCTAGCATGGACCCCCACCTCTCACCCCTGCTTTCTAGAGCTAAGTCAGATGTAAGCTCTGCCCATGAATATGCCCAGGCAGCACTGAGCAGCCACCAGCTCCTGGGGATCCAGTTTGCCTTCCCAGGGTGAAGCTATCGCTGCCAATGCCTAACAAGAAGACACATTCATCATTTTCGGGACTTTCCCCCATTTGTCTTCCCATCCCCTCTCTCCTCCCCACAGGTGTACACTTGCCAGAGCCTCTGCTCCCCAGGGAAGAGCCTGCTCCGGTGGGGGACAGGAATGCCGACCCCTCTGCCTCCTGCGGCGAGCATCCATCAAGCACAGCCTCCCTGTCCCCTGCAGGCTTAATTTTCCTCTTGACAGCAAAGACAAATGGCTCCCTCCGGGCTGTTTGCTCCTGTCTGCTCCAGGTTTCTGTGCTGGTCCTTGAGGATGACCTGGTTTTCAAACACACAGGGAGCTCTCTGGCCACCGCCACCTACCAAGGATTTGTTTCCAGCAAACCTTATGACCGTTCCTGACACCCTCCCTCCCTGCTTTAGGCTGCTTCTGCTTCCTAAACTCTGCCAGCTGCAATACTTCTTCCCCCATGTGGGGTTGTCCTGCACAGGTAAATTATTTGAGGAGGAACAGCCCAAAGAAAAGATATTTTCCAGTGGTTTTTTTCCATCTGCTACATTTATTTTGCCACCAATCCATCCTGGAGCTCAGTTGAGTTGTTTTCCTTCCCTGCTTTGCCCTCTTCCCTCTGCATGGCTGCCCCAACACTTTGCCACCAGCTCCCAAATGCTTCCCCACAGGAAGCTTCTCCTGTCTCTGGGATTATCCCCACTCTGACCCCCACTGATAACCCAGGGTCTGCAGCTCCAGAAGGACATCAGCATCCCTAAGGCAAGGAGTAGTCGGGGGGGGGGGGGGGGGGGGGGGGATGATGGTTTCCCTGGGCTGTAAAACAGTGCCTTGAACACTTCTCCTTCTCTCCAGCCACATGAAATGAGCTTGAACTCCAAGTGCCACAGCTTGCTGCAGCCCTGGGAAGGAAACGGGAGCTGCTTTTGCTACTGAAACCTGCACCATGAAGCATGCAGAGAAATGAGGACCGAGCAACTTCAGTTCCCCAGTGCTCTAAACCTGGAGCTTGTCTCTGCAATACAGCTTTTTAATGTCATGCTTGGCAAAAATGTCCTTGCATTAACTTCCCTCCTCCCAGGAAACCCCAAAGCAGCCTGCAGAAGGGTAGCTTGGTCCTGGCTGTACCAAACACCCTCATTTGTAAGGAGCGCTGCCAGCACTGGCTGTGACTAATCCCCCAGAGACATGTAGAGACCCTGGCCAGAGTCACCCAGGTGCTGGAAGAGCAGAGGATGTGGTTACTGCTTCCCAGTTGCCCTTGGCACAAGGTTTTCCAGTCAGCCAGGAGATCCCAAGGCTGGGGAAGGAGGGAGGGCCCCCAGCCTGCTGGCTGTGCTCAGTGGCCAGCGAGCCCTTTCCAAACACAGCCCTCAGCTCACACCAAGAGTTTTTGATCCTGTCTCAGTGACCTCAGGGCTACAAAAGCTGCTGTGGGACCTTCCTCAGTGCTGGAAGGAGCTCCCTGTTCACATGAAATCCATGCAAGCCTGGCATGCTGCAGCACAAACCCTCCTCGGGTATCGAAGGCAGTAAATGCTCCAACACCGGAGAGCTGCTGTGCAAAGGGGAAAGGCCTCTCTTAAACCCACTGCTTTGTCCTTTTACTGCCTGTGTGTGTGGCTGCTTAATCCACACTGAGCAATTGAAACCATCCACATGCCATAGCATGCCCTCAGATGCTTAGCTGAGTGTCCCCAGGTTTGCTTGGCATGTTTATCCTCCCCCTGGTTGGGAGCGTGAACGCTCTTGGACTTCACCCTCTGCCTCTCAGCATTATTTCATGGAAATTCCCATTTCCTGCCCTGAAAGAAAGCCTGATGATAATGAGAGGCTTGAAGCTTTTCAAACAAAACAACACCCACCCCCTCAAAAAGCCACCCCACTTGGAGTCAGCTCTGCAGTTTGTGCTCAATCAAAGCTGGTTGTGTGCGTTCGCATCGGCAATGAGCTCCGCACGCAGCGCTCCCTACGGGCTTGGCTGCTGGCTCTCCTGGAGGGAGGGCAGGAGCCCCTGCAGAGCCTCCCTGCTCGTCAAGGATCTAGGGGTGACCTTGCAAAACATGCCATTTGTCACTGCCCTGTCCAGAATGGGCAGGAAGCTGCCCTGGGAACAGGCTGTGGGGACGCAGAGCCTGGCTCCGGCGTGGCCAAAGCAGCTCAGCAGCCCTTACCTGCAGACAGGGCTGGGACACAGAGCCTGGGAGCTTCTCATGCAGACCCAAAAGACTTCTCTGCCTGGATACTGATCCTCCACTTCAGGTGTTACTCAGTGCTCAGGCACACTATTTCAACTCAGCTTATACCGAGTCTGCCATCAACATGAACACAAACCAGCTCTGGGCCATTATCCTGGGCACCTATTGGCAATGCTAAAGCCTCTAAACCACTCAGCAGCAGCCCAGAAACCTTTACTGATCCCCAGGTCAAGCCTGAGCTTGCAGACACCCCTCCACCCCCCATGCTGAGCCCAGGCAAGTTGCAGCCAGGAGGGGGAATCTGTGCATGTGTCGTTTTCAGGACCAGCTCCCCAAGCTTGAACAGGTTAATGGCACTCAGAAGAGGAAGGCTTTGCAGGCCTGTTCTGCAGAGCATGAGGAATCAGCTGAGGAGAACTGGGGCTGGCCAGTCACAAAGGCAGCCCTGCACACACTGCCACGAGTGGCTGGAGAAGCTCTGCTCTGGAAGGATTTATTTCCACTCATTCTGGGCTTGTGGCTGTGAGAGGCTTGCAAAGCCTCCTTCACCTTCGTTCCCTGGAGTCAGATAGATTTTATGAGAAATGTAAGAATTACCTCTTATTAAAATGGGGCTAGAGTAATTACCAATAAAAAGCAGATGTTGTGGCCTGAGGAGCGCCCGAGCCCTGCGTGCGGCGAGCGCCACAGCCCAGCACGCCCAGCCCTCGCAGGCACACAATAAAAGTCGTCTTTGTTGCAGCGAGCTGGCTGAGCCACAGAGGGCTGAAGGAGCAGGGAAATCGTTCTGAGGCATGCTGGCAGGCCCCAGCAAGGGCAGCTCAGCAGCACAGTGTCACTCCAGCAGGTTTGGGACGGAAGCCCCCCAGCCCCGCTCGGCTCGCCGGCGGCGGGAGGTGTCCGCAAAGGCGTCCCGCTCGAGGGCCCTGCCTCTCCCTGCTGAGAGCATCCTTCCCCTCCAAGCCGTAATGAGCCATAATTAGTGACCTCCCTGACACCTCCAGCACCTCTCAGGGGGTCCATAACCCACCTGCAGCAGTGGAGCTCGCTCCCTTGGCTCGGCCCCAAGGACTCTGGCGAGGCGCAGCCGCAGCGCTCCGCGTAGGCTGACTTTTGAGACAGGAATGCACAAACGTCGTGGAAATGGAGCTGTTCACAGAGCTGCTCCAGCAGGCCCGGGGCTCACAAACCTCTGAGCTCGAAACTTCCCCTCCCTTCCTTCCCTTTACTGCTCTTTGACGCTGAAATGCCTTCCAAGGGAGGCTAAGCTTGCAGCAGAGTGTTTGCAGCCTGGAGAGAGGGGCTGCTCTGCACAGCCCTGTGTGGATCTGGGGCAGAGAGAGGAGCTGAGCCTCAGCCAGGGCAGGCTAAGAGGGCAGCAGGAACTGGAGGTGGCAGCTCAGCACCCAGGGGTGCAGGGGGGTGGGACACCTCACCCCTGCCTTCTCCTGTCTTCAAATCCCAGGTCTTTGACTCTTCCTCTGACACAAGCCCCATGGCTTGCCTGAAGCTCAGGAGGCTCTGGACGAGGCCTTGAGAAACCTGTTCTGGTGGAAAGTGTCCCAGCCAGTGGCAAGGAGGTTGGAAGTAGATGATATTTAAGGTCTCTTCCAGCCCAAACCATTCTCTGATTCTCTGATTCACAGTGCATTGGAGACAGAAGAGACCTCCCCATCCTCTCCTCAACACCCTCTCACGCTCAGCCCTTCCTGCCTCTGCACACAGATGCCAGATGTACATTTAAAGGACACAAAAAGCAACCCAAACCCCAGACTGGTCTTGGCCCCACAGGAGCACCCTGGAGAAACCCCCTGCAACATGATGGGCTGTGCTGCAGGCTGGAAGGATTCTTCCCCTGGCTGGTGGCAGCATCAGCTCTGTCACTCTGACATGAGACTAAGACATGTGCCTGAGCAGCCCTGACAGCAATTAGCTGTGGCAGAACCTTGGTGGGACTGAATGCCAACAAAGCTGGGGGCCTGGGTGCCTGCACACTTCATTAGCTCCTGGTCTATCATAGGGATGCAGCTGAGAAATCACGTTAGAATAAACCACTGCTGACTGCAGGCAGCAGCTAGGGGAATAAATGGGATGAATAATGATCATGCAGCCCAGTCCTGGCCTTCAGAGCCCTGCCATCTCACTGAACGGACCACAGGTGCTCTGCAAGGAATGGATCTCCTCCCAAACTCCTCTGCACAATGCCCCAGGTATTCAGGAGCATTGGTAATGAGTGGTCAGAGGAGCTGCTCCCCTCTGCCCCACTTGCCAGGCAGACACTGAACCGGGCCGAGCTGGTGCAGCAATCATCTGGCACTCAGCAAGTCTGGAGGGAGGTAGATGGATCAGAGCTGTGTCAGTGTGGGTATCACAAAGGCTGTTTCAGGAGATCCTCATGGCTTTGAAAATGCCTTAAAAGGCACAGCTGAGGCTTTCCTGAGCTCTCTTCTGTGCTTGGAAACCAGAGAGAGACATTTTTATGTCACGGGAAAAGTGACAGTTTTGCTTATCACTGGCTGCAGCAATTAGTATGGAAATGAAAACCTGCATTAATCTGATGCTATTCCTGCTGAAATTTATCCCTTGGAGTGTGTCACTTTGGCTGCTGGTTGCCTGGCTGGGAGCTCATCCAGCAGACTCCCTCATGCTGGTGGAGAGCAAGGTGGAGGAATCACAGCTTCAGATCAGAGGGCTGCAGAACCTCCCCTATGGGGACAGGCTGGCAGAGCTGGGGCTGTTCAGCCTGGAGAAGGAAGGCTCCAGGGAGACCTTAGAGCAACCTGAAGGGGGCTACAAGAAAGCTGAGGAACTTTGACAAGGACTTGCAGTGCTAGGATGAGAGGGAATGGAGTGAAGCCTGAGGAAGGAAGACTTAGACCTAAGATGAGGAAAATATTCTTTCCAGTGAGGGTGTTGTGAAACTGGCACAGGGAGGCTGTGGCTGTCCCCTCCCTGGGGGTGTTCAAGGCCAGGCTGGATGAGGCTTTGGGCAGGCTGGGCTGGTGGGAGGTGTCCCTGCCCATGGCAGGGGGTTGGAACTGGATGATCTTTAAGGTCCCTTCCAACCCAACCCATTGCATGAACCCATAAACCCCAGTAAACCCAGGATGTCCACAAAGCTGCACTGGCAAGGAGGCAGGGAGTGGCACTGCCAGAAGGAGCTGGAGGTGTGACCTGCTGCCCATGAGCAGCCCAGAAAACCTTGGATGTCCATGAGACTGCTGAGGAGGAGGCAGCAGGAGCTGGGAGTGGGTGGGTGGAGTGTTCCCCCTTTGTGATGCCTCCCTGAAACCTCATCACCAAGGCAGCCAGGAAGATACAGAAGGATGTTTCCCCAGTGGCTCTCTCCTCTTGGATGCTTCCTGTGCCTGTGGTAAGCACAAACCCATCCTCTTCTCTCCCTCTGGGCACCAGATGGGTTGCAGCTCTGTTGCCCAAGGTAGACTCAGGCCCATTTGAATATCTGTAGGATACCCTCCAAGTGCAAAATAACCCTTAGAGACAGGTCTGATGAGAAGAGGGGGAGGGGAAGTCAGTGTGGATGGGGAATGAACATCAGCAGAGCAGCAAACAGCCCAGGGGCAGGCAGTTTGGCCAGCAGTGAAATACTTGTGTGCATTAAGAGCAGCAAGATGACCTTTACTTGTGTCTTGTGAAGGTGGTGGGCTGGCAAGTGAGCTCTCCAAACAGGGACAACACTGGAGCTGAATTCAAACCTCAAGTCCAAACTGTTTTGAAGGCTTCAAGTGCATTGTGCCAGTTTGGGCTGCATGGAAAACTCAAAGAGAAACCCCTGGGGGAGGAGGAGGAGGAGGAGGAGGAGGGGCTGCAGCAGCTCTACCCAAATGTTAATGTTTCTCTTCTTTCCCTTCCCAGAATGGTCACAAGCACCTCTGACCCCCCAAGATTTTCAGGAGGCCACAAATCATCCTAACTAGCCCAAGGCTGTGGGATTCCCACTCCTTTGGCTTGACAGCTGCCAAGGCAGCTCATGAAATCAGATGGAAGCTTAACCTCCAAGCAGGTACAGGCACTGCCTCTGCAGGCTGTGGTTTCAGACAGGGCCAAAGAGGAGCCTGTAGAACACCAGGCAGCAGGGCATGGAGGCTGCAGTTTTATTTCTGAGCCCTGGTTATTGCTGCTCTCCACCAGCACAAGGACCTTGAGAGGTCCCTTCCAACCCAATGCACCCTGTGCAAAACAGGCAGCACCACATTTCCCCTGCATGAGCCACTGGAGGCAGCTGACTGTGGAGTTAATGGAAAACCCAACATGAGAAACCATTTAAGGACTCAAAAAGAAAGAGCTGTGGGGGTAAAGTCAAATCCTTGCAATCCTCAGTCTCCTGCCTGGCCTCAGGAACTCTTTCCAGCAGCTGATGTGCCATGCCCTGAGGGACAGCAGAACTGCTGAACACTGAGGATTGATTTCTTGGCAGTGGGTGTGTGGGAGAGACACTGGCACAGGCTGCCCGGGGAGGCTGTGGATGTCTCATCCCTGGAGGTCTTCAAGGCCAGGTCGGATGAGGCTTGGAGCACCCTGGGCTGGTGAGAAGGGTCCCTGCCCATGGCAGGGGGTTGGAACTGGGTGATCTCTAAGGACCCTTCCAACCCAACCCATAATGTTGATGGTGGCTCCTGGCCACTGGTTTGGGACGTTCTCACATGTCATCCAATACAACTGTCTTGCTTGCAGATCTGGTGACCAGGGGTGAGTCTGCTCCCCCACCACCCAGCCCAGGAGGTTTGAGGAGCATCCTGCCGACCAGGGGCAGTGCTGAGGACTTGGCTACCAAAGCCTGGCTTTGCAATGAGCAGCTACTGCCAGCTGACTCAGTATCTGCTCCTGTGGACCAGCCCTGTGACAGAATGCCTCGGGTCCTTGGCAGCACATCGCTCCTCACTGCGTCGTGGATCAGCACAGAAGCAGGAGAGAGCTTCCATGAAGGCAATGAAGGCAAGGTTCAGTCAGCAGGCTGAGCAATGGGGCTCAGCCACCTCCACAGCACCTTTGCCACGTTGCACAACACAGCAAGAGCTTCTTGGCCAGCCACTCACATCCAGATCAAATGCAGAGAGGCAGCCATGGGCAAGATGAAACTGAAGGAGATGTCAAGGTGTTAAGCTGCAAGAGCTACTCTGCTCCCTGAGGTTGCACACTCAGGGAGTGCTCCATCCCCCAGGAGTGGGAGCACCAAACTCAACCAGCCTGGGGGCTCCTGCTTGCCCTGGGCCTCTTCTGGCCTCTCTGAAGGCACCAGGGTGGTAGCTAAATGAGACATGGGGATGTGCTTTGCCCAAGTGTTGCTACTGCACTTCCCTTGGGCGAGGCCACGCACAGAGATGCAGGATCTGTGCAGTGTGGAGGTACCTGGGGAAGCCCTGGCAAGAACAGTGGCCCTTGAAACAGCCCTGTGGCCACCACATTCCTGTTGTGTGGGCACACTGTTGGCTCTGGGTCTGTGCTGCTGTGGCAGGGCACTGCTGTGCCCCCAGAGGCAGGTGCCCAATGTGTCACTCCTGCTATTCCACGTATTTGAGACCTTAGCTCTTGGTTGTGTTCATGTTCCTTCCAGACCTTTCCACCACGTTTGGAGCCAGGCAGGAGGGCACTTTCCTCTGTCATTGATGAGCAGCCAGCAGCCCACCAGCAGCCAAGAGAGAGCACCTCTGAGCACTGCCAGCCCACGAGGTCCTTCCCCGGCGGGCTGCCAGGCGCGCAGCAGCCCCTTCCCGCCGGTGGCTACTACAGGACGGAGGGAGAGCTCTGCACCGGCCCCGTTCTGGAGGACAGCCCCAGGATGGAAGTTCTGGAGAGCAAGGAGGGAGGGGAAAGAGCAGAAACATCTCTGTGGAGTCTCTTTACCAGGTGCTTGGTGTTCTGAGGAGATGCTCGAAGGCCAAGCTCCTGAGATGCACGAGGGCAGGAAAACCTGCAGCGGTGTGGGGTCAGAGCCCCCCTGCAAATAAAACAAGTGACCACCCAAAGTGGCTGATGACAGCAGAAAGCAGCAGAGAGGCAAATCTCTGCTCTGGGGGAGCCCAGATAAACTTGCCCTAGCAAACCATCCCACAGGAGGAGGGTGAGGAGGAGAGCTGTGTGTTCCTGTGGCTAATCCCCACGGCTGGGTGCTCACTGGAGGGCTGTGCAGCTATGGGAAATGGCCAATGGGAAAGGCAAAACAAGAAGATAAATTAGAGTGATTTCAATCTAAGCTGCTTGGAGGAATTAAGCAGAGCCATCATTTCCAGTAGGGATTGGGAAATGCATTTCCTCTCCCTCCTTCACAATCCTTCCATTGTACTAATGGCATCTGCTCGACCTGGTTACTGTGCACGAGGATCATACACAGGAGGGGAAAAACCCCAAACCCCACGTTTTTATTGAAATCCTTTGTCACTAACCTCTTTGTGAGCACATTCCCCCTCTGTCTGTCTGCATTTCACTCACACAGGCAGTAATGAAAATCCTCCTGATTGCTTTAATATGTGCAGCTCTCAGCTGCCATCGCAGCAACGCTCTGGACTCCAGCAAAAGAGGTAACAGCATCCAGCAACAGCTTGGCTGTGGGGAGTCCTGACCCCCTGACACCAGCTGAGGAGCTGACCAAAGGAAGGCAAACCAAAAGAGAAGGTCAAGGTGGTGTTTGCTTTGCAGTTGTGAAACCTTGCAACACACTCTGCTGGCTGCCAGCTGGGTCACCTCTCTGCACACCACAGAAGCTGAGGGAGCACAGCTCTGTCCCATCCCTGCTACGTGCCTGGATGATTGCTGCCCAGCCCTGAGGTGTTCAGCCATTCACTGATCCTGCAGAGCTTCTGCAAGGGTTGCTCACTGGGACTGAGAACCTGCAGCAGGGGTCCTGCTCCTTATCTTCCCTCAGCAATCGAAACAGCAAAGCACAGCAGATTGAGCTGTTCCACATCTCCATAGCTGGAACAGTTTCCCCTGTGGGCAGATGTGACACTGAGACCAGCAAGTCTGCAGCCATGGAAGGTGCATGAACCAGAGAACCAGAGAGAATGGTGTGGGGGATCATCCAGCTGCAGTCCCCTACCCTGCCATGGGCAGGGACACCTCCCACCAGCCCAGCTTGCTCAAGGCCTCATCCAGCCTGACCTTGAGCACCTTCAGGGAGGGAGCAGCCACAGCCTCCCTGTGAAACCTGCCCCAAACCCTCTTGGGTGTTTCTGACAGGCAGGAAAGGAGCTTTGGCTGGATGCTGGGACCCACCAGAGAACAGGAGCTTCAACCCCAGTGTTCTGCTAGGGTCTGCTCAGCATGGGGTGATGCACAGCCCCCTGTTTCTGGACCCCTGGGTCAGCCAGACTGGTGAAAGTTCATCCCAATGCCCACACACAGCTGCCACGACTGGAGGCAGGAACGTGAGCAGAGCACCCAGCATCCCTCCTGCCTCCCCACATCCTCCTGCCTCCCCATTCCCTCCTGCCTCCCCATTCCCTCCAGCCTCCCCATTCCCTCCTGCCTCCCCACATCCTCCTGCCTCCCCATACCCTCCAGCCTCCCCATTCCCTCCAGCCTCCCCATTCCCTCCTGCCTCCCCACATCCTCCTGCCTCCCCATACCCTCCTGCCTCCCCATTCCCTCCTGCCTCCCCACATCCTCCTGCCTCCCCACATCCTCCTGCCTCCCCATACCCTCCAGCCTCCCCATTCCCTCCTGCCTCCCCACATCCTCCTGCCTCCCCACATCCTCCTGCCTCCCCATACCCTCCTGCCTCCCCATTCCCTCCTGCCTCCCCATTCCCTCCTGCCTCCCCACATCCTCCAGCCTCCCCATTCCCTCCTGCCTCCCCACATCCTCCTGCCTCCCCATTCCCTCCTGCCTCCCCATACCCTCCAGCCTCCCCATACCCTCCTGCCTCCCCATACCCTCCTGCCTCCCCATACCCTCCAGCCTCCCCATACCCTCCTGCCTCCCCATACCCTCCAGCCTCCCCATACCCTCCTGCCTCCCCATACCCTCCTGCCTCCCCATACCCTCCAGCCTCCCCATACCCTCCTGCCTCCCCATTCCCTCCTGCCTCCCCCTGTCCCTGTGGGCACCTCAGGACCATCCTGGCACCTTCTCCCTGCACGATGAGCTGGAGCAGAGTCCAGCTGAAGCGAGTCAGGCCATATGAACTCGTTCCTGGTTTAAGCCCAAAGAAGGCCTACATCTTGGAGGTGTTGAGAGCAAGCCATGCAAAACAGAGTGAGATTATCCAAACTCAAGGGAGCAGGCAGAGGAGGGAGGGAAGTCTGTCTGGAAAGCAGGTGTGATCTGTTCTGAGAATATGAAATTCAGCATTTCCATCAATTCTGCATCCCCAACTAGCTCAAGCTACCCAGAATCCAATCCACCAACCTGCCTGAGTGCCACTGGCCAGAGCCTGGCTGCTTTCCACTGGCTGTGCTTGAGCAGTTAGGGCAACAACCAGCATCAGAAAGCAAGGACCTGGCGGGGAGGGACCATGCCAAGCTTCACCCTCGTGGAGCAAAGAGGAAAAGCCCAGTTTGACTCAAGAGCTGGCAAAGCTCACATCATGTGCAGCCATCTGGAAGTGGAGCTGCACACAGCTCATGGCTTTAATACATTTTCCATGCAGTCCTGCTCCGAGGTACAAAGGATGCACGGCAGAGCTGGGAGCTCTCTCCTAGGCTGCTTTATTGCTTTCCCAAACAGTCAACATCCTGCAGGCAGCCAGCAAATGGATCTCCAAAGAGCTCCATGGGCCAGGTTGCTACCCTAGAGAGGACACCGTGTGCCTTTGCCCCAAGAGAGCTCTCAGCCAGCTGGCAGTCACCAAGGGCCCGGCTCAGCCCTGGGTGCTGCTGATGCATTTCCTTTCATCCCTGTTTGAAGAATTCATAATAATTGCTCTAAAGCCTCAGTGCTTCCCAAGCAGAGGTCCTCTGGAGTCTGAAACACAATCCACAGCCACTTTGATGCACGCTGTGCTGTCCCCATTGATCCCCTTTAAGCTTTTAATCTCATGAATTCAGGAACTTAATTCAGCAACCAAAGCAAACAAAGCCAGCAGAATGTGCCCTTTAATAACAGAAGTGGTGAGGACCAGGGCTGTCTTGGGGGATCTCTGCTGAGGCAGAGCCTCCCTTCTCAAGGGCTGATCTGAGACTTCATTAAGAGCTGAGGGAGCAGCACTTGGTCATCAGGCTCCTTCACCCACCTCCCCCGAGGGACAAACCCACTTCAAAGGTGATGAACAGCTTCACACAGACGTGGCAAGGCCCGTGGGATGTGTCTCTTAAACCAGGCAGGAGACACCTCCTCTAGTAGAGTCCTCCAGCTCTGAAGATCCAGACCCAAACCACCCTCAAATCAACAAGGAAGCTCCCTCAGCCTCAGCAAGGCTGGGCTCAGACCTCCAGAGCGGTGCAGAGCAGCAGGCTGCAGAGCAGCAGGCTGCAGAGCTCCCTCTCTAGAAGCCTGAACTGCACCAGATGCTGTCTCAGGAGAAAAGCAGCTCCCCAGGGCGTAACTGCTCTGCTGCCTCCTGCCCCAAGGCTCTGAGCTCTCCTTCCCCTCCCAGCCCCTGAGTGCATTGGCATAGGACTGAACAACTTGCCTTTGAACTCTGTGAGGAAGGAATTCCCCAGGACAGCTTTCCAGCAGGATCCCTGGAGCTGTGGGACTCCTCCAAGCTCACGCTTGAAATGCAGACACTGCAGGGGGGTGAGCAAGGCTCTGCTTTTCTCACCACACACCTCCTGCCCGTGGTGTTCCTGTGCATCAGTGACTGCATGGGGCACAGCATCCTGTGTGGTGGTGATTGCTTGTGGTCTGAGGGGAAACTGAGGCAGCTTCTCAGCTCCTTGTGGGTGTGATGCTGAGGGACATGGTTTAGTGGTCACCTGGCAGTGCTGGGTTAATGGTTGGACTTGATGAACTTGAAGGTGACTTCCAAGCAAAACACTTCTCTGATTCTGTGCTGTTAGCTGAGAAAATACCGTGCCAGAGACTGGAGGTGGCACAAAACTGCTCAGCTGCAACTGGACCAAGGAGCAAGCACCCTCTGTGATGGCCAGTGGGGAGCAAAATCATCCAGTGCAAGGCTCTAGACTGGATCTGAAGGCAACTGGTAACACATCCAGTGCAGGGGGAGCGTGGTGGAGAGCGAGGAGTTAAAGCTCTGGCTGCAGAGAGGGGCTGTGAAAGTAGACACCAGCCTGGCTGGGAAGCAGGCTCAGCACTGAGGACAAAGTGGCCTCTTTCCCACTCTGCAATGGCTGAGACATCAACCCCCCAACAGGACACGAAGCTGAGCAGCCAGGGCCTGACAGCTGCAGTGCTTGAGCAAGGTGTGGGCTGGGGAGGTTGGGGAAATCTTCCACCCCCCTCTGCAGCAGGGGAGCTGCAGCTCCTCCTGGCTCCTCTGCCTTCGTTTTCCCCAGACGGTGGAGTCACCATCAGCATGTGGGGTGAGTGTGGGTCCCATTGCAGAGGGGAAAGCAGAGGGAAGCAGCCCAGCAATCCCAGAATCCCAGCAAGGGGGGGGTTGGAAGGGGCCTCTGGGCAACATCCAGACCAAGTGCCCTGCTGAAGCAGGTCCATCTAGATCAGCCTGCACAGGAATGCAGCCAGGGGGGTTGAAAGTCTGCAGAGAAGGAGACTCCACAACCAGCCAGTGCTCCAGCACCCTCAACGGGAAGGTCTTCCTCAAGCCCAGGGGAGACCTCCTGTGGCCTGGTTTGTGCCCACTGCAGGCAGAAGTGCTGCAGTGCCACCAGCTGAGATCTTGCCCCAGCTCCTCCTGTCCCACCATATCTTCCCAGAGACCCATCCCACAGCCACAGGACTTTGGATTCCCCCCCCAAGCACGGCTCACCTCGCAGCAGGGAGCTTGCTGCTGCTTTTGAAGCCCTCCTCCTCTGACAGCAGCCTCGCAAATGCCTGCCTAGGTCAGGCTTTGGCGTCTCCCTCCGGGCAGCTGCCCCTTTAGCACCTGGTGCTGGCTAAGGATAATGATCAATGAACCTGAATCTTTCTGTCACAGCTCCCTGGCAGCAGTGTTTCTACGTGGCAGATGCACCCCCAAGGGGGGACTGGAATTGCTGAGGCTCACTCTGCTACCTACAGCTGGATTCCCCTGCAGCGGCTCCGAGGACCTTCGCAGCAGCGCAGCAGTAAGTGCAGCTCTGTTCCCAACTCATTGCTAATGCTCTCACGTGTCAGCCTAGAGAAGAATGTTTATTTTAGGCCCCCTCACCAGCAAGGAAAAACTCCTTTAAATACCAAGTTCCTCAGGAAGAAAGGGGCTGAGATAAAAGCAAGGATCACACACTTCAGCTGGCATCCCCCCGGGGGTCGGGCTCAGCTACGGACACAGCTCGGAGCCTCCTGCTTACCACAGGCTGTAACTTAAGGCATCCCAGCAGCCAAGGATCTTAGCTGTGTGCCACCTGCCTGTCAGATGTGTGTGCTTCAGCTGCTGTCTTGTGCAGCACTCCTGGAAGAGCAAACATTTAATTAAGTGATCCAGTCCTTGGAATTGGGCTGAAGCCTGGTTAGAACTAATTAGCAATACAGCGTCATGAGACAAATGATTAATGGCTAATTACCCTATGAAAACAAATTCATCACTCTGCTTCCCAAACCACCATCCTCTCTCTGCACCACAGCAAACCACTTGGCACTGGTTTATGACTGCCTTGGTTTATTTCTAGGTATCCATCCCTGCCTATTAGGTGGGGAGGAATCTCCTCCCGCTCTGGGCAGCGCTCTGCCAGCTGCAGCAACAGGCAGCATGCAAAACCTGTTCCATTTCCCCCCCCTGTTTTATTGCCCTCCCCAGACATGCCTGGACCCTGGCTGGGTGGATGTTTCTTTGCTTGTGCTCTCACTTGAAAGCAGGAGCATGAATCATGCCATTATGTTCATGTGGAGGCTGAGCAGCCCAGCAGATGAGGAGGTGAAGTGTGCTCAGCCTCTGTGCCTGAAACGTTCCCCAGCCTCCAAGGGCCTCAGCCTTAGGGGCAGACTTTGCAAACCCAGTTGTTAAGCCCTGTGGGCATAGAGGGAGCACGGCAGGCTCTCTGTGAAAACAAACTCTGTCCACCCTAAATCTCCCTCTTCCTATTCAATCCACCCTCCCCTTGCCCTGTCTCAGTAAGTCCTGCTAAAAACTCAGTCCCCAGCTTTCTCATCAGCCCCTTGAAGGTCTCCCTGCAGCCTTCTCCTCTCCAGGTTGACCAAGCTCAGCTCTCTCAGCCTGGTCTCACAGCAGAGGGCTTCCTGTGGCATCTGATGGCATTGCTGTGGCCTCCTCTGGCCCTGCTCCAGCAGGTCCCTGTCTGTGCTGAGCACTCCAGAGCTGCCCCAGCACTGCAGGGAGGTCTCAGCAGAGCACAGCAGAGGGGCAGAATCCCCTCCCTGCCCCTGCTGCCCACACTGCTGGGGATCAGCCCAGGACAGGCTGGTGCTGGGCTGGCAGTGCTCAGTGCCAGCTCATGTCCAGCTTTTCATGCCCAGTGCCTGGGAGAACACAACTGACCACAGCCAGCCCAGGGGGGTGGTGAGAAGGGCACTGAGTCCACTCTCCACCAGGGTCTGCAGCAGCCAACAACAAATCTGCTGTGGACAGCCATGGGCAGGGAAGGAGCTTCACAGTCAAAGCAGCCTCAAAATTAAAGACTAGCAATGAAAAATGAAACCTTGAGATGGCCTCTAAACACATTTGTTTCTGCTTGTACCCCCAGAGAGATGGAGAACCAGAGACTCTTTAGGAGAGAATGGGCTGGCAGGAGGGGGAGGGGAGCTCTCAGGAGCATGCTGGTCACCTGGAGAAGCATGAAGCCACGAGGCACCAGCAGGCAGAACAGAAACCCCTGGAGCCCACCAGTACCGAGGGTTGCTCTGGATTTCCTGAGAGAAGACTGCAAAGGGCATGCTTCAGTGATCCCAGCAGGCAGGTGAGCTGCAGGGTCACCCATGGGTGGTGGTTGGCTCAGAGGGATCAGACACATCCCAGCAGTGCCCCGCTCAGCTTGCGCCTCCCGGGAAGCACCAAGCTGACTTCAGGCCCCTGGCTGGGATGGGCCAGGGAGCACAGCTGGCAAAACACTGCTGCCTGATGGGCAACTTGCAAACAGCTCCCAGTTCACCAGCACCAAATCCACCTGAAGCCCCTTGGCAATGAGACAGGAAGCACCAAGAGAAGCCTGCTGCTGGAGCTGGGTGCTGACACTACAACAGCACTGCCCTTGGACTAAACAGGGGGCTGACCTCCTTGGGTGAGACAGAAGACATCAGCTTCTTCTTGCTCTAGGTATGATTCATAGCAGCTTTAGTGCTTTAACAGAGCAAGTAGCTGCAGTGATGTGCTAGACATAAGGGTCGAGCCTGCTTTTCAGCTTGGCCGCCCCAGGGGCCCTGCACCATTGCCAGATTGCTTCCTGGATGAGAGTGACTCGGCCATCAAACATTTCTTTACCCTTTGTATTCAGCTTTATGTACCCAAAGCTGCTCCTGATGGGGTGCAGATGTTTCTCAGGCTGAGCTATCACAGAGCAGGGACAGGGGAAAGAACTACTGCAGGCTCTGGAGGAGCTGAAGGGAAATCAGTGCAGTGGTGAATCACCAGCTGGGCAGTGAAACACCCGTGCCTGGGGGCTTCCCAGCAGTTGTTGTCTCGGGGGAGAAAGAGAGGACAGAGGTGAGGGCGATGCTTCCTGTGGACCATTAAGGAGCTCTGAAGTTTAATCAGACTCAAAAAAACAGAAGGAAGAGGAAAGGAGATGACTCAGGCCAGGGCTCCAGCTGCTGGAGGTGAGCTGCAGCAGCTTGGGTGGCTCAACCCTGGCCCCAGTCTGTGTGTGCTAATGGCACTGATGCTGCTAATTGCAAACTGTGAGCCCTCATCCTATCACCACAGGCCCTTCTAAACAGTCCCTCCCCAGCCTTCCTGTAGGTCCCCTTCAGATATTGAAATGCTGCTCTAAGGTCTCCCTGGAGCCTTCTCTTCCCCAGGCTGAACAGCACAATTCCTTCATAGGAGAGGTGCTGCAGCCCTCTGATCATCTTTGTGGCCTCTTCTTGTGCTGAGGGCACCAGAGCTGGACACAGTGCCCCAGGTGAGGTCTCAGCAGAGCAGAGCTGCTCCCTGGAAGCATTCTTCTCCCTCTTGTCTTTCTTCTCTGCCCTTTCACAGTTGAAATGCTGGAGGGTGCTGGCAGGCTGACAAAACAGGTCACGACTGGTGCTCTCACGGGGAAGGAAATTCAGCTGTTGAGAAGGGACAAAGGACCCTTCTGATGGTGATAGAGGATTGTTTTGGTACTTCAGCGGTGCAGGGAGGCCAAGCCATGGCTTCCTCCTCATCAGATTGTAAAGAAACAGAGAGCTGCAAAGAGCATCCAGCTGCTGTGAAGCTCATCGCCCCTTCCAGCTCCAAACAATTAGCCTGGGCCCACCCAAGCCCCATGCTGGCTTTGTTCCCCCTCCAGCACAGCAGTCTGGGGACACCCAGGGGGTGCCAAGACCTGGCAGGGAGCTGCAAGATCCTGCCAGGCTCAACATCAAACCCGAGGAGAATGCAGTTTCCAGGACAGCAGCTGGAGGGGACGTGCCAGCAGGACTCAGCCTTTCCCTCTTATGTCGGATCGAGGCGTTCGGGGGCGGGGGGCTGGAGCCGGCAGGGCTGAGCAGAGCCTGAGCTGCCGCTCGGATGCTGGGATCACCCCGCGGGGGCAGCGCCGCTCCGTGCCGGCGTTCGCAGGGTAAGAGCACCCTCTGCAGCCGCCGCGGCAGCGCAAGCCGGGGCCCGCCTCGGGGCAGCGCTGCCGTCCGCCTCTCGCTCTCGCAGCCTGCCGTTCATCGGGGAGGAGCTCGCAGCTCTGCCCTCGGCCGGGTGGGAAGCATGTCAGACGTGGAGGTCCTCCACCCTGCCCAGAGCGTCCAGGCTTCCAGCTGCGCCTTCTCTGGGAGCAGCCCATGAAGTTCCAGTGGGTCCAGAGTCAGATCCCGGACCAGGACTGGGCTCAGCCTCTGAGCCACAGCCCAGAGTGAAGTCAGCTGCAGCACTGAGTGCCTTACAGATCCAGGCAAACCCCAGTGTGTCTCATTCCCTGTTGGCAGTGTCTGCTTGGAGACAAACTGAGAGCAGGATTCCAGCTCACTGCAAGCAAAGGCAGGTGTTGGTGTGCAGGGCAGAGGGTAGAGCACGTTAGCTGAAAACCATCCCTAAGGCTTCTCCATCTGTTGCACTTCAATATTGCAGCACTTTCAGGAGGTTGTGCTTTGCAAGGCTGGGGGGAGGAAAACCCAAACCACCTTTAGCTGCTTGGCTAAAAAGAACCTGAGCCTTGAGAGTCCCAGCTCAGGGGGGCTGGCTGTGCTTCTGAGGGGCAGGGGTGCAGGAAAGCATCACCTGAGGAGCTGGTGAGGGAGAGGCAGAGGTCTGTGGAGGGAGTGTGGCTGTGACAAGTGCTCAGAAAGCAGCAGCAGAGGGCATTTGGAGGCTGGCTGGTTGGTCCTGCTTCCTTTGGGTGGCACTGTCTGCACAAATATTCTCAAACCCTCAGCTGCTGTCCCAGGTGGAAATCTTCCTTTGGGGGTCTGGCTCCCTCCAGGCTGGGGGAGATCCATTGCTGCTGTGGCCTGCACAGGCTCTGGAGGAAAGCTGCTGGTCTGTGCAGTCAGGTAATTAGTCAGCATTGCTCCAGCAATTAATAGCTGCTGGGAAAACCAGAGAGCAGCTCCTAGCACCGGTCTGGGTCCTGAACTTTCTGTGGCTTACTTCCTTTTGGTAGTGGCCTCAGTGATGGGGAGCCTGGAATGACACCAAAGACAGCCAGGCATGAGCTGCTGGCACAAAGGGTAGGTTTGGAGAACAAGCATTGCCATGGGCTACGGAGAGCTGCTGCCAGAGCACCACCTGGAGCTCCTCTGAACCATTCCTAGAGGGAAGAGCATCCACACAGAGACCCAGAGCTTGCTGCTCTGCCTTCTGTGGAGCCAGCAAGGTCCTGTGCCCCGAGGCAGCACCAACCCCCAGTGTGAGGTGCTGCCATGCAGGGAGGTGACCCTTGGTGGCACTCAGGCTGCCTGCCTGCAGGGGAGACCATGTTGGGCTTGCCAGCTTTTTCCTGGCACTGCTTGGGCCAGCTTCATCCTGCCAGTGCTCAGCAGAAGGCTTGGCTCCAGGGTTTGCTTTCTCTGTTTCTGCAGGCAGCCAGAGGTGGGCAGCTCTGCATGTCACACTGGGCACCAGGGCAGGTGCCACAGGTGCCTGGGTGGAAGGGTGTCACTGCCTGAGGTGCTTCTCATGGATCCTCAATGCACAAGGATGCAGCCAGCCCCAGCCAGGGCTGCAGCACTCTTCCCTGCCTTACTGGCCCTCCAGGAGCCTCCAGAGGAGCCTTCTAGGAGTCCTGATTCATAAGGTTGGATAACTGTCACAAAGAGGTTTCCAGAGGCTGAGTTCCTGCCTCAGGCATGACTCCAGGACTTGCTCAGCACGCCCAAGGCTCCTCTCTTCACTGTCAAGTTCTCATTCTGCTGATTTTTCACACCCAAGCCCTTCTCAGATGCTGTCTTGATGCTTCCTTTCCCTGCCAGTGATGCTGGGAGTCATTCCAGCAGGGATGAGCAGGAATTCTTCCTATAGGCTCCACAGTGAGTCAATGGAGCTTAAATAGGACACTGTGAGCAGGGCAGCAGTGGCACTGAACACAAACAAAGGATGCTGCTCCCCTGGCACAAGTGAGAAACTCTCTCCCTGTGCCTGTTGGATCCAAGCCTTGCCCACAGAGGAGTGGAGTCTGCTTCTCTCACATGAATTCTCCTGCAGCTTTCCAGCCAAGCACTCTGATCTGTGCTTGCAGCTTGGAAGATCTCCTCCTGACCATCCTGGGGCCCATTCTTCCTCCTCCTGTTATTGACTGCAGAGATGTCTCCATGCAAACTGGAGTGCTCACCCTGGAGAGTTAGCCTGCCCCTCCTTCCCCAGTGCTGAGCTGCTGCCCCAGCCCAGCTGGGCTTGGAGGCCAACCAAACCCCTTCCTACAAGAGAGCAAAGGCTGTCTGGAGGGGTAAGTGTGGAGCACCTTTAGCTGAAGCCCACAAGCACTCACCTAAACAAAACTCTAGGGCTAAACCCTTCCATGCTCACAACTACTGAGATTTCCAAGGCAAGGCACAAAAGACAAGCTCCAAACTTCTGCTCATGTTCCTGGGGAGTCAGGGGCCCAGCTCCCTGGGGCTGAGCAGAGTCCTTCAGGGCAGCTCTCAGCTGCAGGGGGGGCTGTGTGAGGAGCTGTGCACTCCCCTGCTGCCCTTGCAGATGTGCCCTCCACGTGTGCACAGGAGCAGGGGGGGGTTGGCCAGGTGAAGCTGGAGCTCAAGCAGCCTGAAGGCCAAGAGGAGGAATTATTTTGCCTAAATGAGGATTTCTGTGGTGAAAGTGTGTACATCTGAGCCTGGATCACAAGCCACAGCTCACCTTAGGGGCCTAAAGCTCCTGAGAAGTCCAGCTCAGGCAGGCTGCTGCAGAAGGGAAATGTCAAGTTCAGAGAGGAAAATCCTGTCCCAAATGTTGAGAAGTTCCTCTCCATCGCTGTTCCTTTCTCCAGGACCTTCTCACCTCTCAGCCCTGCAGGTCTGTGCCTTGCTTCCTGCTCCCACCTCCTTCTCCTCCCCTGTGCTTCCATGCCTGCCCACCCAGAGGGGCTCTGATTTACTCCAGTCCTTTCAGATCCCCTCCACCATCAGAAAAGGCAGGAGAGCCATCAGAGCTGGCAGGGATTTCCTAGGGTTAGACACTTCCTTCACAGCTTCTTCCACATTTCTGCTGCTGCTTCCCACCTGGCTGAGGCTCAGAGTTTCTCCTCCATGGCCAAAGCTCCTGGCTTTCTGTTGGAAACATTAACCACTGCCCAGGACATGAAAACACAGCGAGCCTGGGGAGCTCCCACAGGCCTTTCACAAGGACTTTTGTCCACCAGGAGGTCCCCCTCGGGGGGGCAACACGTGATGGTCATATTTGAGGTGTTTTGAGGCTGAGGAAGATAGTCTGGGCAGGGCTTTGCCTCCCAAGCCAGGGCAGATTGGAGGGCAGCAAACGCAGGCTCCCTCCTGCAGCTATTTGCAGTGTCAGTACCTCGGGGGGAGGCTGTGGCAGATGCTTGGCTGAGGGAGTGTGAAGCTCCCTGAGCTTGCAGCTTGCCTGCAGCCCCCAGAGACCTTCCTGTCTCTACCCTGGGAGAAAACTTCCTGCCCACTCAGCCACTCTTTCTACCCCGTTCCAGCTCCCTCTGTGAGAGTGTGGGGGGAGCAGGCCAGGGCAGTCAACGTTTCCTAGGGCTGGGAAGGTATTTTTCCCATGACTGTCACATTGCTGTTGCACAGCACAGCCTGCACTGCTGAATTCTGCCCTGGTTGAACATCAACCTGTCCCCTGACCCCCTCGGGGGCAGCTCTCCCTCTGCTCTGCCTGCAGCAGCAGCCACGGGACGGGGGTGCCGGCAGAAGCCTCCCTTTGCGTGTGAAGTGTGGTGGGGCCGGGTTGGGCTCCACCAGCAGGCTGCTGGTGCTGCTGGTGCAGCCAAAGCCTGGAAAGCTGTTGATGCCTTTGAGCAGAGTGCTCCAGTTAGGCTCATTAGCAGTACAACCACGCGTGGCTGCCAGGGCAACTTCCTGCTCTTTCAAGGTCTTATCAATAGCTACTGTGTGGAAAATGCACCCCCGGGGGATGGGAGAAGGGAGCCTGACTCACAGCTGCCTGTCTCCTCCTGCCAGGGCCAAGGAAAATGCCTCTCCTGCCATGCTGTAGCTGCCTGCTGCAGCACTGCTCTGCTCTCAGCTTCCAGCATGTCCCTGCTGGGCAGCCAAGAGCTCCTTGGCTTGCAGGAGGATCAAGCCTCGCCTGGGCTGCAGCTCACCAGGCTCCAGATGCTGCTGCTTCTCCTACTCTCTAGGAGTTATGGAAGAGGAAGGCCTCAGTGTGCTGGAGAGGGCTGTTCATGGCCTTCAGGAGTAGCTGCTGGATTGTGCCAGGGGCTGCTTGTGGAGCATTGCTCTGCCTGCTGCTCAGCCAGGCTGGGATCTGGTGGGACCTGTTGGATGCAACTGGGGAGTCTCCTGGTCCCTCAGGGCTGAGGGCAGCCTGTCCCAGGAGGTCTGCTCCAGCATTATGCAATGAACCAGCTGGTTCCTGTCCCTAGGTCTGGAAGTACATCATGGAGCATCAGCTGCTTCAGGCACATGCCAGAGCACAGGCAAACAGGGGATGACCAGGCCATGTCCCCCTCTGCCTGACCCCTGCTGGGCCACTGCTCCTCCACTAAACCCCAGCCACGTCCTGGGCAAAGAAGGGCAGAGAAGAGCTGTGCAGCTGCTCATAGTGGGGCTGACTTCTGGTATCTTCCTCGTCCCTGCTCCATCTTCCATGCACATTCCTGCAGAGAAAGCACTTCTGTTGTGCTGCTCACAGGCAGGAGCTCGTTGGGCAGCTTCTGGCAGGGACAGCTATTTCTGCTATGTGGCCCCTGCCATGTCCCCCCACTGCCTGGATCTGTCTGACTGCTGTAGCCCATAAAGTTCTCCTCTTATCACTGCTCACACATTGCTTCAGGGTGCCTGTGTACATCTAATCGACTGACCTCTGCTCAGGGTGCCTCAGAGAGACGCCAGGCATCAGATCCCGACGATAGACTCATCCAAGACGAGGTTGGAAGAGACCTCAAGGATCATCTGGTCCACCCTTTCCTGGGACAAGCCTGGTTTAGACAGGAAAAGCCTGGTCCAGAGAAGCTGGCCCAGCACCTTCTCCAGCTGAACCCCAAGAGTGCCCAGCGTTGGGAACTCCACCACTGCCCTGGGGAGGTTGCCCCAAGGGCTGATTGTTGTCATGGTGAAACATTTCCCTCTTGTGTCTAATCCTGATCCCCCCAGGAGCAGCGAGCACCCTTGATGACCAGGGACTGGCCTCAGGAGCAGCCTTTCATGCTGTTTTCAGAGTCACAGAATCAACCAGGTTGGAAAAGACCTTCAAGGTCATCCAGTCCAACCTATCCCCCACACCATCTAATCAACTAAACCATGGCTCCAAGTGCCTCATCCAATCCCTTTTTGAACACCTCCAGTGATGGTGACTCCACCACCTCCCTGGGCAGCACATTCTGATCCCTTTCTGGGAAGAATTTCTTCCTCACATCCAGCCTAAACTGCAAAATTGTTATAGAATTGTTGGGCTTGGAGAGGACCTCAAGGATCAGCCAGTTCCAACCCTCCTGCCATGGGCAGGGACACCTCACACTAGAGCAGGTTGCCCAGAGCCACATCCAGCCTGGCCTTAAAAACTCCCAGGGGTGAGGCTTCCACCACCTCCCTCTGGGCAACCTCTGCCAGTCTCTCACCAGCCTCATGGGGAAGAATTTTTTCCTAACATCCAATTTTTTTTCCTGTTCCCCCCAGTCCTATCACTCCCTGGCACCCCAAGAGTCCCTCCCCTGCCCTATTTCCCCCCTTTTCCCCTCAAACCCACAGCACCTGGGCTCTGGTGGGGTCTCCTCCCACCCCAGCTGTGGCCACTTGGCCCTCCCCACCCACTCCCCTATTTAATCCCCCCAGGAAGGGCAGCAGCCCCAAGCTGAGCCCATCTGGGCTGAGGATCCTCCTCTCGTCCCTGGTGAGTGCCCCTGCTGCACACTGGGTGATGGTGGTGGTGACTCCAAAGGCCGGGGGGCCTGCTGGCCCCCCGGTTGTTAGGGCCAACATTGCTGACTGCTCCAATCCCCTCCACGGGTGCTGGCTGGGGCTGAGCTCCTCTGGGTGCTGTCTTGGCTGCTGAGGGTCTTGCCCCTGGCTGTGGGCTGGGTGCAGGAGTGGTGGGGGAGCAGCAGGAGCTGTTTAGTCCTGGGATATGATGCTAATTACACTGCTTTGACCCAGAGGCAGTACAGCAACATTCAGCAAGCTTCTGGACACAGCTTTGACTTCAGTTTTATTTTTAAAGAGCATTCACAAAAACTGACTTGGCCCCAGAGTCTCTGTGGATACCAGAGCCCTTTCTTTCCTCAGAGTAGCATTAGGCATGCATCAAGAACAGCGTGGCCAGCAGGAGCAGGGAAGTCATTGTACCCTCTACTCAGCACTGGTCAAGCCACACCTTGAGTCCTGTGCCCAGTTCTGGGCTCCTCAGGTTAGGAAAGAGGTTGAGCTGCTGGAAGGTGTCCAGAGAAGGGCAACAAAGCTGGGGAGGGGTCTGGGGCACAGCCCTGTGAGGAGAGGCTGAGGGAGCTGGGGTTGCTTAGCCTGGAGAGGGGGAGGCTCAGGGGAGACCTTCTTGCTCTCTCCAACTCCCTGAAGGGAGGTTGTAGCCAGGTGGGGGTTGGTCTCTTGGATCTTGCTCAGCAGCCTAAACCCTCATATGTTATTAAAAGGTTAATAGTTAAAGGGAATTTATTCCTGGATCAGCTGTATTTCCAGTGAAATGCATCCTAGCCCAGAGATCTTTTACAGCTGGGTAAGTAATGTGTAACCTCATCTCCACCTTACTCTGCCCCTGCTGAGTCACTCTTCGGTTCCCAGAGGGGTTAAGTGTGAAGCTAGCAGGAGCTATGGAGCTTGGCCCAGCCCCTGCTCTGCAGGGCTTGCCCACAGGAAAGACACTGGGGTGCTGCTGAGGAGGTGGGAAACTGCCTCCCTTTCCCCATTCTGATTACAAACCTGCTGTGGCAAGAATGCAGGGTGGACACCAAGCATCAAGTGCTCGAGATGACACCATCCCTCTGTTCCCCCTCTTGGCAGCAGGAGGAGCATTCCTCATCCTCCCTAAAGGAAACCACGCTGCTCTCCCTCTGACCAACACTTGCAGTGAGTGGCTACAAGCCCAGGCTGGGATCCAGAGCAGCACAAGGGATGGATCCCTTCCCAGCTCTCCACAGGGCACTGCTGCCTCTTATCGGTGGGAGCTGCTCCCCTGTCAGCTGGGAGATGGAGCTGCATGCACAGGGCTCAGCGAACAGCAGCCTCCGACCCTGCCAGCTGCAGATAAGAGCCGGGAGCTTCTCAGCCGGGCTCGGCAGCCTGCTAGGCAGTGTAAGGATGCACTTCTGCTTCGCTTTGCTGGCTCCCAGTCCACTCCAGTACGACAGCAGCTCGGCAGGCAGACCCCCAGTGGCACAGGTGTGCTGGTGTGGAACCCTGAGAGGTGCTTCAGCCTGCGTGGGAATGGCTCCCTCCCTCCCAGCCCCCGGCTGCCACTCGGGGGAACGAAGCCTGTTGGGCTGCAGCCACACCAGGGGCAAGCAGCAGCCCACGACCACAGAGGGGCAGAGCACCCAGGGGCCAGGTGAGTCTGAACTGCTCCCAGCTTGAGCACAGCTCTCTGCCTGTGCTGGGGCTGGCTTGCAGGTTTGTGGCCACTGCCGACAGCAGCAAGAGCCACAAGTGTCCTGCACGCTGGGGTGCTGCTGGGGTGCTGCCCTGGGGTGAGTGTGTGCACAGCTACAGCTACAAGGTCATCTCCATTCCCCTTCTGTGTCCACCACAGGCTCCCTGCCTTCCTCTTCTAGGCTAGGAGTTCACAGTCACAGCATCCCAGCAGGGAGGTGTTGGAAGGGACCTCTGGAGCTCACCCAGTCCAACCCTCTGCTCCAGCAGGGCACCCACAGCAGCTTGCCCAGGAGCACAATGGCCAGGGGGGGTTGGAAGCTCTGCAGAGGAGGAGACTCCACAGCCTCTCTGGGCAGCCTGCTCCAGGGCTCAGCACCCTCACACCAAAGCAGTTTCTCCTCATGTTTAGGTGGAACCTCCTGGGTTCCAGTTTGTGCCCACTGCTCCTTGCCCTGTCACTGGGCACCACTGAAGAGCCTGGCTCCATCCTCCTGACCCCTTCAGCTCTTGCTGAGCACTGCTCAGCTCCCCTCTGGGGCTGCTCTTCTCCAGGCTCTCAGCCCCAGGGCTCTCAGCCTTTGCTCCTCACAGAGCTGCTCTCCACCTTTCAGCTATTCACAACCACCAAGAGCTGTGTAGGATGAAGCCTCCATGACATTCCCTTTCAGTCCTTGGTTCAGTGTGGCTCAAAGACCATGTGCAGCCATTTCCCTGAGTGAGCAGATGTTGAGGGTTTGGCATGGCAGTGTGTTGCTCACAGCAGAGGAGAACTCATGGGGTTAATGATTAATGCTGCTACCTGCAGCATTCCCTCACACAGAGAGATCTTCTGGCTGTGCAAGAGCACAGGTGAGACAAGTGAGGACAGCAGCATCTCCCTGCAGAGCTGTAGATATGGAATCACAGGCCTTCCAAAGAGGAGGAAGCAAATTTATCTCAACCCCTGCAATTAACTGATGGACTTCCATACAGAGACACGTTGCCTCCAACACTCACCCAGGACCACTGAAACTCACCCTCAGAGCTGTGGCTCCTGAGGAGAACCCTCCCATGGAGATTGTGCATAGCTGTAGACACTGGAAGCTCTGCAGGTGAGGTGAGCTGACAGCCATGCACCTCCTATCAAATACCTATAAGCAATCTCCAGACAAAAGCTGCCTTGGTGCCAGAGCTTCTGCTGTGTTTGCACCCACCAAAGGGGACATGCTTTTGAGGAGAAAGATTCACTTCCTCACAGGCATTAAAATAGTCAATATTTAAGCCAGGACCTTAAACTCTCCTGTTCTCAGGCAGCACTTTGGTGATCAGGGTTCCTTGTTTATGAACTGCCAATGCTTCCCCTAGTAAGCAGACTACACAGGCAAAATACCTCCCAGCATCACCCAATCTGCTGTGGCAGGAGGGCAAACCTGGTGCCCATCTTTGTAGAATGTCTCCATGAGTGCTCCAAGGAACTGCTGTCTGCAGAGAGCAGAATGCTCTTTGGGCTGCAGCAAAGCACAGCCAGATGAGCCAGATGTGTATTTCCAGTGGTGAAGAGCCAGTGCAGCTTCTGCAGAGGAAAGTCACACAGTGACAGAAGGGTAGGGGTTGGAAGGGACCTCTGGAGATCATCCAGTCCAACCCCCATGCCAGAGCAGGCTGCACAGGATGGTGTCCAGCTGGGGTTTGAATGACTCCAGAAAGGAAGACTCCATCACTTCTCTGGGCAGCCTATTCCAGGGTTCCACCACCCTCAAAGTAAAGAAGTTCCTCTTCATGCTCAGATGGCACTTCCTATGCTCAAGTTTGTGCCTGTTACCCCTTGTCCTGTCACTGGGCACCACTGGCCCCATCCTCCTGGCACCCACCCTCAAGGTATCTATAAGCATTGAGAAGATTCCCCCTGAGCCTTCCCTTCTCCAGGCTGAAGCACCCTGGGTCCCTCAGCCTTTCTTCCTAAGGCAATGCTCGAGTCCCTTAATTATCTTTGTAGCCCTTCACCCCCCTGAAGTCCCAGAGGAGTTTTCTGGGTGGTGAGTGGTGTGGTTAGGAGCCAGAAGGATGCTGCTGGGTGCCACTCAGGTGTGAGCCAGGCTGGGCTCAGCATCAGGTATCCACCATCCCAGAGAGAGAGGGAGCCCAGTCCTCAGTGTGAATCAGAAAGGCATGCTAGGAATTGCCAGAAAATGCTTTGAGATCAGAGACAGAAGAGATCTCTATGCTCTGTGTGCCTGGCCCCTTCTGTCCCTCGTGGTCCTGGCTGCCCAGCTCAAAGCCTGTGGCTCAGGAGGGTGACAAGGAGCACCTGGCATGGAAGGGGAACTCAACAGGGAAACAGGGCTGAGGAAGAGGCAGATAAGAGAGGTACAGGGAAAGAGTGAAGGCTGTGGAGAAGGAAGGGGACAGGTTCAGTGCTTGCCAGAGTACTGCATTTGGGAATGCCTCCTGAAGAGACAATCCAGAGGTCCCTGAAAAGATGATAGACAAATGTGGGATGCCCCTTGAAAAGACAGTATGGAAACTGGGGCTGTGCCCTGAAAAGAGGACACAAACTGGAGGCACCTCCTGGGAAGTTAACACAGAACTTTGGGGTATCAGCTGAAAAGACAACACAGAAACTGGGGACACCTCCTGAAAAGAGAGCACTGGCATTGGGGGTGCCCTGGGAAGAAATGCCACAGAAACTGAGGGTACCTCCTGAAGAGATTATTCCAGTGAAGCAAATGGAGATGTTTTCAAGCTGGGTGAGGCTGGCTGAGGCACAGGCTTTACCCTTGGACTTTAATTTAAGACTTTATAGCCCCCAAATCCCTGTTTTTTCCCCCTCCATACAGACCCCCTTTCCCCGTTGCCTGGCTGCCAAGCAGCCGGGTCTGCCCCCGCTACCTGCCAGCGGGCAGCATCGGTCCCACGTGGAACACCCTCGCTGCCCCCCGTGTCTTCCCCGCCTGCCCGGGACCCTCCCCGCCGCCGCCGGCCCCTGCGCGGCTCCTTTAAGGCCGGTGCGTGATGTCACCGGGGCCCGGAGACACTGGGCGGACGGCGGGGCTGCGGCGGGGAGAGTGCCGGGGGGACCCCTGCGCTGAGGTGACCCTCTGCCCGCTGAGGGACCCCTGCCCGGCGGGGACCGGCGGCCGCCGCGCCCGGCTGGGACCTACTTACTCTGCGGCGGAGATTCTCTCCACGGCCGGGACGGCTGCCCGGAGGGGACTCCCTGCCCCGTGGGGACCCCCTGCCTGGCAGGGAGGTCCTGCCTGGCGTGACACCCTCGCCGGTGGGACCTCCTCCCCCGTGGGAACCCCTGCCCGGCTGAAGATCCTCTGCCCCCGGAGGGACTCTCTGCCCGGAGGGCTCCCCCGTGCCCTGTGGGGACCCCCGCCCGGTGGGACGGGCTCGGCGGCTCAGGATGGGCAGCCTCCAGCTGCAGGACTTCGCTGCGGGCTGGGTGGGCGGTAAGCGGCTGCGGGGGCTCGGGGTGTTGGGGGCAAGAAGGCAGCGGTAGAGTTGGGGGGACAGGAGTATGGATGGGAATAAGACCCCTCCGTGTCACCTAGGGTCCGTGTGTCACCGAGCGGCGCGCTGGCAGCAGCGGGTGCGCGGGGTGCTGGGCTCCGCTTCGGCTCAGCAGGGCACTTTTAATCCGGTTTCCACGGGCGGGATAATCAAAACTTGTGTCTCGGTAGGGCTGCTGCTGCTGTGCTGGGAGCTGGGAGGCGGCTGCCGGAGTCCCCCCCGCACGCCCCCGGCCGGGCTGCGAGGGCAGCAGCCGGGGCTGGCAGCGGCCGAAGCGGGGTGCCCTCCCCCCTCAAAGCCGCACACGCCCCCGAGGGGAGGCAGCCTCCGGCTTGACCCCGCGGTCCCGACTCGGCAAACAGGGAGGGAATCGATGCGGGCTGCGGGAAATGCTGACTGCAAACACCGGGGAAAGAGACAGCAGGGAGAGAAGGAGGCACCACCGCTGCGGCGTGTCCCGCGGAGCTGGGGGCTCCAGACCGCCCAGAAGGTGCAGGGCCGAGCTGCTCGGCTCCTACGATGGGCAGAGAGGCAGTGGTGGCGCTGGCCACCGCCACAGCACCGCTCTGCCCGGGCTCACCCCAAGGCTCAGAAGGGAGTGGGATGCAGACCAGCCAGTGGGATGCAGAAGGGAGTGGTCTCTGGGTGCAGACCAGCCAGATGAGGTTAACTGGCTCTAAAAACACCCCAGAAGCTCTGGCAAAAGGTTAGGCCAGCAGCTGATTTGGGGTCTCTGTGGGAAGCTGTGCAGCACACAGTGCTGCCTCTGCCCCGCTGACCCCTAACTCCTGGGACTGGAGCAGGATGTCTGGGGGGTGAACAGCCACCTGTGCTTGGTGTTGATGGCAGTGGTCAGCTTGCATGCACAGCCCCGGGCCTCTGCTGGTCTCAGGTGAAGGTTTAGAAGGACAGGGGGCATTTCACCAGAGGTTTTTGTGTAGAGTCATGGTGTGCTGACCGAGGACATTAGGCTCTTTTCAGTCCTAACCCACTGCCAGTGAGACACTCCATGTAGTCTCCAAAGCACCTGGGGACACTGCTTTGCACAAACCTCTACAGACACCCTGCAAACTGCTGCTCTTGTTTGCAACAAGCACCCAAAAATGCATCCTGGCACGGCACATGGATTGCTCTGCCCTCCTGGAGAGGGGGGAAACCAAGTCACCCTGTGCCCTGCCACGGGGAGTCCTGGCAGTGAGCAGTGTGGGCAGGATGCTAAGGGGGACTGAGGAACCATGGAGAATGAGGCTGGATGGAGCTGCAGGGAGTGATGCAGAGCAGGATCCTCTTCTGTTTTAAACTGAATCACCCCTGAAAGGCATCTCTGTAAACTGCCCTTACAAGAGCAAAGGATGGGGGTTCACAGCCCCCATCAGCACTCAGCTCTGGGGCACCTCTGAGTGAGCCAGGAGAAAGCACTTGCTTGTGTCTAACCTGAATCGCTTCAGTTGGAGGCCAAATGCTTGCATGAGAGTGCAAGAGGGGTTGGTTCAAGG
This sequence comes from Dryobates pubescens, assembly GCF_014839835.1. Classification (NCBI taxonomy): domain Eukaryota; kingdom Metazoa; phylum Chordata; class Aves; order Piciformes; family Picidae; genus Dryobates; species Dryobates pubescens. The sequence goes on along the minus strand of NC_071627.1, from coordinate 24,485,353 downwards.
ACAGGACATACAAACACAACTCCTCCTCTTCCTCCTCCTGCTCAGATGTAAAGTTGGTGGAGTCCAGGGAAGTAGTCAAGGTTAGCTGTGCTGATGTTTCTGCCCAGCTTTTACCTGTTGGGCACTGCAGGGAGCCTTGCTCTAGCTTGGTCCAGCACAGCTGTTCCTCCTGCCCTGTACCCCCACTGCTTCCTGCCCTGTCACAGCAGCTCTTCAATGCCTTGTGCAACGCTTTGCTTTCTCCCCCAGGGGCTGTCAGCGTGTTTGTGGGGCACCCCCTGGACACCATCAAGGTAAGGCCCTTTGAACCACACTCTCACATCACCACCCAAGACCCCCCTGACGGGCAAGGAGGCCTCTCTGAGGGGCAGCTCAGCCTGGGTAGGAATCTCAGAGGCTTTCCTCCTCTCCAAAGCAGGTTTTGAAGGAGGAACTCAAGGACATGGCTGATAGGTAGGAGTTCCTCCAGTGAGGAAGACTCCTGCTGAACATTAAACCTGGCCTTACCTAATGTGTGGCTCACCAAACAGTTCTGCCAAGGCTTTATTGAACTTTGCCACAGAGGAGCATTCAAAGGGCAGCAGGGGAACTGTATTTGCTTTGCTGCAGGCACGTTTTTATGTGTTTTCCTAGTGCTGACGAGGCTGAGAGGGCAGAGTGCTGAAATTTCATCCCAAGGCTATGGGATGCAATATTTGCTATCCCTGCAAGACAATTATTCCTCAGAGGGAAAGATCTAGAGATGCAAGGAGATATGTGCTGGCATGATGCAGGCAAGCCCATGCACACACCAGCACAGCCTGCCCCAGCCCAGCTGGCCAGCCCTGCTGCTGCATCCATGGGGATGGGGGATCCTTCCCTAGGGCCAGGAGGGAACAGGACTGGAAGCAAGGCTGGGAGGGGTATGTGGCACCCACACCACAGTTCCCACCAAGCAGACCCCTTCCCTCAGCCTGGCCCCTTCCCAGCATCACTGGGTTGGAAGGGACCCTCAAAAGTCATCTTGTCCAAGCCCTCTGCAGCAAGCAGGGACACCTCCAACTAGATCAGGATTCTCAGGGCCCCATCAAGTTTGACCTTGAGTGTCTCCAGGGGTGGGGCCTCCACCACATTTCTGGGCAACTTGTTGTGGTATTTCACCACACTGCAACTTCCACCAGACCCAGGCAGCTGTTTTGTTCTAGTCCATGGTGCTGCAAGCCTCTGAGCAGTTTTCCATTTAATCCCTTTTTCATGCTCCACACTGCAGTAATTTCCCCAGGACCCTCTGCAGTGCCTGGGTGTCACCCACGAGCCCTGCTGTGCTCATTGACACGCCACAGAAAGAAGCCTCCCGAGGGGTACCTCTGCTGGTGGAAGTTGACAAAGATGTCAGCAGGGATCTCAGTGCTGGATGTGAGGAGCTTAGCTAAGGGCCATGTGCATGAGGGGCAGCTTGTGAGGACACTCAGCTGCCCTCAGTTACTCAAGGCTTGTATTAACTTGACCCTCTGAAGACCTGGTTACTGTGTAAAGGGAAACAAAACCCCAAGCCCGTGGAGCCAGAATGGAAATGTCTGGGCTGAGTGTGCAAATGAAGCCAGGAGGGAACACAGGGCTGTGCACTGCAGTTGTCCTGTCCTGGGCTGCCCAGCCTTCAGCCAACCTCCTGTCTGGTCCTGCCTGACCCCATCACCTCCAGCGTGAGCCACGGCACACACTGCTCTGCACCCCCTGCCTGGCCTGCCTGCATTGCACAAGGAGTGCTGCAGCTGCCAGCTTGCCTGCAGGGCTCACTGGGTGGCCTGCTCCGGCTGTTGCCTTCTCCACAGGCTCTGGCCAGGCTGGGAGCTCTGATGGCTGTGAGCAGATGGATGCATGGAGCAGCCCCTGGCTGAGGGACGAGCCTGGGGTTTGGTCCTTCCCACTCTCCAGCCAGGGTCCCACCACGACATCCCACCAGGGAGCCTCTTACAGGGCTCTGGGCTAAGTGGTTGTGCCACTGAAGCTTCTATTTGCTGCGCTAAAGCTCTCCTCAGGCACAGACTCCAGAGGACACAATCTCCTTTGGGCTTTAAATCCTCAAATAGACTCCCTGCTTCACTCTGATTAAGTTAGGGCTGAGCCATGGCAGGGCCTGGGCACTGTCCCTCGAGCAGAGGTGGGCACTGTTCCCTCCAGGCTTCATTTCAGCCCTCCTCCTAGCAGCAGTGCTGGTGGATGTCACCACTTATGCTGTTCCCATGCCCTAAAACCATCACAGACAGAGCACATGTGAAGGTCTTCCTGTAAAAAATGAGCTCTGGCCTCAACCAGGGTTGGTTCACAGCATCCCACCATGGTGAGGGCTGGAAGGGACCTCTGGAGCTCACCCAGTCCAACCTCCCTGCTCCAGGGGGGCACCCACAGCAGCTTGCCCAGGATCACAGTGTCCAGGTGGGGTTGGAATCTCTCCAGAGGAGGAGACTCCACAACCTCTCTGGGCAGCCTGCTCCAAGGCTCCAGCACCCTCAAGCTGCTGAAGCTCTAGGTCCTGTGGAGAGAGGAACCTTTCCAACTCCTCACAGACCTCCAAGGCCAAGAAGTGCATCCCTTGGTAGGATGCTCTGAGCAGCTGGGCTGGCAGATGGTCCCAGCAGCCCCGGGGGTGTGCTGTGTTTACCTCTGTGTGCCTGGTGAGGAGGGGGAGGTGTGCTGGCTCACACAGGCTCGGTCCTGCCTTACACCTCCTTGCTTCCAGCTGTGGCAGGCACTTTCTGGAAGGCATGCAGCCACTGCTTTCCAGAGACAAGCTGTCTGTGCTGGCAGCCATGGGAGGATGTTGTTTATTTCAGTGAGGAAGGGAGAATTTCTCAGAGGGAGCTGAGTTACTGTGTCTCCATTTAAACATTTCCATGGCTTAAAGTCCACCTTGGATCTGAAAGGGGCTGGAAGGCTCCGGGACAGCTTTCCTCTCCATCCCAACCTCCACTGAGATTCCCTAAGTGGAGGAGACCACATCACTCCAACTTCCACCTGAAGCAGGAGCTTGCCAGTGCCAGCAGCCTGCTGTGCTGGGCCAGGCTGGCTTCTCTGGGCTGGGGAGGGATCTGGCACTCCCCAGCTGCAGACGGTGCTGCCCTCGGAGGTGCTGGCTGCCCCACTGCCGGCAAAGGGCAGATGCAGGCTGGGGTTACTGCTCTGGGTCGGCTCTCCAAGCAAAGTGCACCTTGTTATGTCAGCAGGAGCCTTGCCTGGGCTGGAAGCATGCATCTGAGTGGCATTTGTTTTGCAGACCCGCCTGCAGGCCGGACAAGGCTACGGGAACACCCTCAGCTGCCTGCTCACTGTCTACAGGAACGAGTCTGTAAGTGCTCTGTCCTGCTGCCAGCCCGCTGGGGGAACGGGCAAGGAATGCATCGAGCAGCTGCACAAGGCCCCAGGCCACATCCCCAGCAGTGCTCTGGAGGCTTTCCACCTGGATGTGCTCCTGTGTGACCTGCTCTGGATGATCCTGCTCTGGCAGGAGGGTTGGACTCGATGATCTCCAGAGGTCCCTTCCAACCCTTAATGAGCTTCCACCAGAGCAGACTGCTCAGAGCCAATCCAGCTGACCCGGAATGTTTCCAGGCATGGGGCTTCTGCCACCCCTCTGGGCAGCCTCTGCCTCAGCACCCTCAGTGCAGGAAATCTCTTCCTTCTGCCCAAGGTTCCCGTGCCTTCAGCACAGCCTGAGCTCTGCACAGCCTTTACAAGCCCTGGGCAGTGGGCACTGATGTGCACTTGCTCAGGTGTGCAGGGGGCTGGTCCCAGCCGCTGCCTGGCTTTGCGCTCCTGGGCCGACAGCCCAGCCGGGGTGGACGCTGCCGGGTGCTGCCGGCCCTCCTAACTGCTGCTCCCCTCCCCGGGCAGGTGGCTGGCTTCTTCAAGGGCATGTCCTTCCCCCTGGCCAGCGTGGCTGTCTACAGCTCCGTGGTGTTTGGAGTCTTCAGCAACACCCAGCGGCTGCTGGGGCAGCTGCGCCACGGCGACCCCGCGCAGCCCCCGGCCCTGCCCGACATGCTGCTGGCCAGCACCCTGGCAGGGTTTGTCTCCGTGGGCATTGGCACCCCTGTGGATCTGGTGAAGATAAGGCTGCAGATGCAGACACAGCCACGCACCGCAGGTAGGCAGCAAGAGTTTCTTCCTCCTCCCTCTGCCGGTCCTTGCTGCTCGCCCACAGCTTCAGGACAGCTTTGCTTCAAAGCCCAGCTCTGTGCTGCAGCTGAGCTGGAACTGCTTCCCTCTGCCTCGGGCTGGGGCCCGTCCTGCTCAGCTCAATGTGATTGATCAGACCTCTGTTGGCATTTCCACCTGACTGGGATCAATAATGGACGCAGGGGCAGGTCTGCTCAGGCCCAGGAGCTGTGGAGCAGCAGCCAGGTCCCCTGGAGATCCCAGCAGCAGCTCCACAGCTGCCAGTGCTAATGCCAGCTCCCCACCTTCAGCTGCACACTCTCAGCCCCACAGACACTGCTCCATAAACCCCTCTCCGTTGTTGCCCACTCCTCTGTCCCAAGCCACAATGACACAGGGACACTGGAACGCTGCTGGCAGATTCGGGGCAGGGTCACAGGTACCCAGGTCAGGAGGGGATGCTGGCAGCTGAAGCTCTCCAGGAGCGGCAGGCAGCAGGAGCTGCTCCTGCTGGAGAGCTACCAGCAGGGAGCAAACTCCACCAGAGCAGGGGCAGGGCTGAAGGAAGAGCCTGCAGGGTTGTGGAGCGGAGCAGCCTGGATGGCAGCAGCCCCACAGCTCTCTGGTGATTGCAGCTGTGCTGTGTCACTGTGCAGCGCTGAGAGCCCTGCATGGCTTTGAGACAATGTCAGCATGGGCAGCTTTGGAAGCCTCCATTGGCTTACCAACCTAAGGGCCTTTCCAGAAGTGACTTGGTCTGCCTGGGAAGGGCCAGGCTCTGGAGATGTCAGAGCTTTCAGAGCTGCAGCTTGGCACCAGCAGTGGTTGAAATCCAGGGAAAACTGGGCACGTAGCCTTAAACTGATTTGGAAACCTCACTGGGCACCTAGTGCCTGGCAGGCATGCAATGAACTGGGGCAAATCCACCCTGAGCTGTCTAAACACCTTGCAGAATGGACCCAAATCCTCTTTTTTGTCCCCATGCTCCTCAGTGACCCCAGCAAAGGCAAATGGGTGGCAGTGATTCCTGCTGGGTGGTGGTGGGCTCTGGAGAGGGGCTCTGTGGCAGTGTGTCTGCTCTAATGGTTGGATCTTATTGGTTTATCTGTTGCAGCAGACCCCAAGCTCAAGCCTGCAGTTCCTGGGTTCCCTGTGTACAGAGGCCCAGTGCACTGCTTCAGGACAGTCCTGCAGAAAGAGGGGCTGCCAGGAATATACCGAGGTGCTGGAGCAATGCTCCTGAGGGATGTGCCTGGCTACTGCCTCTACTTCATCCCCTACACATTGCTCTGTGACTGGAGCACCCCTGAAGGAGGCCTTTCCCCCAGCCCCTCCTCGGTGTGGCTGGCTGGGGGTGCAGCAGGTAAGCAGCACTGGCAAAACACGGACAGGAAGGTTCCCAGGGCAGATAACAGGAGTGACTCAGGGGCCACCAACCTCTGGTGACCAGGAGAGGACATGGGGATGAACCTCCCCCAGGGCCAGGTCCCCTGGCAGCACAGCTGTGCTTTATGACTTGACAAACTTTACGGAAGCGTTATCAGACCTCCATCGGAGGATAACAGCCAGGACCTTCCTCTCCCTGGATGCCTGGCAGCAGCCTGCCTGTCACACTGCCAGAGAGTGCGACACAAGGCAGCCAGGATGCCTCCAGCAGAGGACTTCACCCTGTTGGCTTCCCACCAGCAGGGTGTGCAGCCTGCCTGCAGCAGAAGCAGAGCTGGCTGCTGCTGCCCTGCACGCCTGCCGTGGAGACTGACACGTGTGTGTGTGCCCCCCAGGGCTGCATGTGTCAGGCCAGCCCTGCACCCACTCCCCATGCCTTGGCCATTTCTACAGGGCAGACCCCCAAGTGCAGGTCAAGCTTTAGCTCAGCTCCTGGTTACAAAACCACAGAAGGGGTTGGGTCAAAAGGAACTTAAAGCTCATCCAGTTCCAGCCCTCTGCTATGGGCAGGGACACCTCCTGCTAAACCTCATCCAGCCTGGCCTTGAACATCTCCAGGGAGGGGTCAGCCACAGCCTCCCTGGGCAACCTGTGCCAGTGTCTCCCCACCCTCACTGGAAAGAATTTCTTCCTCATCTCCAGTCTAAATCTGCCCTCTTCCAGTTCCAATCCACTCCCTCTGGTGCTGCCACTCCAAGCCCTTCTGAAGAGTCCCTGCCCAGCCCTTCTTAGCCCCTTCAGGCACTGGGAGGCTGCTCTAAGGTGTCCCCAGAGCCCTCTCTTCTCCAGGCTGAACTCTCCCAGCCTGTCCTCACGGGGGAGGGACTGCAGCCCTCTGATCACCTCTGTGGCCTCCTCTGGACTGGTTCCACCAGTTCCAAGAGAAGTGCCCTGTCTGTTCCTCTTGCCAACAAACAGAGCCCTGGCCCATCCAGACAGGTTCTCTGGTCTGCTCCAGCCCTCACACAGACCCAGACAACCTCTTCTCTGTCCAGCTGGGCCATGACAGCGTATCACAGCTGTCTGGAGCCTCCTCCTGGCTGCAGGAGGTGACCCTGCCTCTTGTTTACCTTCTGAGCTCAGACTTTGCTTTCCCCCAGCATTATCTGAGGACTCCACCGCTCCTGAAACCATCCCGGGGGCAGCTGCCTGCAGCACCGCACGTCCCTGCTGCCCCAGCAGCCTGGCAGGAGATGGATTGGCACATCTGGGGAGCACCTTCTGGGTTGCCTGCCTTTGATCAGCACCAATAACCCCCCCAGATCTCAGTGGTTCTTCCAGAAGCAGGGAGCTTTGCTGCGTGCCTGTGCCTGACACGGACAGCCCCGCAGGAAGGATGTGGTAGATGCAGGATGAGTTTCTCGGCTTGCTGACCTGGGCACACAGAGAAGAGGTGGTTCAAATACCTCTGCATTTCCCTAGGAGCCATTTCCTGGGCAGTTGCCACTCCAATGGATGTTGTGAAAAGTCGAATCCAGGCAGATGGAGTTTATCTAAACAAGTACAGAGGCACCCTGGACTGCATCCTGCAGAGCTACCACAGCGAGGGCTTCAAAGTAAGTGATGCTCCAAGTCCAGCCTGGGTGTGAGGCGTCTGAAAATCAGCAAAGGCTGCTCCCAAGCTGCCTGTGGGGTGTCAGAGGAATGATCACTGATGAATTAGGATCGTGGCAGTAGGTAATTACAGTGCAGAGAGAGCAACAATGTGCCCTGCAGCAGTGCAGAAGTGACTGACGGGGGGTGGGGGGGTCACAGTCTGCTGGGGGGATTAACTTAGAGCACCACTTCATGTCCCTGCATTTAATGGGGGCTGTGGTTTGACTCAGCATAAATTAGCAGCCCTTGCCTCTGTGATTGCTCCTGCAACATGCAGAGGTCAGATGGTTCCCCTTGGGAAAGCCTCTGGTGTCTCTGGGCAGTGCTTTGGTGCTGCAGGCTGAGGGTGCCCACCCTGCCTGTGCACCAAGGGAGAGCCTTCTGAACCTGCTCTGAGGGCAGGACTGCTTAGGTTTCAAAGGGGAAGATGGGCTGCCTGCCAGCATCAAGGCTTATCTTCCTTGTCTGGCTGTGGCTGTCAGTCCTGTGAGAGGTGTTTGCTTTCCCTTTGCCTCGCTCAGATGTGAATGGCAGAGCAGCAGGGCTTGCAGCTTGGCTGTGCTGCCGGCCCACGGTGAGGGGAAGTGAATGATTCTGACACAGAAGTAAGCCTGTGGGGAGGGGGCTCCCAGACCCTCGTGTGGCCTTTGAGCTCTGAAGTGTTCATCTGCACACTCTGAGGGGGGAAAGTCATGAGGTGCACAAAGAGGAACACCCTGCAAAGTCACAAGCCAGCATGGCTTAAACAGCTGCCAAGCAGCCACTATGCTACGGTCAAGGAGCTTCCAGTCTGGCTCTGCTTTTGCTGGTGAGGGAGGGAAGTCACAGCCACCCGAAGCACAGCTCCCTGCAGAGATGCTGAAGGCCATGCTGGGTTGGCCAGAGCAGGGTCAGGATGCCCAGGCTCTATGCAGGCTACACATTCAGACTCAGGGGCCTGCCAAGGGAACGTCCAGGGATTTTCCCTTCTCTCCCCACCCTCATCCTCATCCTCAGCCCCTGCCCTCCTTGTCCTGCCTGGGTATGAACAGCTCTTTCAGGCACTTTGTTTTGCTGGAGCTCCAAGCTGCTTGCTGGCAGTGTTTCTGTCATGCTTGGCAACCAGACCACAGCCAGCAACATAGGATTGAGTAAGAGCTGGTGATAAGACACAGGACCCTTCTTTCATGAGGAAAAGCCTTTCAGGTGTTGGGAGACACTCAAGTGGTAACTGGCAAGCTCAGGTCTGGCTGTTGTCACCCTGGAACTGGCTGGGACTAACTGCCTGGTGTGAGTGCAGCCCTCTTCCTTCTGCACAGGCAAAATCTGTGCCCCTGTGCTCTTCTTCATCATCTTCAGGGTCTACCTCAGCTCTGCTGTTTTATGGACACTGCAAAAGCCTTCATTTCCTCCCAGGACATTTCCTCTTTCCCAGCCAAGCACAACACCCCAAGGAATCAATGCCCCAAGGGTGCCCACACTGCAGCTCCATGTTGCAGGCTCCATCCTGCACTCTGTGAGTGTGCTTTGGCTCTGTACCAGGCAGCATCATGCCCTGCATTCACTGGGTATGAGAGGTGGTGGTGGTCAGCTGAGGGCTAATACTGCTCAGACACTGAGCTCCTGGTTGTGGAGCTGAGACCTTCCAGGCTTTGTTGCAGTGGCTGTGGCAGCTTTGCCTTTGCTTTCTTCTTCTTCTCAAAGCAGCCAGCATGTTCCTGCAGTGCCAACATGTGCTCTAACCTTTCTCCATCCCCAACAGGTCTTTTTTAGGGGCATCACGGTCAATACAGTGAGAGGATTCCCAGTGAGTTCAGCCACATTTCTTGGCTATGAACTTTCCCTCAAAGCAATGAGGAGAGGCCAAACTGAGACCAGTCCTTAACTTCCAGGTCAGCACATAAAGCCCCTCTAGCTTTGTTCAAACTAGAGAATCAATCTTTGAATCAAACAGAGCTGCAATTGCATTGAGCCCCTGAAAGTCAGACAGCTTCCAGGGGTACCAAGCCCTGAGCAGCCAAATGCACTTCCCAGCTGGGTGTGTGGGGCTTGGAGCAGGCAACAGAAGTGCTGATGGCTTTTTACTTCATTCCAGAGCTCCTGGAATCTCACTGCAGTCTGCTCTGCTGCTTGTGATTGTGGTGATTAGGATGAATCAGAAAAGGAAAACCTGAAGCAAGAACCTTCCCTAACACTCTCTCAGTTTTGAGACCTCATCCCCACCGCAGTCCCTGCACAGGGTCCTTGATCCCTCCACAAGGAGCTGAAACGAAGCCCTTTCCAAGTGCCTTGGCTCTCAACCCACAGCTTGACTCTTCCCCTCCTAAACCCAGGGCTGCATTAAAAATACCTGCTTCAAGAGCCCTTGTTAGCAGTCAGATGCTGAGGATGATTCTGGGCAGCCTTTGCTGTTGTCTGCAGTGCTTCATAAACCTCCTTCTCTTATTTCAAAAGTGTTGCCAGGAGGACCTGAAAGTCTCCAACTTTCCTGAGCCCAGCCAGCAGTGTGGTGCTGGTGAGGGCTCAGCTGCTCTGAGAGAAGCCTCCTGTCCTGCTCTTCTGCCATGACCTGTGCTCTTGGAGGACCCTGTACACTGCACCAGCTCCATCACATCCAAAGATTCTTACTGAGTCTTTTGCTCCGGTGCCTAAGAGCACCGTTCTCATGCCCATGGTGGTGTTGGGCTTCTTCACCCAGGACATTTCTCCTACTGAACTGAGAGAACAACTTCCTTCCCTTCCCCACACCACTGAGATGTGCCCCAGCCCCAGCCCAGGGAGCCTCTCTTGCACAGCCCTGCACAGGATGCTCTTCTGGTTTGTGCCTAAGGAAAGAAGGAGGAGCAAGGGCTGAGCAAGGGCTGAGCAAGGGCTGAGGAAGGGCTTTCGGTGCAGGAAGGTCTGGATTCCCACCAGATCCCAGCTTGCTTTCAGGATCAAGGCAATGGATGACTCCACCTGTTCCAGGGGATCCCCAGTTTCCACATCAGAGAGCTCTGCAGTTTGCCACCCTCCAGCACTTACCAGGAAACAATGCAAAGGGCTTCAGCAGCTCCAGGTTGTCTTCCAAGGTAGACACTGAGCCAGGAGATGGGAGGATGTTAAACTCAGAGGCTCAGCTGCTCCTCCTCTTCAGAACACAACAAATCAAGTCCCCATGTCATGTAGGAGGCTGCCTGTGACTTCACCTAACTCACTGCTGTGAGGCCAGGGAGCTGCAAGAGCTGTTTCATGAGACCCTCTGATCACCCTGACGTGAAGATCCAGCTTGCAAGCTGCCAAGTCCTGCAGGCTTCAGCCTGGAGAGGCCACCACCAAAGCAAGTCTGGTTAAGGGATGCAGAGCTCATCCCAAGCTGTACCTCCAGCTCGTTGCTGCAATCCCAGTGAGCCAGCTGGGGCAGACCCAGGTCTCTTTGGCCTACCTCAGCCTTTCAGTTACTCCAAGGTTAGTTGTGTTTGTGCTGTCAAATACCTCCATGCTTCATTTTGTAAGCATGGAGCTTCTTATGCCAAACCGCAGCCAGACCCAGTTCTGCTGGGCCCAGGGGACTCTGGGGGCACTGGCAGGAGAGGCAGAGGGGGCAGCGCTTGCAGAGGGACATGTGGCACGGGGCAGCAGCCTGGGACAGCACTGTCCTCTGGGCAGTGTATGGCAACCCCTCTCCCTCTGCAGAAGGGCTCTGGGGACAGAGCCCAGGGAGGTCAGTCCCTCTGCCAAGGTTCCTGAGACAGCCTGGAGCAGCTGCCCAGCCTCCCTCCAGAGAAGGGAAGAGGAACTCCTGTGTGAAGGGAGGAGCTGGTGACACGACTGGAAGACCCCAGCAGAAAGTGCCCAAAACCTGAAGGCTGGAGCCAGTACTCACACAGGGGGTGCCTGCAGTGGGGCCTGACTTCACACCTGCAGGGTGGCTTCCCCCCAGCCTGGCCTGCACAGGGCACAGTCGGTGCTGCTTCATCTCAGGACTTGCAGGCGAGGAGGCTCCCGGTGCCTCCCAGCTTGGCAAGGGCACAGGGAGCTGGCTTGGATAAACACTGTGGGTGCAATTGATGAGCCTTCACACAGGCATTTGGTGCTGGCTCTGCCTGAGGATTCTCCCTTCCCATGTGGCCTGTTTTTATGCCTACAAGTAAAACGTGCTCCTGAGGTGCAGCACAGCTCTCATCTCCAGGGGTGACGCTGGTTTCGGTGCAAATAAAGGCTGATGCTTAGCTGCCTGCAGTATGGAAAGTGGAGCCTGAGTGAATTAAACTGAAGTGGTTCACACCAAGCTGGGCAGCTGGAGGATCCTGCTCCCAGGTGCTCTGGCTGGTGCCTTGCTGGGTTCAGTGGCACCCTGGGCGGCATCCAAAGCAGCACTGCCAGCGGAGCCAGAGAGGGGATTCTGCCGCTGCGCTCTGCCCTGCTGAGACCTCACCTGCAGGGCTGTGTCCAGCTCTGCAGCCCTCAGCACAAGGACCTGATGAAGAGGGTCCAGAGGAAGGCTAGGGGGTTGGAGCACCTCTGCTGTGAGGACAGGCTGAGGGAGCTGGGGGGGTTCAGCCTGCAGAAGAGGAGGATCTGGGGGGATCCTGAAGGGGCTGCAGGAAGGCTGCAGAGAGGCTGTTTGCAAAGGCCTGCAGGGACAGGGACAGGGCAATGGCTTCAAGCTAGAGCAGGGCAGACTGAGACTAGATGTGAGGAACAAGTTCTGCACCACGAGGGTGGTGGGACAGTGGAACAGGTTGCCCAGGGAGGTGGTTGAGGCCCTAGGGCTCTGGGCAACCTGATCCAGTGCAGGATGTCCCTGCTGGCTGCAGGGGTTTGGACTGCACCTTTGGAGGTCCCTTCCAACCCAACCCATTCTGTGATGCTGTGTAAAGCCCTGAGCCCCATGCTGGAGCTGCAGAGGGATTGGTCCTGAGATCCTTCATCTAGTTAGACCAGACTTGAGATGGATGTTGAGGATTTACCCAGACACAGCTCTTGTGCAACACACACCTGCCAGGAGCTGCTGCCAGGGAGAGCTGTGGGCTGCCAGGTGTGAGAAGAGAGCAGAGGGCAGGAAGCTTTTCCTGTAAAGCAGTGAAAAGTGGGATGGGAATGAAAAGCTTTGGCCACATGATGGCAACCTTGGCCGTGGCAGGGCACGGTCCTAGCTGGAGCTGCCAGGCAATCTCCTGTCCTGCTCCCCTCACAGAATCCCAGAATCCCAGCAGGGACCTCTGGGCATCACCCAGTCCAACCCCCTGCTCCAGCAGGGCACCACAGCAGCTTGCCAGGATCACAGTGGCCAGGGGGAGTTGGAGCCTCTCCAGAGGAGGAGACTCCACAACCTCTCTGGGCAGCCTGCTCCAGAACCTTCACAGCAAAGTTTAAGGGCTCTTGTGTTTAAGCAGAACCTCCTGGGTTCCAGTTTGTGCCCACTGCTCCTTGTCCTGTCCCTGGGCACCACTGACAAGAGCCTTGCCTCATCCAGGCTTGCCCCCCAGCCTTTAGCCCCTCTGGGGCTGCTCTTTTCCAGGCTCTCAGCCTTTGCTCCTTGTAGATGATTCAGCCCCAGGCCAGGGCTCGCTGCCAGACCAGCACAAGCTCCCTTCCCACCAGACACCCTCTCTCTGGGCAGTTTGCAGGTGATTTTGGGGTGACCTTGCCCTGCCTGTGGCTTCCCTATCCCAGCAGCATGGGAGGCAAGCCCTGGATGTTCTGCTTAATCAATGCACAGGCAGAGCACCAGTGAAAGAGAGCAGCAGGCAGGAGGTTGGGCAGACAGTGGGTCAGGCACAGCAGGGCTGGGACAAGAGGCTTTTGAGGCTCAGCACTTGGTGATGTGGTTGTACCTACTGCTGTGATCAGTCCCAGAGCAGCCCTGCACACAGAGCCCCATCAAAAACTTAAGTCTTGCTTTTGAGGTTGTGTGTGTGGCTGTCACCAGGGCAAGAGGCCCAGAGGTGGGGCTGGGTGAAGCCATGGGGGTCAGTCCCACATCTCAGAGACAAGGGCTGCCAGCTGCCCTCTGTGCACACAGAGAGCTGGCAGGTCTGTGTCCTGTGAATGATATATGAAACAGATTGGATTCCAGAGAGAGCATCAACAGCTCTGCCCATCAACAGCTCTGCCCATGGGCAGAAATGGGGAACCTTAAGGGATCCTTTCTGGGGTCCTGGCACTGGGGATTTGAAGCTGTGCAAACAGCTGCTTCAAATCCCTCCTGGTGGGCACTGATTTTGTCCCTGTCCCTGTGAGTGAGGCCAGGCTGCTCTTACTCACACAACGAGGTGGGAACCAGCAGCCCTGCTGACTGCACCAGTAAATGGTGACTGCTGTGCTTCCCTCCAGCAGGATGCAGGTGGGCTGTCAATGCTTCCAGCATAAAAAGCCACCTGTGAGCAGGGGCTGGCTGGAGTGAATGCCTCATCCTGGCTGCCTGTCCTGCATGCTCAACCTTCCTCTCCATGCTGCTCTGAGAGGCAAACCCAGCACCTGGGGCCACCTGACAGTGGGACAGCAAGGAAGGGTGAGTGGACTTCTGACCTGAGAGCTCTGCAGTGTTTCTCTGTGCTGGAGTGACCACAGCCAGGCCCCCAGAGCCCCCGCAGCAAGAGCAGTGGCATCAGGAGAGCCTCAAAATGCAAGAGCACCTCTGATCTTTGGAGCCAGCTCTTGCTTTCCTCTATTTAGCCCTGGAGAGAGCTGGCTGTGAGGTGCCCCTGCAGCGTGCTCTGCCCAGCGTGGCTGGCAGGCTGCTGTCTGTTTTGACACACCTCAGCTCTTGCCACAGGGCATTGCAACACAGCAAGCCTGCCTCACCTGCTGCACAGCCCAGGAAGGCTCTGCTGACTGCAGCAAACGAGGGCAGCCTGCAGCTCTGCAGCTCCCTCACCTCACAGCTCCCCAGCAGCAACAGTTGGGGTCAGTGAGCTTCAACGGTTCCAAGTCACTTCTGGAAGTGATGAGACCCCCCATTACCTACAGAAGGGTGCTGAGGACACCTGCTAGGCCAGAGCAGAGTGTCTGGCTGCCAGGAGGTGCCACTGTCCTCTCCAGTTCTGCAGCTGAGATGTTCCTTGAGGTCATCTGGACTTTACACCTCTGTCACAGGCAATCTTGCTATTACTGTGCCATGGTTTACCCTTTGGTGGAGCAGCCAGAATCAGCCTGCTTCCCTTTCTTTCTGCACTAGCTTCTGTCATCATTAGCTAAAGGAAAGGGGTGGTGGTGGGGGGAATTATCCCCAAGCCAGCTTATCTCTGGAAACTGAAACTGCCAGCAGCCTTTCTTGTGGTCTCTGCGAGCTCTGACATCTCGATCGGCGCTCGGAGCAGATGTAAAACCAGTGGCTGTCTTATCTTGATGGCTTTCTTCTACAGGGAATCTTTTCTCCTACATGAAAGGAAACCCCAAAGTGTGCAGAGTTTCTTGGAAACACTGCAGGGGGATGCAAATGAAACTGCTGAGTGCGTTCAGCACCCGAATGACAAAGGGCTTGTGAACGTCCCCTGCTGCGGCTGGTCATCAAGTGGAAGACTTCTCAGGCACCCAAACCAGGTGTCTGAGGATGAGATCCACAGGCTGGTGTTCTTGGTGGGGTGGCAGCAAACATTACGTTTCCATGGTCTTTGGATCAGCATCTGAACGCTGGCACAAAGCCTGAGCTCCGAAGAGAAGCCAGGAGAGACCTTCCCTGCCCCATCCGCTGCCGCTCCAACCAGTACAGGGAAAGTGCTTCCCCTGCCAGGCTGACTTCTGGGAATTTCTGATTTACTGCAAACTGGATACAGCTTCTCTGGTGACCTATTTGCCCTGGAGCAACAACAGCAGGAGACAGATCTCAGTGAGCAATCAAATAGAAATGAAAATACACGGCGATGGCACTGGCACCGCTGGCAGCTAGACACTGCCAGGAGGAACCGCAGCCTCAGCTCTGCAGTTCTGACTTTCAGCTAGTAACAAAAACACACATCTTGTCCTTTTGGGCTGTAGAGCAGGGAAGGAGTTATCTCATCTGCCAATGGTCCAGTGAACATAATTCCAGCTCCTCTAGGGCAAGGTCCTGATGATGCCTCTTGCGTGCACCTTCTGGCACCGATGGCTTCCACTGAGAGCACAGCAGCTGCAGTGAGCCATCCTTGCTCAGGTGAAGGGGCCCCACAGACCCTCCTGAGCACATCAGATTTTGGCAAGTCCTTGCCAAGGCAGAGTGCAGCAGCTGCAGGGCAAAATGTGGTTTCTAATGAGCGTGCTCCCCTTCAAAGCAAGCAGCAGCACAAACTCCTGGCCACCGCCAAGAGCCCTTTGCCCCTCTCTCCCCCTCGCTCGTTGCCATAATCCTTGCCCAGCCCTGGCTAAACCAAAGATGTTTGTGAGTTCTTGCCCTGAAACCCATGTCAAGCCAAGTGTTCCACCACTGCCACACATCTTTCATTGCCCTCACAGATGTATGCTTTGAACTAATTGCTCCAGCTCCTGCCGTGGGGCTCAGCTGGCTGAGGCAGCAGGGTGCAGCAGCACGCCTGTGGCTCTGCACGAGCAGCGAGCTGGCTCTTCAAGGCAGACCTACCGCTCCTGGAAGCCTCTCTGCTGCTTTTCAGGGAACCATGGGGTCTCCATCAGAGGCCAGTGATTTTAGCCCTTCTCTACCAGCCCAGTGCCTTGAAAGATCCCAGTGCCTGGCACACGAATGCCACCCCTCCCTCCCCGTGGTGTGCTTTGTGTGCCTGTCGAGCCGAGCACAGCCTGCTGCCAGCTTTAACTTGCCAAGGGAGGGTCTCTGGCTGCTTCTAGGTATTCCCTGGAGCCTGTGTGAAAGCCGTAGCTGCCTCATGGGATGTTCACTTCCCAACCCGAAACACCTGAGCACGACCTTCAGAGCAAGGCAGGGAGCACCCGCCCCAGCCTAGAGCTGCTGCTGGGTGTGAAGGCAGCAAAGCAGGGGCAGGAGCAGGGGCAGGTCCCCTCTGCTTCCCGGGGCACACAGGAGGAAACCAGCAAACTGCAATCCAATGTTTTCTCTTTCCAGGACAGCTTCCAGAGGGATCGTGCTCATCCCCCCGACAGGCTGGCCGGCAGCTGCTGCAGAGGACCCCGAGGGGATTTAAGGCGCAACAGGAGGGAAGCTTAACAGTCAGCCCTGGGGATCTGAAGGAACAGCTCAGCCCTAAGGTGTGCAGCTTGGGAAAAGGAAACCTGTGGCCAGAGGAAGCTCCAGCAGATGTTCAAGCTGATTTGAAGACTCCATCTGAAAGGGCTGCCAAGCTAATACCCTTTGGGTCACTTCTTAGGACTATTTTTGCATCCACTCCTTTCTGCTTGCAAGGGGTGGCTGGGATGGGACACCGCAGTCAGCTTTGGCACCCTGAGGACCCAGTCCCTGCGCGCACGCTCGCAGCCAAGGGCTATGGGATCTCTCTCTGGATGCAGCAGCTGTAGTTCAGCCTGACAGCTTCTCCAGGCACCGCTCCACCTCTCCATCCCTTTGGCTGCCTGCTCAGCAGGCTCCCGCAGCATTCCCAGCCTCCCCGGAGGAAAGGTCCTGCTGCAAATCCAGCGGGAAGCCGGCTTGCAGCCCGTCGGCGTGCTCTCAGGAGCCTGGGCAATGCTGAACATCATTGCCTGCCGGCTTTCACGGAACAGCCATTTGCATAAGCGCGGGAGACAGAGCCCCCGGCTGGGGCAGAAAAGCCTTCGCAGACTGGCAACCAGCGCTTCCTGTGGGGCTGAGATAGCGCAGTGCTCAGCTTCATCGCTTCTGAGGGAGCAGTTGTGAATTTCCAGAGTGCTACAGAAGAGTCACTGCAGTAGGTGACTCAATTCCACGTTTGGGTGCTCTATCATGCTGTCCAAGCTGGCGGGGGAAGAGCAGTGGGCACCTGGTATCGGTTTCCTAAGAGGGTTTTTCCATACTAGAATGGGAATTTTGTGAAGACTCAATTAAAAGGAGTTGCCCTCCCCTGCTCTGTCAGCCACCAGCCCGAGCTGCACACGAATGCCAGCATGCTGTCATACATACTCCTCTCTGGTTTGCTGCTCTCTGTGCAAGCACAGAACTGCACTGTCAGGGAAGTTATCCGCTTTACAAACCATCTGCTTGTAAGTGGCTGCTGGGCACCTCAACTCTGCCAAGGAATGGGCTGCTCGAGCAGCTGACAGCACACCCTGACCGCTCGCTTCTTTTTCTTGCAGAAGGAAGGTTCTCTGAGCTGCCCATGTGGAGGGACAGCTGCCAGTGTGAGTACCATGCCCCCGAGACCCCCTGGGGACTTGGGTGCTGGCTGGTGGCAGTGTGGATTCTAACGCTCACTCTTTCCATTTGCAGTCCTGTTCTTGCCTTCCCATTCCTGAGGTAAGTGCTCAAGCTCCTGCAGGTGTTAAAGAAGTTTGCTATTAACTGAGTCTGTTCCCTTTGCTCCTTGTGCAACTTTTGCTTATGAGGAAGATTCTGATGCACGAGCAGCAGCAAAGCCGAGCCCGAGGAACAGGGGTGGGGAAGGAGGCAGAAGTCTTCCCATTATCAGTGCAGTTATAACCAAGGCCAGAGCCAGGTAAAAGTCCTCTGTGGGCTTGACTTTCAAAGCAGAAGATGCAGGCTCTTGCTTTGAAAACCTCTGCAAGCCCTTCTTCAATGGGCAGTGCCTAAGCGTTGAGTGACTCTGGCCCCGAGAGGTCAAGCCTCAGAGGCTGAGCTCAGCAGCCAACACCATTTCCCTTTTGTAAGCCTCCTCAGATATGGTGAAACCCAGCAGCAGCTGAAGCTGCTCTTCCAAGAGCCTCCTTTCACAGCTGGAGCCTTTCTGAGAGCTGTGGCAGGTGTTTGCTGTGGCTCACAGGATGAGCTGCTGGTTCACAGCCCCCCAAAGCCCTTGTGGCAGAGCTCAGTAGGCTGCAGTATGCGTTGGGTTTCCTTGGGACCTGCTGCCCCGTGCAGGGCTTTGCCTTTCTTCCTTCTGTGGATGAATCCCAACCTGCAGCTGAGCTTTTTCTACTGCCTTCCCCACTGAACAGCCTGGCCACGAGCTGCCCTGCTTTGTGGAAGGCACTGAATACCTGCTGAGAAACAACTTCACCTCCAGCACAGTTGTTGAGTGGCTAAACCTCACCTTCCAGATCCAGCTGGACAGAAACCTCTGTGAAGTAAGACTTCTGCTTTTTCTATTGACCTTTCTCCACCTTTTGCAGAAGACAGGGATTTTTGAATGATGATTGTGCAAACATGTGTAGCCAAGTGCTTGAATGCTGTCAAAGGGGTTTTGAACACTCTTCTGCTGGAGTCAGAAATGGTGACTGTGACAAGCCTGGGGCAACAGGCAGCTCCTAAAATCAGCAGAGCAAGCCTGGAGATGGGTTCTGCCCCACTGTGCCCTTTGCTCTCTCCCAACTCCTCCAGCATGAGGCTCCCTGAGAGGAGCTTTATTGAAATGCCTTTCCTCTCTTTCTGCCTCAAACTGTGTTTCTACACTAAAAACCAGTGAGATGAGGCCCCAGAGGAGATGTGCAGGAGGCAGTGGCTGGGGACACCCAGGCAGGGACATCCTTCTCTTGGGAGCATTAATGCTACCTAAGCTGCACTTTCTTCAAGGATGCTTGGGCATGAGACACTGCTGTGACCTGCAGCATCTCCAGACCTGTGAGGATGCTCAGGGGGGTTCCTTGATCCCCAGATGCCTTTTGTCAGGGTTGTGAAACATCCTTCCTTGCCACACTGAGCAGAACTGCTGTGCAGCTCAAGGAGATGCTGTGGTGTCTCCAGCTCCATCACACCAGCTGCAAAGTGGCTAAGGGAATGACACCTTCCCCACTGAAACAGCATGGTTTCAGTTATTTGGGTACATTAGGAGGTTCTTCTCTCCTTCTACTCTGCACTAGGGAGGCCACATCTGGAGTACTGGGCCCAGTTCTGGGCTCCTCAGCTCAAGAGAGACAAGGAACTGCTGGAGAGAGTCCAGCACAGGCTAGAGAGATGCTGAGGGGCCTGGAGCAGCTCTGTGAGGAGCAAAGGCTGAGAGCCCTGAGGCTGAGAGCCTGCAGAAGAGCAGCCCCAGAGGGGAGCTGAGCAATGCTCACAAAGAGCTGAAGGACCTGTGAGGGGCAAGAGGATGGAGCCAGGCTCTTGTCAGTGGTGCCCAGGGACAGGCCAAGGGGCAGTGGGCACAAACTAGAACCCAGGAGGTTCTGCTTAAACACAAGAGCCCTTAAACTTTGCTGTGAAGGTTCTGGAGCCCTGGAGCAGGCTGCCCAGAGAGGTTGTGGAGTCTCCTCCTCTGGAGAGGCTCCAACTCCCCCTGGCCATTGTGCTCCTGGGCGAGCTGCTGTGGGTGTCCTGCTGGAGCAGGGGGTTGGACTGGGTGATGCCCAGAGCTCCCTGCCAGCTGCCAGCACTCTGTGATTTCAGCTGTAACTATAGGACAGACCAGCTGTCACCCTCTTGAGTCCCCCTGGGAAGCCACTCTCACACTCACTGCCAAGGAGCAGCTCGTTAGGGGCTGTTTCTGCACTCCTTGCTCAGTCCCAGAGCTGTTTGCTTCCATTGCTTCCTCCAAGGCCTTTGTTTCTTACAGCATCGTTGGTAACCATTTGTTCTTCCTTCCCTCCCAGAGCCTGGCCCGTGGGGATCAATGCCAGTACAAGACCAAGGGAAATGTGAAGGCATTTTTGGATAGAATCCTGACAGCCTACCAAGGGATCAACAAATCTAAAGATTACAAAAGGCTTTTTCAAAGCCCCAGAACCCTTCAGTAAGAAATGGGAGCAGAGAAGTTATTTATTGTATTTATTGCCCACCTGAAGCAGCAGAGGCAGAGACCACTCCTGCTGAGCCAATAAAGGCATCGCTCACCCGAGCACCCAAAGCACTCCAGAGTCTTCATTCGAGGTGGCTTGTGCTTGGCCAAGGGGGTTGAGCCAGGGGCTGCCACCATGCTGCTGCAAAGCTCTGCCCCTGCAGCCCCACTCGCAGGGGATGCTGCAGCCCCCAGCACGCTCCCTGGCCACTCTCCGGCAGGAGAGCTGAGAGTGGAGCAGATCTCTCGAGTTCTCTTTCTGCAGGGTTTCCATTGTTTGATAACATCTACACCCCATCAAGAAGCTGCTTAGCTTCCTTCTTGCAAGGTTGCAGATTTTCCTGCCCATAGCCACTGGTTTTTCTTCTCAATATTCAGTAGCAGAGAGCTCAGGAGCATCTTAGCACACAAAAGCAAGGCCAGGCCCAGGGCTCACTGGGAGCTCTTCCTGGTCCTGTGTGTTTGGAAGGTGTGCTGGGACGATGGTTTCCTTCTCAGGCTCTCAAGATCTTTCTGTAGTGTCATGAATCACAGAATTATCTCCTTTTCTTCTCAGGCTCTGAAGATCTTTCTGTAGTGTCATGATTCACAGAATTATCTCCTTTTCTTCTCAGGCTCTGAAGCTCTTTCTGTAGTGTCATGAACCACAGAGCTGTCTTCCTCTTCTCTTTCTCAGGATTTGAAGACCTTTCTGTAGTGCCATGAGCTCAGATGTGCTTCTCCATCACTTCTCTACTCAGCTCAGCAGAAACAAAAGACACAAAAGGAGACAGTTGCTGGGGGGGGGAAGCCAACCTAGAAGGGGAGATGTTTATCTCAGCCACCTATTCCAGTAGCAGTTTCTTAGATCTGTTTGCACAAGGGAAAAGCCCAAACAGGTTACAGAAGGTCAGGTTTCATCTCCTTTGTGCCTCAGAGAGGAACAAAAGCAATGAGAAATGGCAGCAGGGGAGATGGAGGATCTTAGGAGGCCTCCAGCCAGACATCATCTCTTCACCACCTCCACTGGAGTGTGGTAGATTTGTCTGCAAGGGCCAGACCCAGGCACGTCATTCCCAGTCCCATCCAGGACTGGATGACCTTTGGAGGTCCCTTCCAGCCCAGACCATTCTGTGATTCCATGATATTAGCAACCCCTGGTTTAGAAGGGGTGTTTGGAGGGACCAGGAGTGTCCCAGTGCCTCTGGCATGTCTCCAGCACCTCTGTGAGAACAAGTCTGGTATCCACCATGGGAAGGAGAGGCACTGGGCTGCCATTCAAATGCTTCCCAGCTGTAAATCACATTTAGAAGCACATTGACATATTTGTAGAAGGCAGCTGATCTTATCTGGCTAATCCTCACAACACCCTCCTGAGGCATGTGGACAAGCCTCACTCACCTGGTTTTAGAGAAGAGACAGAAACAAGAGCTTGGGGAGACACAGAGCTCACTGCTCTGCCTGTCACAGCTGCCTGGAGCCCAGCAGCCTCTGCCTGCAGAGCTCAGCACACAGCAGGGTTTGACATCACTGAGACCCAAATGACACCATCCAGAGCACCAGGAGAGGCTAAACCCAAAGTGGAGAGGCTAAACCCAAAGTAAGTACCATTCCCACTCTGGTTTGGCCCCCAGCTGAGCCTGTCCCTGCCCACAGCTGGGCACTCAGGGCAGCCTCATCTAGGTGAGGGTGCTCCTGCTTGCTGCAGAGGGGGCTGGACTGGATGACCTTTGGAGGGCCCTTCCAACCCAGACCCTTCTGTGACTCTATGAGAGCTCCCTTCCCATCTTGTCTACTGCTTTCCCACTCTGATTCAATCCAGTAAACATCCACCAGTTAGAAGTGAAAATTCCCAGGAGTTTTATGTGCACCTCTGATGGAAGCAGCCTCGGTGCTCTCTGGGCTGCTGCAGCCTCTGCAGGGTGAGCTGCACCCAGCACCACTTCACACTGCAGCCTTTTGTTGGGGACCTCTGTAAATAATCCTGAGTGTCCTCACCACTGCTGGGAGGCTCAGGGTAGATGTTGGGAGACAGAATGCATTGGGGCTCAGCAGCAAAAGGGCTGGAAAGGGAAGGCAAAGCTCCTCACTGACAGGAGCCCAGCACTGCCCTGTTGGTCTTTGTGCCTGACTCACATATGGGCTTCAAAAGCCAAAGATGTTTCTACATGAGCAGGGTGTCTGAGTTACTTCTGCTGGCTTAAACCTACTTGTGTAGGAAGACCTGAATTAATCCTGAGCTTGTCTCAGGCTGTCATTAAAACCAGTAAGTGCTGGGAAGCAGGAAACTGCAGGAGGAGACTGCTCCATGGAAAATCACAGAATGGCTTGGGTCGGAAGGGACCTTCAAGATCACCTAGCTCCAAACCCCCTGCTCTGGGCAGGGACACCTCCCCCTAGCCCAGGCTGCTCAAAGCCTCCTCCAGCCTGGCCTTGAACACTTCCAGGGACGAGAAATCCACAGCTTCTCTGGGCAGCCCCTTCCAGTTTCTCACCACCCTCACAGCAAGGAACTTCTTCTCAATGTCTAATCCAAACCTAAACTCTCCCAGTTTAAAGCCATCACCCCCTGTGCTGTCCCTGCATGTCCTTGTGCAAAGGGCATCCCTCTCCACCCTTCTTACAGGCTCTGTTTCAGTATTGAAAGCTCTCAACAAGGTCTCCCTGCAGCCTTCTCCTCTCCAGGCTGCACAGCCCCAGCTCTCTCAGCCTGGCCTCACAGCAGAGGGCTTCCAGCCCTGCCAGCATTGCTGTGGCTTCCTCTGGCCCTGCTCCAACGGGTCCAGGTCCAGGTCCTGCTGTGGCCCCCAGGCTGGATGCAGTGCTCCAAGTGAGGTTTGCTGAGGGAGGCAATCACCTCCCTGTCAGTGAGGTTTCTTCTCCCTCACATCAGAGCCAGCATCACCAGCAGGCCTCACATGAAGAGAGATGCCCCTGATTGTCCATGGAGTTCATTTGGCTGGGGCTTCATGTGATAACCTTCAGACTAAGCAGATACTTTCCAGGGGTAATAGGTCAACAAAAAGCCCAGGAGTGAGGGGAGTTCCCCCCCAGCTCCCCACGCCCTTGGGATTGCAAAAGAGCAAAATGAAGGAAATCATGAGTGAGAAGGTGCAGATAATGATCAGCTCACTTCTGCCTTTGCAAGCAGCCTGGGGCAGAGATGTGCTGTGCCACACCGACTTCAGGCAGGATATCAGTCAGCCATAGAGGCATGAGATTGTTCCATGGTGGCAGAAAAAGCTGCTCACTTCCATTGTGCTGGGCTCCCACATACCTGACAGCAGACTCTGCAGGACAGGGCACCAGGAAGGCAGGCAGGAAGGCAGGCAGGAAAGAAGGAAGGGAGGCAGGAAGGGAAGCAGGAAAGAAGGAAGGGAGGCAGGAAAGAAGGAAGGGAGGCAGGAAAGAAGGAAGGCAGGCAGGAAGGGAGGCAGGAAAGAAGGAAGGAAGGCAGGCAGGAAAGAAGGAAGGCAGGCAGGAAGGGAGGCAGGAAAGAAGGAAGGGAGGCAGGAAAGAAGGAAGGGAGGCAGGAAAGAAGGAAGGCAGGCAGGAAGGGAGGCAGGAAAGAAGGAAGGAAGGCAGGAAAGAAGGAAGGCAGGCAGGAAGGGAGGCAGGAAAGAAGGAAGGCAGGCAGGAAGGGAGGCAGGAAAGAAGGAAGGCAGGCAGGAAAGAAGGAAGGGAGGCAGGAAGGGAAGCAGGAAAGAAGGAAGGGAGGCAGGAAAGAAGGAAGGCAGGCAGGAAGGCAGGCAGGAAGGCAGGCCTGAGGGCTCAGAGAGCCCCACTGCCCACAAGGGATTTTCAGCAACACCATGTGAATAGAAATCACAGGATCAGAGAAGGCTCTGGGTTGGAAAGGATCTCCAAAGCTCATCCAGTCCAACCCCATTGCACTCAGCAGGGACATCCTGCACTGGATCAGGTTGCCCAGAGCCCTGTTGTACCTCACCTTGAACATCCCCAGGGATGGGGCCCCAACCACCTCCCTGGGCAGCCTGCTCCAGTGTCCCAGCAGCCTTGTGTGATGGGACACAGGCACGGCTCTCACCATCCTGTACCAGAACAGAGCCAAGCAAGGGAAGCTGTGCCAGCTTTGGGTGGGGAGAGATACAGAGGATGCTCTTCATGAGGTGCAAGCCACCTGTGGCTCACCTGTCTGGGCTCACTTGCAAGCTCTCTGGACTGCCTGAGTGTACCAAGCTGCCCAGGACAATGGTGCAGAGCAGCAGGGCTGTGGTGCTCCCAGGGGAGGAGCAGTGCACAACTGCAGCTAATTGCTGTCACTTCTTTAGAAGCAGGCAGCCCTAGGATGAGTTGATTCAGCACATCTCACAGTGATGAGAGGAAAGAAGCAAGGACCCAGGGATCCCCCTCAGTGGCTGGGGCAGCAAAAGGTGTGGAGCAGTTGGGGGGAAGAGGGAAGGGAAAGTGAGGTAGCTGAAAGCATGGCCTCCCTGCTCCTTACTGATGGGCCAGGAGGGCATGTGAGCAAACAGGCTCTGGCCACTCTCCTCCCTATGGCTTGGCCTTCCAGCATGATCTGGAAGGTTGGCAGGAGTGACTGCCAGTGCCTGAGTTACCAAAGGGTGAAGCAAAACCCAGCTGTGATAGCTCACAATGGGCCCACAGGAGTGCCAGCAGCAGCAGCCTGTCCCAGGGGTTGGTTGGATCCAAGACTGAGGCCAAATCAAAAGGGAACAACAACCCCCCCGGAAGCCCAACCCAGCCAGCCCAGGCTCCTTCCCTCACAGCACCTCTTTCAAAGCCAGGAGGGTTCCCTTGGCTTCCAGCTGCTGGAAACAAAAGCCAGTCCCAGAGGGAATGTGAGCATGAGGAGTGGGGGCTGGCTGGGGGTATTTCAGTGTGGGGGACAGGAGCAGCTGGACTTGGTGGTCCTGGAGGTCCTTTTGGGCCTGGCCCAGAGGTCCTGCTGGTTGGACTCGATGACCTCCGAGGTCTTTCTCAACCCAAACAACTCCCTGGGTCTGCTGCCTCTTCGACTGCCTTCAGTGTGACAAGCATTCCACTGAGTGCTCTCCAGACTGCACACGAGACCCAGCCAGATCCTGTAAAAACTCCTTTTGAATCCAGCTGTGGTGTTCTCCTTGCCACACAAGGCTTGTGAGGAGGCACAGCCATGCCAGCTTTCCTCTCAGTATTGATAAACCTCAGGAGGGTGAAGCATGTTGCCACAAGAGCTTCTCTGGGTGCTGAGTGACAAGATGCCTCTAATGACTGCACTTGGAACTGGTCTTGGTGAGCAGAACTGTGGGCTGGCACACATCCCTCTCCTTCTTCATCCTCTCCCAGATGAGTGAGGCTGGAAAATGAAGGAGGATTTTTAGGTTGGCCAGGTTTCCATCCCACACAGCCCCATGCTTCCTGCCTAGGAAGGTGCTCAGGCTGTCCCCAGGCCCCAGGAGCGTGCTCCATGGTCCATATTTTCTAGTCACTGACCCGCTCCTGGGGACAGCAGGCAGCAAGGTTGTCAGCTCTGGCCAGGGTCTCCTGCCCAGCACTTCCCTGCAGAATCTTTGCACCTTCTGGTGATATTTTAGTCAGTCTCAAGGTGTGTCTAGGGCAGGCACTCTGTGGTTTGGGTCAGCACATTTGAAATGGCTTCCTAAGGAGTTTGTGCTCAGGGGAATGACCTCTTCTGGGCCAGGTGATTGTAACAGATATCTCCAGTCCCAAAGAAGGATCAGACTGGGCTGCCATACGCCTCTGCTGCTGCTCTGCTTCACTCTGTGGAGTGCAGTACTGCCTCCAGCTTTGGGTCCCTCAGCAGAAGAGGGACATGGACCTGCTGGGGGAGGTCCAGGGGAGGTCACAAATAATGATCTGAGGGCTGGAACCCTTCTGCTGCAAGGCCAGGCTGAGAGCCTTGGGGGTGTGCAGCCTGGAGAAGAGAAGGCTCCAGGGAGACCTTACTGAAAGGTGAGGACAGGACAGGTTGTGACAGGACAGGGGGTGATGGTTGAACTAAAAGAGGGAGATTCAGCCTGGAGAGAAGGCAGACATTTTCCCTCTGAGGATGCTGAAGCCCAGGCTGCCCAGAGAGGTGGAGATGCTCCACCTCTGGGCTCTGAGCACCCTGCAGGAGCTGCAGGTGGCCATGGTCACTGCAAGGAACTTGGAGTAGATGACCTCCAAAAGTCCCTTCCAAGCCATCCTGTGGTCTCTCCTGTGTACAGCCAGCCAGGGATGCTCTTCATCCTTCTTTCATTCATTCTTCCTTGTATCAAATAAATGTCAAACAAGAGGGAGGTGGAAGTCTCTCTTCAGTTCTGCAGCTGGCATTGCCTTGCTCTCTGCTGCACCACTTGCTCCTGCTCCACTGGCCTCATGCAAAGGGAATCCTCACTTTACTACCTGGGAAACTCTGCTTCCCCATAAGCAAGACCCAAACCCAGTCCAGAACCAGCACCAGCACGTGAGAACAAACCACTTGTGGACCTGGGGGGGTCTTCACCTTCCTGAGAGTGCTTGTGCCTACATCCAGGCTGTGGTGCCAGAGGGTAAGTCCCAACAGCATGAGACTTGTCCAGGACTGTACTCCTGGCTTGAGGTCTGAACTGATGAGTTAGAGTTTGCTTGGCCTCCGTCCCAGACTTTTAACATCTCCACCAGCAGATTGTGCAAACCTTCTCAGCCCATCAAATCAGGCAAACAGAACAATAATGGTATGCAGGTGTGGTGCAGTTAAATTAATAATTGGCTTGGTTAATAACTCAGATGTGCAGACTAGAGGTAATTATTAGTTCCATGTAAGCTCCTCTTAGAAGTTTTAAGACCAGCAGCCCCTATCTACCAAGCCCATCTATCAAACTGACAGCCAGCCATGGGATCTGTGTTTCAGTGAGCCAGCTTGGGGTAGGACAGCTGCTCCCTCCTATCTGCACTGCATAAACAAGAATCATCTTCCCTGAACCTGCCCTTGGCTTCTGGAAACATCTCCAAACACCTGCAGCCAGCTCCCAAACAAAACACCTCACCGTTCTTCTAGGAATCAGCCCCGTGGCACAGGGCACCTTCCCCTGCTCCCAAGGGCCTCCAGCTCCTTGTGACACATCACTGCTCCATCTGCACCTGGGGCAGGGCCCCCAGCCGCGGGGGGATGTGCTCCATGCTGCTCTGCTGGAAGGGTAGAGGCTGTGCAGCAGGAAAAGCTGCAGGGAGCTAAGGAACTCACAAGGTCAGAGGACAGAATGCAAACTGTGCCAAATGGGCAAGACAGAGGTGAGAGGGAAACCAAGCAGGGCTGCATGCTGCAGCCCTTACCTGTGGTACAGCTCATGCAGGGGGGCTGCAAGAGCTTCACAGCCCTGGCACAGGCTGAAGAACCACAACAAGCAGTGCTTAATGAACCTGTGCTGGTCCAGTGGAGGATGTCCCTGCTGAAGGGGCTGGACTGGATGACCTCTGAAAGTCCCTTCCCACCCAGATCAATCTGTGATTCTATGATTCCATGACTGTTCCTTGGTCCTATGAATGGTTTCTCTCCCTTGGCTACTAAAAGGCCTGGCTGTATAAACATATCTAGACTCATACCTGCACAAGTGCATGCCCCTCTCACACATATCCCAACAGAGCCTCTGCATCACTCTGCAGAGTCCTCACTTTGAGTAGATAAGATAAATAACTACGAATATACGAATGTAAATAACATGGAGCTACAGAGATGGCTGTCCAGAACGGAGTATCGATAGCGAGAGCCATCGATCGATAGCGAGAGCCATCGATCGATAGCGAGAGCCATCGATCGCCAGCTCCTGAGCCGGCCGCGCCCTCTGGTGGCCAGGCTGTGCCACGGCAGCAACCCCCAAATCTATGCCTCACCCCAAGACCTTTAAAGGGGTCTCAGACCTCAGAGACCCTCTCCCCCAGTTCTGCACCCCTGTGGTGCCTGGCCAAGCGAGCTAACGTTTCAAAGAGAGAGCTTTACAGCAGCTGTGCGTGGTGCAGCCAAGAGTTAACAGAAATGTGTCTCTGGGAAAGGTTTGTCACAGGCACAGGTCAAAAGAGGAAGAGAAAGTTGTTTAAGCTAAAAGGTGAGAGGACTTCAGGGGGACCTTAGAGCTGCCTTCCAGTACCTGAAGGGAGCCTGCAGGAAAGCTGGGGAAGGACTTTTCACGAGGGTGTCTAGCAACAGGACAAGGGGGAAGGGTTTGAAGCTGAGGCAGAGCAGGGTTAGAGTGGAGCTGAGGAAGAAGCTCTTCAGTAGGAGGGTGGTGAGACTCTGGCACAGGCTGCCCAGGGAGGCTGTGGATGCCTTCTCCCTGTGGGAGGCCAGGCTGGATGAGGCCTTGGGCAACCCATCCCAGCTGAGAAGTGTCCCTGCCCATGGCAGGGGGGTTGGAGTAGATGATCTCTGAGATCCCTTCCAACCTGAGCCATCCTAGGACTATGTTGTCTGTTCATGAAACCCAGGGTCCACAGCCAAAATCAAGAGAGTGGAGGAAACTGCTCACCCCCCCTTTTACACTGGTCAAAACTGGCCAAAATCCCTCTGTCATTGTTAGAGTTTTCCTTCCTGGCAGAGGAACTTTCCCCTCCCACCAAGTGGGTGAATAGCTTTTCTCAACTCTGTGGAAAAAGTGGGCACTTGCCAGCAGCAGAAAGAGGAGACACAGACAGGGCATGAATGGCTGAGCCATGGGGCTGAAGGGCAACTCCAATAGTCACTGAAGCCCTCTGAAGCAGAGTCTGGTAGGTCTAGACCATCCTTGACCAACATTTTGCTTGCTGCTCTGAAATCTTCCAGAGCCCTGCAGCCTCCCCAGGCAGCCTGAGCTACAGCTCAGCTATAAGACTACAAAGCTGCTTCTAGTATTGACACTCCAAATGTCAGCAGCTACTTCAGCTGCCACCTTCTTATCAGTTCTTTTTATTGGCAGCTGTCTCTCTGATCAAATCCTCAGCTGCCTAGGCTGGACAGCCTCAGTCCTGTGGGGCTGGTGTGGATCAGTGTGGAGGGCTCCTCTGTGTTAAAGCAGGCTGTTATGGATGGCAGTTTGTTGTGTGCTCAACTCAAAGGCACTCATCAGAACCAAAGCACACAGAAGGTTCTGAGGTTTTCATCACTCCATGATTTCCCAGAGAGCCAACAACACAAAGAAAACCTGAGTCAGAGAATCTTTGTTTTTTCCCAGCAATGACAACCATCAACACCCAGAAACAGCACTCAAATGAGCTGGCAGTTTGGGTTTGATGCTGCTGAGATGCCATTCAGAGGATCGAATAGCCTGTGTTTGAGGGATTAGTGGGCAGCCTCCTAGGGAAAGTGTCAGGGCACTAACACATTAATCCCCTGCTCAGCATTAATGGCCCTCAGCAGCCTCACCTGGGCCCTCACCCACACCCTTGTCCCAAGGGCCCATTTAATCCCTTCCTGAGCAAGGCTGCAGGAGTGCTGGTCTGCAGACGCTGCAGGCACCCTTGTGCCCAGCCTGGCCAGGGATCTTCACCTTGGACCTGCTCCATCACCATGGACTTGCCCCATGGTGTAGGCTCTTGGTTGAGCCTGGCTGCCTTCTCCACACTTGGCTGGTGATTCCCTGGCCAGCAGGCTGTGGTACCCCTGGCTCCCAGCCAGCCCTTCTGATGCCCTGCCTGAGAACTTCCTCAAACAGGTAATGATTGGACAACTGCTCTCTGCTGCTTAGGGATGACACCTATATATATATCTATATTTCCACATTTAGAGATTGAATCCTGTTGGTCTAATGAGATTTGACTCCCTGTCTCCTACCACAGGACTACAGTGCCATGGTTTAGTTGATTAGCTGCTGTTGGGTGGTAGTTTGGACTCCATGGTCTTGAAGGTCTTTTCCAACCTGGTTAATTCTGTATTCAGCCACCTCCACTCTTCAGAACTTTATTTTCAGACAGGTTAAAGACCATTAATTTGTCTTTGTGGTGGCTCTTTCCAGGGCAGCAGCATCTGTATCAACAATTCCCTTACCCTTGCTTTGCACTTAGGCACTGCTCACTGCAGCTGTTGTCAGCTCTGTCCCAAAGAGGTCTCTAGCCTATCAATATATAAAGCAACTGTAACAGCCTCACACCATCAAACCCAAGGACAGGTTTGCAATATGCCAGGAGCTGCTCCTTCTCATGATTCCTATTGATTTCTGAGGAGATAATGTTAGCCTGTTGCTCTGTTTCTGAAGGCTTGATATAGTCTCACAAAGACCTGTCCATAAACACTCAGGCCTGGACTCTGCTATAAAGGAAGGCATTTGCCAAAGGGAACATGAACCAGGCATGGATGTCTCTAATTTTGTGTCAGTATGGATTGCAGAAAGGTTCACAAAAGAAGGTGGATGATTTCTACCCCTTGGGTGGTTTCTTGCTGCCTGCCTGTGCAGCAGCTGGTGTCCACCAGAGCACCTCCAAGGCTCCAGCAGGCATAACACACTTCCCTGCTTTCTGGGCATGGTCACCACTTGCTGTTCCAGTCTGCTCAGCTCAGTCTCAGACAGAGCTGCAGTGTCTGATCACAGAGCTTGAGTAATGAGTTTGGAACCCACAATGACAGCCTGGCACTGTCCCCTTTGTGAAATGCATGTTCCTTGCTGCAAATCAAGCTGGTAAAAGGCAAAGCTGCCACGCTTGCTGCTCTGAGCACAGCAGTACAAACACAGCAGCTTCCAGGGAGAGGCTGGACTGGCTCTGAGGATTGCTCAGCACGGCAGGGATGGTGCCAGTGAGAAACTTCAGCCAAAGCCCAGCACCAAGCTCTCTTCCAGGAGCTCAAGGTGGCAAGTGTACAACCACTCTTTGGTTGTGTGCATTTGCTGGGATGGTGGTGGTGACAAAAATGAAGCAGGGCTTGCAGCAGGGCCTCGAAGCCCTGCTATGGAACTCAGCCATGCTGGTTAGCACAGCGGGAGAGAGCTGGCAGAGGTTGGCTTGGGTGAGAGCTGTTTGTATGAGGGGGTGCTGCACAGCACAAACACTGCACCACTTCCTATCTGCTCTGACAGCAAACTGCCTTGACTTTATTGCCTGCATTTTGTTTTTCCTCCCCCAACTCTCTCCAACCACTTCTGGACTCCTCCTGCTGAGAAATGGTCACTAATCTGAAGAGGCTTCTCTTCAACTTCCCACACAGCTGTGGTGACTCTTCCCAGTGCATGCCCTGCTGATTGTGAACAGATACATGGCCATTCTTTGCCCTCAGCAAACTTCTGACTTCCTGGAAGCTTTCCTGCTGGTGAACTCAGGGGTTACTCAAACTCTGTTTCTTTATTACTATTTCAAAGCCCAGCCACTAAAAAAAAATACAAATTTCGCTGCTGACCAAAGTTCAGAACCACTGCATTAAGAAATACCCTGCAAAATATTCCTGTAGCCACCACAAACATGAGATGTGAGTGGAGTATCTCTAAAGCTGTCCCCAGGAGGAGGGCTAAGCTTGACTTTGGAGTGCTGCATGCCCTGGGCAGCCCATGGAAAGGGGTTAGACAGGGAGGGCCTGTGTCCAGCGCTGCACTTGGCCTTCAGCTTCTTGCATCTTGTGTGAGCTGAAGGACCTGGAGCCATGGGCAGCAGATCTGTGCCAGGCACCTGTTTGATCCACAGCGACCTGAAGGGAGCTTGTAGCCAGGAGGGGGTTGGTCTCTTCTCCCAGGCAACCAGCACCAGAACAAGAGGACACAGTCTCAAGCTGTGCCAGGGGGGTTTTAGGCTGGAGAGGAGGCGAAAGCTCTTCACAGAGAGAGTTGTTAGCTGTTGGAATGGGCTGCCCGGGGAGGTGGTGGAGTCACTGACTCTGGAGGTGTTCAAGAGGAGATTGGATGTGGCACTTGGAGCCATGGTTTAGTAGTCCTGAGGTGTTGGGTGACAGCTTGCACTTGATGATCCTTGAGCTCTTTTCCAACCTTATTGATTCTATGATTCTAGATGTTAGGAAAAAGTTCTATACAGAGAGAGTGATTGCCCATTGGAATGGGCTGCCTGGGGAGGTGGTGGAGTCACTGTCACTGGAGGCTTTCAGGAGAAGACTTGATGGGGTGCTTGGTGCCGTGGGTTAGTTGTTTGGGCGGTGTTGGGTTGGTTGATGGGTTGGACGCGATGATCTTGAAGGTCTCTTCCAACCTGGTTTATTCTATGTATGTATGCATTCTATTCTATTCTATGTATGTATGATACCTGAAAGAGAAGTGGACGGTAGGAGCTGCTGGTGTGTGCCCACGTTTGTGCTCATTTCCTTCCAGTGCCGACAAATCTGCAGCTGTTTGTTCTGCTCACATGAACCTGTGAGCCTTTCAGGTCTGTGTGCTGCTCTTCCCTTTCTTTTAGTCAGCTGCACAATCTCTGACTGATTAGATCCAAAGAGGAAACTCATCTACACAGAAAGCCCCAGAGATGACTCTCTATGAATCTTTCTCAAGTACATTTGAACCTGCTGCTGTGCAGCAGCCCAAAGGTTGTTGGCAATGCCCCAGAGATTTAGATGCTGGCTGCAAATCTGCATTAATCTCTGTTTACAATCTGCCCTCTCCTACTGCCTACAGATAGTGCCTCCTGAGACAAGGGTGCTTTCTGGGGCAGCATTTACTGAAAGTATCCCTTGAGAAACATCGACTTAAAATTACCTGGAACTTAACCTCCTACTTCCTTTGAGGTCTGAATAAAACAGTCAAGAACCATAGGGGTTTGTTGGTTGGGGGGTTTTTGGTGGGGTTTTTTTTGGGGGGGGGGTGGGAGCTCTAAAACCTAAACTGATTTAGTGTGCAGTGTGTTTTGTGAATGTGCTGGAGCAAATGGTGTCATCTGCATGATAAATACTCCTTCCAATCCGTTTCATTAGCCCTCCAACAGGCTCATGTTCCAGTTTGTCAGATCTGGGTGAAGAAAAACGGTATTTTTGACTTCACACAAATAGCTGCACCTTGCCAGCTTTAGCTTTTATGTAGGGCAGATATAATCTCCCACTCCAGTGGCTCATGTGTTTAATATTAGCTTTTCATTAAAACTAAAAGAGATGATGTTCTAGAGGCTTGCAGTTGGCTAATTATTGCTCCATGCAGCTCTGCCCCCCTCTGCCCCCGCTGCAGTCGCTGCTCCCTCTCTCAGGTTAGCAGGGCTGGGCTGAGAGGGAATGGCCTCCAGGTGCAGCAGGGGAGGTTTGGATTGGGTTTTGGGTTGTATTTATTTCCTGAAGCAGTGAGCAGGCTGCCCGGGGAAGCGGCGGATCCCTGTCCCTGAGCAGCTGTGTGGCCGCGGCCCTTGGGCACAGGGCCGGGCGGCTGCGGGGGCGCAGGGCTGGTGGTTGGACTCCACGGGCTGAGGCCTTTCCCAACTCCAATGGTGCTGCGCTTCTCCTCGGGGACGCAAAAGCCAGCGGGCAGGAAACAGGCACAGAGAGAGCCTGAGCAGGGGCAGGCTGCCTCCGGGGCCAGCCCCGGGGCCACCCCCGGGCCGGCCACCCCCGGGCCGGCCGGCCCCCCCCATCTTAGCGCGCGGGCGAGGCTCCGCGGGCGCGAAATGGCGGCGGCCGTCACATGGGGCTGGCGCGGCGGGGCGCCTGCGCGCGGCGGGGCCGGGGCCGCCGGCTCCTCCCCTCCGCGGGCGCTGGCGTGGTCAGGACGCTCGGCGGCCCGGCAGGCTTCGGGGCTCTTCGCGGCTGTCGCCCCCTGCTCTGCGGTCGGCCTTGGCCCTGCCACTGCGAGGGAAGCGGCGGTGAGCGGTGGGGCGGCGCGGGGGGAGCCCGGCCGGGCGCCGGGCGGGGAGAGGCCGCGGGGTTCCCGCCGGCGGAGGGGCCGGGAGGGCGGTCGCACGCAGAGCCTGAAGACCTTAATTCTCCCTGAGCCTTGGGGGAGCCTGACCTCAGCAGGCATCCCGCGTGCGTGTGGCCTTCGTAAAGCCTCAGCCCGAGGGGAGGTCACCGCCGCGGGCCGCGCTCGGGGCCGGCCGCGCTGCCCTCCCCCGGGGAGAGCTGCGGAGACGTCTCCGGGAGAGGCAATGCGCTGCGCCGGGCTGGCAGCCGCCTTCTGCCGAGACCCCAGGTGCAACGGGAGCTCGGCGCCTCGCGGGGTTTGGTGCGCTTCACGGCCGGCGTGTGCCCGCTCTGCGGCGGCTTGCTCCTGGCGAGGAGGACACCCGGCGGGAGCAGGGTGCTGGGGATGCTTGGAGCTGTCGGCTGGGGAATAAAGGTGGTACCCCCACCACCAAGCTCTTCACATGAAGAGCTTGAATGGCTTGGAAATCGGGTTGAGCTATGTCGAGAAATCCTGTAGAAATAATGGTTTAGGGTTGTTGGGTTTTTTTCTGCCATCTAAAGTTTGGGTAAGCCTCCCGGAGAAGAGCTGCGGAGCCTGGGATGTGTCGCTTAGCAGAACAGGCAGAGCCTTGGGTGTCGCTGGTGGTCCAGAAGCTGTTCAGCTGGGGCTGGCTTGCTCTGAAGGCAGTGCATCAGCAGGACAGCGAAATCTCGCCTAAGTGAGGCCGAGAGCGGCAGCGTGTTGGTGTTGGTCGGTTAGGACTGTTGCAGTCATTAGGATGTTCAGCCCAGTGCTACCTTTCTGAGCTTTTGTCTCGGGCGTTAGAAATGTGCCAGAGCCCTCCAGAGACGCGAAGGGAAAGCTTCATCTTGGAGCTGATCGCACTGATGGGCTAGATCTTCCGAGGCTGAAGATTAACATGCCTGCTCGAGTCGTGTTTTGAAACATGCTCTGCAATTGCATTGGAGGCTTGCATCAACAGTTGCAACAGCTTCCCGGCGCTGCCTTCCTCCTGTGCGGGGTCTGCTGCCCTCATTCCCCAGACGGACTCTGAGTGCCTTAAGGTTGTGGCCGTCGCTGAGCTGTGATCTCCTCAAGGCACTGCGATTAGTGTGAAACAGCTGTTAAAGGCGGATCCGTAAACCTTGTCTTCCAAGTGTTAGAAAGTTAAACGATCCCGGTGCCTGCTTTATCCCAGTGGATTCCCAACCTTAGTTATCTGACAGGGTCTTTTAATTTCTCGGGAGCTCCATTTCTGCTGGGTCCAGGGGGTTGTTGGTTTTCTCCTCTGTCGACTGGAAACCTGGGTTTACAGTGTTTTGTTTCATTAATTGCTGCTGGGTCCTGGTGCTGAGAACAGAGAGGCACGTCCAGATGGGAGGAAGCAGTTGTTTCTTTGTGGCTGAAGCGTGTGGTAGGTTGGGTTGTAGGAATGAAACCTCTGGTTTTGTTGTGTTTGCAGCGTGGGAAGGAGTGAGCAGCTGCCAGCTTCGCTCAGCTGCTGCTGACCACTTCTCAGAATCCCCTGCTGAGACCCCGTGTGCTGGGGGAGGTTTGAATGTCTTCCTTCTAGCAGAAGTTTCTGGTGGTGTTACCAGGGGAAGCTGCAGAAGCAATTATTTGACTGGATGTTTTTATTTGTTTTCCTGGATCCCTGTTGGGTGTTTTTTTGGTGGATCTGGGGTTGGTTTTTGTTTGGAGTAGAATAAATGTGCAGCTGTGCAGGATACTTCAGCAGAGGAGGCTGAAGGGTTTCTAGAGGGAAGCAGCTATGTAGCTCCAATGTTTGCTGCTTTGCACTGCTGAGGGTGTGTGAGCTCCCGAGTTACCAAAGTGTTTCCTTTCGAAGGGCTCTGCTGCTGCTGTTGGGTAACACTTTGGGTGACTCCCCAAGACTGCTGAACTGTTATTTGCACGACAAGCTTGTCTTTGGCTGCATCTCTGAACATCTCTGCTTCCATGAGCTGTGGTTTAAGCTGCTTGGAATGGTTCTGGAGACCTTAGACACTTGAAGGAAGAAGCATCCTTAGCCTGGGGGGCTAATTTAGCTGGGGCACCGATTGAGCTGGGGTGCTGCAGGAACACTCCTGCCTAATTGTTGTTTTGCT
Source organism: Dryobates pubescens (assembly GCF_014839835.1). Taxonomy (NCBI): domain Eukaryota; kingdom Metazoa; phylum Chordata; class Aves; order Piciformes; family Picidae; genus Dryobates; species Dryobates pubescens. The sequence continues at coordinate 24,449,626 of NC_071627.1, read as the reverse complement.
TGCAGGAACTTCCAGTGACTTTTAAACTCCAACAGCTACAATTTTGCTGCTTTCACCTGCAGTGTGGAAGTAGAAACTTCCTTCTGCGCTGCAGGGTTGTAGGCCAGGGCCCTGCGGGAGGAGCTCACCTCAGCAGGAGGTGCTCCGTGGGTAGCAGAGAGTATTCAGCTCTTGCAGGTAACCACCCCACACCTTCAGAAGCCTGCTGATGATTGTAGCTAGCCTTGAGGAGCAGCACTAATAGGCCTGTTGATGCAGTTCTTGCTACAAAAGGGTGTTCCTGTGCTTTGCTTGATTTGCAGGTGTACTGTTGGCAGTTACTTTGCAGCCACAGTGAGAAGTGTTGGGAAGGATACTGAAATCCTGAGGTTAGAAGAGCTGCCAGGGTGTGCTGTGCCCCTCTGGCCATGACAGTTTGTCATGAAGAAGAGTTCAGTAGCGTGGTGTGGTTTTTAAGAGTGATGTTTTTGGGAGGTAAAGGTTTGAGTGGTTGCTTAGGATGGGGGAAAGTGAAACACAGACTGAGCTGTAAGGCAATATTGGAAGAAGGCAGGTAGGGGACTTGTGATGTGAGCCTCCTAGATGTGGTTCGTGATGCACACACCAGGCTTCCCAGGCTGTCATCTGCCTTCTGGGAGCTCATAATGAGGGAGGAGGCTGCAGGCTGGGTGGTTTGTTGTTGCTGAGCCGCAGCTCCTGTCTCGCTCCTTGCCCTGCGAGGGTGCAGCCAGGGCTGTGCCGGGTGGGGACTCGGTGGGTGGTAGCAGGCTTTGCCATGTGGCCTCTCTGTTTTCTTCATTCTCAGGTAGCTCCCTAGGCCAAGAGCCAGCCTGGCCAGTGAAGGGAGAAAAACATTCTGGTGTGTTTTTGTTCCCCACGTTTTCCATGGCTCTTGGACTGCTTTGGTGTTTGCAGAGACTGTTGTTTACCCGAAGTTTGCTGCTCGTGGTAACGATTGAGACTGCAAATATTGACTGACTTACTGTTTGCACTGTGCTGCTGGCCAGTGCACTGCAATTGCAGCTGCAGCCCTTGCTTGCTGCCCAGCAGTGTGGTGTTTCATCTGAGCTCACCTTTGGGTGGCTGGGGTGGTACTGCAGCGTGGGATGAGCCACCTGGTGCTAGGATGGTGCCTTCAGGCTGCAGCTGTGTGAACTGTTGCCACCCTGTTGTCCTGGTGTTTTCCCATGGCTTGTTCTTCTCAAAACTAATCAAGCTTCTTGTGGCATTTTACCCGGACAGGAGGGGAAGTCAGACAGATGCTCGTGAGTGCCCCATGGCTGCAGCTGCCTCGGTTCATTCCTTTGTTGCCCAGTGTAACTTGGAAGCGTTCGTTAGGTAAGGAAGCTGCTTCAAAGTGTCTCTTGGAGTTTATAAACTTGCACTGAATATGCTTGTGTTGAACCTTGGAGTTGCGTGGCAGTGTTTCCTGCTCTGTTACAGTGTTGTTTGTGTTTTCTGTCTGTGTGTCCTTACAAACCTGCCCTCTGTGCCTTGGAAACTGACAGTGCTGCAAATGAATCTGGTGTGCCTCGCAGAGGTAGCGACGGGGCGGTCTGCTGGCCTGGCAGCAGCAGACGTGATGCTGCCAACTGTCTCTGCAGTAAAAGGCCACCATAAATTACAGGCTGCTGAGTGTCTAAGAATAGATCAAGCATGACTACTCAGCTCTTAAATTTTGGTGTCTGAGCTGAGCCACAGCATTGCTGGCACCGATTTCGGGCCTTGGGTTGGGTTTTGGCTTAGGAGGTGGGGGCCTGCTTCTCTTGTGTTGCTAGTGCACACATGTGCTGCACCTCTGGTACACTTCATACCTGATACTAACAGGAAGGTTCTTCACATGACCTCAGAGAACCTAAAGCCTCCTGTCTCCCATCTTGTAAAGAAAAAGAGAAGCTCAGTGTTAGGAGGTTTTGGGAGACGTTCTTGCTGGCTGAGCACAGTACCTTGCCAACCCCTGCAGGTCCCAGCTCTGCTTGCCACTTCAAACCTGCCATGCTTCCCTGAGGTGGATTTTGCTGCTGCTCTAGCTTTCTGTTAAACCACCTTCAAAGCCTGTAAAATGGGGAACAGAGTTTGGAGGCTTGGGGTGTGCTTTCCTGCAGCAGGCCAAGATACTCTGTCATACTTAAGAACAGAGCAGCTTTCAGTAGTGCTGAAAACTGCCATGAGTATGTGGGAGGATCTTTGTGCAGCATTACAGACGGAGCTTAATTAGCCCAAATGGCTTGTGTCCTGTCGTGATAATCACAACACTCAGCTTACTCCACAGGGGTGGTCCCTGGCATGTGTAGAGCCAAGATTCCTTCCTTTGTAAAATGTTCAAAGTCCTGTCTTTAAGCCTTAGCCCTTCTAATTCAGGTGCTTTTGGTTCATGCTTCTTGTCCAGCTTAGTCACTTCTTTGGGTAAGCTTGAACGAGGCAGAGGTTTCTCTCTGCTGCTTGAGAGCACTGTCGTGACAAAAATGGTTCAGAATGCAAAACAACCCCAAAGCAGGTTTATGCCAGACTAGGGCACCTTCCTGTTAGTTAAATGATGCCTTTCAGGGCAGGTTTGGTAAGACTGGCTGCTGTGCTTGTCGCTTCCACGACTGCCTTGCAGTTCAGAGCGTGCTGCTCCTCCCAGGCTGTCCCAGAAGCCAGGTCAGTGCCTCCCGTGGGGCTCCCAGACCTTGCAGAGCACTGCTAATGTGGTCTGTGGCTTCACAGGTCAGTTCATCTTCTGGGATCCATCCCTGCCTTCTGGTTAAGGAAGCCAGGCACACATACAGGATGACTCAACAGTGGGATGGATGTTCAGATGCCAGAAAGGTGCTGGTGACTTGACAGGAACTTCCACATTCTTTGGAGGTATGTGTGCATGTAAAGCTCTCACTGAATACTGCCTGCATTGTGTCCCATGAAATAATCATTGCTTCAGCTGTGTTTTACAGTAGATACTGTTTGGAGTTGGAGTGTTCAGAGCAAAATGCTCTAGTTTTTCCTTCATGGTTGGTAAAACCACTGTGGAATCTCTTTTCTCTGGCTTCACATCCCACAGTGAATATAGCACAGTGTTGCTAGGTTTAAAGCAGTGCAATACAGAGTACTGAACACAGGAACTCTGGAGTTAACCTGGCAGCAAGAGAAAGTTCCCTCCATCTTCCATCAGAAAGAGCACAGACACCATGGATGTGCCCCTCCTGCTTCGTCACCTCTCCTCATCCCTCCCTGCACTGGGGATGCTGCATCTGCCCTGCAGCCTGGCTTGTGGTTCAGGGCAATGCCCTCTCTGGTGGTACTTACCTGCCAGAATTTCCTTGTGGGAGCCAAAGCAACACCCTTGAAGCTCAAGTTAGCTTCAAATAAGAAAATGGCAGTGTGTTGGGTTTTTCCCTCAGGAACTTTATTTCTTCCTGAGATGGTGCAGCTTTGCAGGGGCCTAGAAAAGCACAGAGAAGCTTCTCAGGCAGAGGGATTGGGTTATTTTCAGTTCTTGCCTTAGGAAACAGCTACATTTATAATGGCTCCCAGGGAAGAGAGGGGATAAAAACAACCCAGCAGATACTTGACTGGCAAGGTTTGTAGCCTTTGCTAAATTTAGCAAGGCTGTGAGCAAGTGGGAGAGAGAGTTATGTAATGGCTAATTGCTGCATCCAGGCAGGATGCTCTGGAAGGTCCATTCCTGGTGTGACTTAAAGCCCACAGAAGCCATAAAATGTGCTTGTGTGGGTGATAATGTGATGACACGGGCTGGTAGCAGGATATTTAGTCCTGCTGAGCTTGCATCTTCATCACATTAGTAGCACAGCTCTGTTTTGGAGCAGGGTGTTCTCCCTCCTGCTTGGCTTGCTGCCTGTGTGTGTTGGTGTAAGGCACAGGAGTCTGGCCGGGGGAGAAGAGCTTCTCCAGTATCACTCAGTGTTTCTTGTTTATCTTCCTGCATATACTGCCTGTCCCTGTCAGGAACAGAACTTGGGTGAAGTGACCTTTAAAGAGACTGAGAGAAGATTTCTGGTGACTGCTGGAGCAAATTCCTTGCTGTTGAGCTGGTTTGTGAGGAGGACAAAGCGCAGTGAAGCTGCTCATGGGAGCAGCTCTTGATTGACTGGCTGGGCTGTTCTTTCCCATGTGCCTTCTTGTAATGCAAATGGAGTGGAACTTGCATGTCAGACCCCTCATCAGCCACACAGATCAGGGTTTATGCATTGGGGGAAATGCCAGATGCATTCTTGCTGGGGCAGTCTGTGTCCTGGCAGCTGTTTCTGGGTTTGGGGTGGGGTTTTTCATGTGCATAATGGAGGTACCATGGAAAAGTCTCAGTCCAGAAAAAGCCATGCTGTGAGGCTTGCTGGGGAAGATTGTTCAGTAAAGACAGACAGCAAGGTCTGCTTGTTCTTGAAGAATGCATGGGTGCACTGAAAATTCAGCTTCAGGCTGGCTGGGAAGGGATGAAGGTCTGGCTGAACAGCTAATTAGTAGGCTGTTTGAGAAGGGGCCTGCTCCTGCTGTCAGATGAAGGAAATGGCATTGGAAACAGTTAAGGCTTGCTGAGAACTGCCTGAGCTGCACTGCTCCAGCATGTGGAAGTAGAGCTTTTCCTTGTGCTGCTCTTACCTCAGCTCTGCTGCACACAGCAAATGCTTCTCCGTGAAAGAGCTTGATGCAGTTTGCTGGGTGCCCCTGGGCATTCCAGGGGTGCTGTCCTCTTCCCCTGCTGAAAAACAGCAGGTGAACTGTACTCACTGTGCCCTGCTTTGATAAGTGCTCCTGAAGCTTTTTGTTGTTACTTGCACAAACATTTTCCCTCTGCCTGGCAGGGTTTAAAACCAAACCACAAAGGCACCGAAGCAAAGCAGTGGGGGAGATGAGCAAAGCTTTTGGTTCTGACTCTTGTGAACACCTGATCTAAGCTGAGTGGTGTGTGAAAGGAGTTTGTGTTGGGGTCTGTAGCTGACAAAATTCTTCCAGAGATCACATAGGTTGAGACTGAACTGCTGTGAAATGCTGTTGAACCTTACAGAGTGCTTTGTGTGTGTGGAATGCAGTAGAGTCAAACCAAGCACAGGGTGAGAGGCACTGAGCAAACGGCTCCTGGCTCGTGTCTGTGCGCTGGAGATTGCCATAGGGACCTATCTTTTGTCATAGTAACGTGCTAGATTTAATTTCTACTACCTTGTCATCTCCTGCTGTGTTTCCTCTGCCTTCTCTCCCTCCCTCCCCTAACCTTGTGTCTCTTTCCAGAGCCCTGCTGCAGGTGAGCCCTGGTGGGGAGCGGTGCAGCGGGAATACATCCCATCCTTCCAGGGGCTGAAAACTCCACCATGAAGAGAGCTAGGCAGAAGCCTGAGGTGGAAAATGAAGCTCCCCAAACATCACAGAAAAGCAAAAAACAGAAAACTTCTTTATGTGGCTCAGTGCTTGGTGGCTCTGCCCTGCACAGCTCTCTGGACTGGGGCAGCCTCCCCCACCACGTCATCCTGCGCGTCTTCCAGTTCCTGCCCTTAGTCGACCGGGCCAGGGCTTCTTCTGTCTGTCGAAGGTGGAACGAGGTTTTCCACATCCCAGACCTCTGGAGGAGATTTGAGTTTGAACTGAACCAGCCAGCTACTTCTTACTTAAAGTCTACCCACCCTGATCTCATTCAGCAGATTATCAAGAGGCACGCGGATCATCTGCAGTACGTCAGCTTCAAGGTAAGCCTGGGATGAATGGAGGCCGCTGCTGTCGCCTTACTCTGCTTGCTGTCTGCAGTCCCTCTAGGTCACTTGGCTCGAGTCTTCAACCTGGCATGTCCTGGGTTTCAAAAGGCATCTCCTGCAGCAGCTGATTTCCATGCATGTACATAGCTTGCTTCAATTCTCTCCACCCCAATCCCAATTCATTAAAGAGCTGAAGCCATGCTGTCCAGCTCAGGACATCTGGGAAGTGCAGCTTTGGGAATCTCTGCCAGTGGCACTCTGCCTGCTCCAGCAGGTTGTTGTGCCAGGAAATGCTTCTCACACAAGAAATAAAGTGTGTGTGTAATTCATTTGCAGAACAGGGCACTCCAGTGAGCAATGACTGACAATTCAGATCCATGCTTTGGACAAGTCTGAGTAAGGGAGGAACCTGCTGTGGCTGTATTCATGCTTCACACAGAAGGACATAATGAAGTGCCAAGGAACTTGCTTTCAGTATGGGCTGTGTTTGCAGTCTCAGGATTCCATAAATACAGATTGCTTTCACTGGAATACTTGGTGCAGTTCAGGCTCTCTGAGAAAATCATAGCTGGAGCTACAGGTGATGTGTTCCCTGGTTTGCACTCACTTCTCCTTAGAGGAGGTCACAGCTCTGAGCTGTGAAGGAAAAGCAGCAGAGAAAATGGATGTTGAAGCTAGGATGAAAACCACAAACGTCTTTCTCAGCCCTGGGAGCAGTTTTGCACTTGGAGGCATTGGGATTTGGTTGTGCAGCAGTTCCTGGTATTTAGGAGCTGCTGATCCTTCAGCTCCTGCACCTCATACATCACTTACACACACACATTGCTTACTCTGCTGGCAATAAATTGCCTTTCTAATGTCTTCATGCAACTTCATGCTTTTTCAGCTGCTTCTTTATCATGCCAGCTGCCAGAGGGGAGATGGTCAGATGAAATAGTGATTGGTCATGAGTTAGCTGTCAGGTTTACAGGTGAGCTCAGTTCACTATTCAAGATGCACAGGGGGAGCCCCTGCAGGTACAATGGATGAGTTTGCTGCAGTAGGTCTGGGCTGTCTCAGGTGGGGATTTTCAGTTCTAGGAGGCTGGAGTTGGCCTTTTAAATAAGGTGCATCCATCCAGTGTCCTCACACCAGCACCAGCTGCAGTTCTTCAGGAAGCCATGAGGCTCTTGGAAGAGACAGCTCAGCTCTCTCTGTACCCAGCAGTCCTGCTCAGGAACATTTCCTGATAGCAACTCTCCTGATCCCTTTCTTGTCTCTTTCTTATCAGTGTTGCTCTTTGTCCTCTGGGTAAATGAAGGCTGCTGCAGTACAGCTGCCTGGGTGTGCAGCTTGCAGCCTTGGCTGTCCACATGCTGCTTTTTCAAGAGTGATAAAGAATGACTTAGTGATTTTTAAATTGCCTTTGTAGGTTGATAGCAGTACTGAGTCAGCAGAGGCAGCCTGCAACATCCTCTCTCAGTTGGTAAACTGCTCCATCAAGACACTGGGTTTGATTTCTACAGCAAAACCAAGCTTCATGAATGTCTCCAAGGTAATCTTCTACCACCTGTAACTAGGGCAACTTAATTAACCCTTAAACCACTTCAGCTTTGCAGAGTCATGGAATCATAGACTGGTGGGGTTGGAAAAGCCTCTTGAGGTGAGTTTTGTACTTTCTGTGCATGCAGAGCCTGGGGTTCTTTTAGTCTGGCAATTAAAGATCCACATCCTAAAGTTTGTGAAGCCTTTTAATAAGGTGGTTTCCCCCCTCTTCTGCTTCCTCCAAACAGGCTCATTTTGCTTCAGCACTGACAGTAGTGTTTGTGAACTCCAAGTCACTGTCATCAATCAAGGTAGATGACACACCCCTGGATGATCCTTCCTTGAAGGTTCTTGTTGCTAACAATAGTGATACTCTGAAACTGCTGAAGATGAGCAGCTGTCCTCATGTGTCCCCTGCTGGTGAGTAGTCAGTGTACCTGAAAAATGCAGCAGTAAAGTGTCATGAAAGCACAGTCAGTGTGTAGTCTGAAACAAGTTACTTCTCAAACTTGTAGTACCCTTCTGGGTCTCTTAGCAGAGGCCTCTTGTTGGGGTAGCCTTGGCTTTGGGCAGTTGGAAGGTGAAGAAGGTCTTTGTGTTGTGGAGGGGGCTGGATTACTGAAGGTGGAGATCCTCCTTGCTTGACTGCATCTGCTGGGCATTGCATTTACATTCTTCTCAGCTGCTTCAGTGCTTCTGACAGGCCTTGAGAAGGAGCAGCCTCCAAAATCAGTGCAGGCCTTCTGCATGCATTCCAAGGAGCTGATGTTCATTGCAGGTTCTGTGTCAGGGGGACCACGCATGAGCAGCTTAACAGGTGTGGCTTGGGGACTTAGCTGCCTGGTGTTGTGTGGGAGCACTCAGCCTCCCTGAGCTGTGAATCAGCTGCTGCTTGATGGGTAAAGGACATGGAAGCAGTTGTCAGTAACTGGTTTGCAAGGTGCTGTGAGCTTAAATTTAGGAGCACCAGTGTTAATCATTCCAAGCTGGATTCACAAACACAGGGAGTGTGTGGGAGTAGCACGAGATTGAGCCTCTCAGCTCCTGCAGTGCCCTCCTGTGTCCGGGTCTGGTGGGATCAGCTTGCTTATTTCAGCACTATTGAAGGCCTCACTGCCTTTGAGATGCAGGCTTGTAGGTTGCTCCTTGCTTACCTTCCTCCTCAAACCCAGGTGTCAGGGAGAGGGAGTCTGGATCTGGCCTCTTTGCTGTGTTCTTTTCCAGAGGCCACCCATGGTGGTTTGATCTGTGTGCTTTGTGCTGCAGCAGGCCAGGAGCAGCTGTGTTGCTTAGCTCTGTGTTCAGGGAAGGAGCTCTTCTAGCATAGCTCTTCAACCAGGTTGCTGTTGGTCACTCAGAGTGCTTGGATAAATGCTGAGGGAAGGAGCAGCAGGGAAGGGAAGAGCAGCGATTTCAGCTCAATCTTGACCTGTTTGCAGTTGCTTCCTCACAGCTTGAGGAAGTTCTGCACAGGTGAAGGGCAAAGAGGAGTCAAGATAGGCAGGCCCGAGAGGAATGCAGCTACTTAGATTTGCCTTTTTTGCTGACATGTATTTGTGGCCAAAGCCTCATAAAGGGATGTGGCTATCTAAGCCTTTACAGCCTCTGATGGGTTTGGCTGTAGGCACGGCCATTCAGGCCGGCAGAGCTCGTCCTCCAGTGGCCTGTGCAGCCAAAGGCCAGGCCCAGGTTCCCTTTTCTTCTCGCAGAGCCATTCCTTTTGCTCCCCAGGGATCCTCTGCGTCGCTGACCAGTGCCACGGGCTGAAGGAGCTGGCTCTGAACTACTACATCCTAAGCGACGAGCTGCTGCTGGCGCTGTCCAGCGAGAAGCACGTGGACCTGGAGCACCTGCGCATCGACGTGGTGAGCGAGAACCCCGGGCAGGCGCGGTTCCACACCATCAAGAAGCAGAGCTGGGACGCGCTGCTGAGGCACTCCCCCAAGGTCAGCATCGTGATGTACTTCTTCCTGTACGAGGAGGAGTTCGACGCCTTCTTCGGCGAGGAGACGCCGGTGACGCACCTCTACTTCGGGCGCGCCGTCAGCAAGGCGCTGCTGGGCCGCGTCGGCCTGCACTGCCCCCGCCTGGTGGAGCTGGTGGTGTGCGCCAACGGCCTGCAGCCGCTCGACGAGGAGCTGCTGCGCATCGCCCAGCGCTGCAAGCACCTCACCGCCATGGGGCTGGGCGAGTGCGAGGTCACCTGCAGGGGCTTCCTGGAGTTCGTCAAGATGTGCGGGGGCAGGCTCGCCCAGCTCTCCATCATGGAGGAGGTGCTGATCCCGGACAGCGACTACACCTTGGACCGCCTCCGCCTGGAGGTCTCCCAGCACCTCGGCAGGATGTGGTTCCCTGACATGATGCCCACCTGGTGACCCCGGGGCTGGGGCGCTCGGGGGTGTTGCTTTCTATGCAAACAAAGAGCTTGAAAAGGCAAGGTGCTTCCCAGATGTGTGGGTTTCCACCTTGAGGAGGCAATGGCAAAGCCGTGCTGGAGCCTTGAGGCTGTGCTCAACCAGAAGAGAGCTGAAGCGTGCTCCTGCCAGGATGCCTGTGGTCTGCTGGTGCTTCACACCTCAGTGAACTTGGGCTTCTCTGAGCTTCAGCTTCCATGTCCCACGCACATGAAAGTTTGGGGGGCTCTCGTGTCTCTCTTTAGTCTTTTGACCTAGGCAGAAGGGGGCTAGAGAAACTTTCCTTTAGCAGATGCATCTTTGCAGGCAGCTGGGATCCACCTTGGAATTCAGTATTATTTGTCAGGCTGGGGGTTTTGTGCAGCTGTCTTTCAAAGTCTGTAAAAGCTTGTACATGAAAACACCCAGAGCAGCTCAACTCCAGCCTAGCTGAAGCTGCTGCCAGTGGATCAAAATGCTGTGGTAAATAAGCTCCTGCTTGCAACAAGCTTCCCAGCTTCCAGTAGCACTTTAATTTTGTCCCACTAGCTGAGCTGCAAAGACTGTGGTGTTGTACAGCGTGTTGGGTTTTGTCTTCTGGGCCAGGAAAGGATGTTGAAGTGAATGAATTGAAAAGCTGCAGTTCCAGGCTGGTTGCTGAGTGACAAAGCACTTTGGAAACCACCAAAGAGTATTGGGAAATAGCTCCTGGATTCGGGGAGAGTTCAGAGCTTGGAGTGACACAGGTTGATGTCTGAATGCCATTCCATGCTCCATTGCTAAGAGAGAAGGAGAATCTGAAGTGGATGGAGAGAAGGAAGGGTCAAGCTGCATGCAGTTGTGTTTGAGCACTTCCTGTCTGTACTCAGAGATTTGAAGCACTTCAATCATTTGCCAGTTAGAGGCCCAAAGGGCCTTGCAGCAAGCTTGCCTGTGTCCAGCAGAGCCCCCAGTTTCTAGAGTGAGGGCTGCAGGAGAGGACCCTGGGACTTCTCTTGTTGAATGTTTGTTGCTACTACTTTTGGGGGTTTTGAGGCAGAAGATTTTTATTTTACTTCTTAATTTTCCTGGAAGGGGGAGGGGGAGTTGATACCAACTGGAGGATGTACTTTTGCATTGCCCTTTTGCACACTGTAGACTGGACTGCATTCTGGACTAATCTTGCTGCCATTATTTCCATGCTGCACCTGTTTCATCTTCCTCTTCATCATGAGAAGTCTGCATTTGGTCTGCTGCTGGGGTTTGTCCCCTCAGACAGAGCAGCAGTTTCTTCCACACTTCTCCACTGCTCAAACAGCAGCTGCAGAGTTAAACCACCATTGTCTTGGAGAGATTTATCCCAGTGGCAAGCTAAAGGCTCTAAGGTAACATAGAATGCTGCTCTGCATCAGTGATGTTGTTGCCTGCTGCACAGTGAAGAAGCATCTGGCTAGTACTTGAGACCCAAGCACTTGCTTCCATAATCAAGAGGATTCCAATTCTCTCTTACACAACAGACTGAAGTGTTTCTGAACAGTGTTTGGGTTGAGAGGTGTGGTTTGCTTTACATGTCAGCAAATAAAGTGATTGTTACCTGCACTGACACCAGCCTGGTCTCTGTGTTGTACCCTGTTAGGCTGGGGTCTGCCCTGTCGGCAGCTGTATGCCTGCTAGGGGGGCAGGAGAAATGTTCTACTCCTGCACTTACAGCAAATGAGTCACTGCCACTTCGTGCTTGTGCTCCAGAGGGTCTGCTGAAAGAGTGTGGACAGATCCTGGCTGGTAAGTCTTGGAGTCCTTTGTGTCTCTTCAGCACAGAGTGCCAAACACTAGGGGCTGTGTGCAGAAACACAGCTCGGGAGGAAACTTCAGATGCTGCCTTGTCCCTGTTTCTGTCCTAACTAAAGCAGCTTTCCTGTGGATCCTTGGATGCTGGCTTGCTCCAGCTCCCAGCTGCAGTTATTAATGGTGCTACCTGATCTTCACAAGTAAGCTGAGATCAATTGGCACTGGAGTTTAAATGCCAACAAACTCCAGACCTCAGCCTCCATGTTCAGTACTGATTCTTCACAGGTAGTGTGGGAAGCTGTGTTAGCTGCAGGGTAACTCCCAGTGCTGGATTTGATCATTCTGGTGTTAGATTTGCTCCATGTTGGTGCTAGGGGAGATGCACTTGTGCCTTGGGGAATGATGGAAAACACTGCCCTGTTTGTAGCAGCATTAAAGGATTATTTCCTGACCTGGCATGGACCTGGAGACAGCTGCCTTTACTTCCTGCTGCCCCAGGAGCAGCCTGAACTTCATCCCTCGGCCTGCCTAAGGCACCTTTTGTCTGGCTGATTGGCTTTTCCTCGACGTGCTGCCCTGCCGAGGTGTTCTAAAACATCATCTCTGAGGCGTGGGAGGCAGCGGTAGAGAGTAGCAAAACCTCTCGAAGTAGGGCTAGGCTGAGGCGGTTTGCAGGAGCGCTCCAAGCCCTAGTGAGGAGCTGCCGGCAATGTGCCGCCTCCGCCACAGGAGGGCGTGAGCGAGCCCCGGCGTGCCAGGCTCCCGCAGAACGCTGCTAATTAGTCACCGCTAATTTCCTGCTGCTCTTGTAAAGCAAATCCCTGCAAAAGCTCGGATCTTTTGCCCCCTGCGCCGAGCCGCTTGGGCCAGCCAACAGAGACACCAGTCGTTCTGGCCTGACAACTCTTAGGCAGCTGCTTTTATGCCCTGTGGAGTTGCAATTAGTTTCTCCCTCATTTTCCTCAGCTCAGGTGTCTCCAAGATCTCAGGTGGGGGTTTGCTGAGGGGTAGGTGAGTTTGTCAGATAGCTGAGACGTAATCACAGGTGCTTAAGAGTAATCGGTGCCTGGGAGGTAAATGTAGTAGGCTATAAGGCTCAGAGTATTGAATCAGTAGGAATATAAACTGTGGCTGTGCAGGAGAAGGAAAACCAACCAAAGACAACCCAGCCACAGCCTGCAGCAAGCAGCTTTTGGATGCTGAGAGGAATTTATTTGGGCTTTACCCCAGTTCCACTTCACTCCCTTCGCCCTTGCCCTTTCCCCCGCTCGAGGTTGCCGGTAGGATCCGAGTGGTCACAGTTCTCCACGTGGATGTGAGATGTGATCCCAGGGAAGACTCTTTGCATGGGCAGCATCTTGCCAAGGACCTGCCCCCTAGAAATTCTGCCACTGTATCTGATGGGATGGATGCAGACCAGCTTGACACAGAAGCCTGGGAATGAGAGGAGAGAGGGCATCAGATGCCTGGTGGAAGAGCGAGTGCTGCTGGACCAGCTCTGCCTCACAAATATTTCTGGTGTCTTGTCCTTTCCCCTGCAGTGCCAACAGTGGAAGAGCCAAAACCAACCAAGCCCCTGTGGGCACCAAAAGTAGGGAGAGTGGAGCTGTTGGCCTGCTGGAGGGGGGCACTGGGAGGCAGAGGGAGGTGGGGTCTCTTCAGTGAAGAGCGTAGTGAAGTGCCACAGAGCTCAGCTCTTTGCAGCGTCTCCGAACGCATCCCTGCGAGGTGGTGTGTGCTGCGTGACCTCAGGACACGAGCACCCAGCCAAGCCCAGCTGCTTACCTTGCCCCGTGATCTGCACCCCATCATCGATGGCGTTCCCGTTGTGGAAGAACTTGACCGGCCCCGAGAGCTCTCCGGAGAAGGGAGCGTACACGGTGGCTCCGTCGGCACAGATGACGTCCACCCCCGTGTGCTCGTGCCTGGCCTTCCCATCTTGCCTGAAAGCAAACAGAGGAGTCTGCTGCCAGGCCTGGCCTGGGTGAGTCAGCACGCTGCCAGAGCCGGGCATGGGGGTGCAGTGCTGGGACAGTGCTGCCAGGGCTGGCTGGGGAAGGGTCTGGGGAGTTTGTCTGGGGTAGGTGGTGTAAGGCCACGGAGGGTGCATGCTCTGTTGGGGTCAGAGAGAACAAATGCCTTTCTTCAGGCCTTTCAATGGCATGGCTGGGTGGCAGGTACCTGTGGAGGGCATCAGGTCCAACCTTCCCCTTAAGCCCTTTGGCCAGCCTGAGGTTAGGCACAGCTTAATCTGGGGCATAAAAAGCTCCAAACACGAAGGTGAACCATGTGGGCAACCTGCTCTGGGGCTCCATTCCCCCTGCAGTGAAAATGTTACCTCCTGTCCAACCCAAACCTTCAAAGCTGTAAAGCTTAAACAGCTCAAGTCCATTGCTCTCTTCAGTGGCACCCAGTAGAGGACAAGGAGCAATGGATGTAAGCTGGAACCCAGGAGGTTCCACTTCGACATGAGAACCTTCTTTACTGTGTGAGTGTTGGGGCCCTGGGGCAGGCTGCCCAGAGAGGTTGTGGTCTCCTTCTCTGGAGGCTTTCAAAGCCTGCCTGAAGGTGTTGCTGTGTGGCCTGCCCTGGCTGATCCTGCTCTGGCCAGGGGCCTGGACTGGATGATCTCCAGGCGTCCCTTCCAACCCCTAGCACGCTGTGATTTCAGTGGAGGAGCAATCAACCTCCTACCTGTGCCGGTCACACAGTACCTTGGGGCTTTGAAGTATCCACAGCCGTACTTATCACAGCCTCTTATCTCGTTGGTAGGGTTCCCAGAGCATATTGTGGCCCAGTGCCTGTCTTGCTGAGGGAATGGTGGCACATCTGGAACACAGGAACACAGCACATCCAAGCTCACTTCCAGGCTCCAGGTGCAGCATGTTTGTAACTGCTCTTAGCTGTCATTGGGTAGGGAGGTACTGGAACACATCCCACACCTCTACCTGGGTGTCTCCTCCCTACAGTGTATCCTGCTTTAGAAATGCAAAGAGAATGTCCACCTAAGAGTGGGGCAGGATGGTGCTAGGCTGGGCTGCTCTCACATGGAACCTGCTTTGAGGGCAAAAACTCAACCAGGCTGTCATAGCTACTCAGGCCTGGGAAAAGACTCAGCTTTGCTACCTACTCTTCCCCAGGCTGGTGGCCCTGGACTCCTCAAGTCCTCTTCTCCATCATTACCACTTTGGTGGTTTGTATTCACAAAGAATCATCCCAAAGATGCATTGCTGGAAGCACTGCTGGCAGCTGAGGAGCTGCCTGCCTGGGGTCACTGCTGAGCCTGGCTGCTGCTCGGTCGTTGTAGGGGGTGTGAAACAGGGGCTAGAAATCAGAGTCAGGAAGCTGAACTGTTCCCCCTCCTGTCACACTGCCTGCAGTCCTGTGGTGCTGAATTTGTCATGCATGCTTTTCTTTCTTCCTGATTTTGCTTCAGGGAGAACCTAAGATGCAGAGGACTCGCTGTTTGATACTGGCTGAGGCCCCATCCCTGGAGATACTCAAGGTGAGGCTCAACAGGGCTCTGGGCAACCTGCTCTAGTGGAGGATGTCCCTGCTGACTGCAGAGGGGGTTGGATCGGATGACCTTCGGAGGTCCCTTCCAGCCCAGCCCATTCTCTGATTCCCTGATGGAGTCTCTGGCTGTCTTTATTCGGGATCAATTGCTAATTGAACTTGAATTCCTCGCACTCCCTGCTCTGGAGGGGGCTTGTCGTTTGGGGGGGGGTTTTTACCAGGTCTAAGCAGATCAGTAGGATCAGAGTGGTCACAGTTCTCCACGTGGATGTGAGAGATAATGCCAGGAAACACCTTCTGCATGGGCAGCATTCTGCCCAGCAGTTGCCCTCTGCGGATCTGGCCGTGGTACCGGGTGGGGTGGATGCAGACCAGCTTCACACAGAACCCTGGAAGAGACAAGAGAGGAAGGCAGGTCAGAAAGCATCAGCTGCAGCTGCTCTTGGGGTGAGCCAGAAACCTTCCATGCTGGCCTGGAATGAGGAAGCTGAAATGTAGTCAAGGTACCAAGAATGGTACCTTGGAATCAGAATTGCTTGGATTGCCCTGGAAAACAGGGACAAGAAAGCAGCCTCTCAGCAGAGCTGAGGGCATGGGGCTGAAACCTGAGTTTTACTGTTTCCTTTGTTGATTTCCTGCTGCCTGGGTTTCAACTCCCTTCTTCCCTCCTCTTTGAGAAAAGCAGAGAGAGAGGACTGCATCCTGCCTCTCATATTCTGGAGCAGCAGCCCAGTGCCTCAGTGTAGGATTTAGAGAATCACAGAATTACTGAGGCTGGAAGAGACTCTGAGATCACCAAGCCCAGCCTGCGACCTAACACCACCACATCAGCTAAACCCTGCCACCAAGTGCCACATGGAGTCACAGCATTGTCAGGGTTGGAAGGGACCTCAAGCATCATCCAGTTCCAATCCCCCTGCCATGGGCAGGGACACCTCACACCGCAGCAGGTTGCTCACAGCCACCTCCAGCCTGGCTGCAAACACCTCCAGGGATGAGGCTTCCACCACCTCCCTGGGCAACCTGTGCCAGGCTCTCACCACCCTCATGGGGAAGAACTTCTTCCTACCATCCAATCTGAATCTCTTCACTTCTAGTTTTGCTCCATCCCCCCCAGCCCCATCCCTCCCTGACACCCTAAAAAGTCCCTGCCCAGCTTTCCTGTGGCCCCCTTCAGATAAAGACCTCCAGTGACAGCGACTGCGCCGCCTGCCCGGGCAGTCCGTTCTGGAGAGGTTTCGAGCTCAACCAAGGCTTCACCTGGAACTGAAGAGCTGCACAAAGCTCACCCCACGAGGTGTGCAGAGCTGGCAGCACTTGCCTTCTCCCTTGATCTGGACGCCGTCATCGATGGCGTTGCCGTTGTGGAAGAAGCGGATGGGTCCGGAGAGCTGGCCGCCGAAGGGAGCGTACACCGCCGCGCCGTCCGCGCACACCACGTCCACCCCGCTGTGCGTCTCCTTGCCCCCGTGCCTGCAACCGCCAGCGCGCGCCTCAGGGAAGCCTGCCGGGCTCGCCGGCGCCTCCAGGTAGGTCACACAGTGCAGCAGTTCACAGAGTCAGAGAACTGGTTGGGTTGGAAAAGCCCTCAGGGATAATCACAGAGCTGGCAGGGCTGGAAGGGACCTCAAGGCTCAGCCAGTCCCAACCCCCCTGCCATGGGCAGGGACACCTCACACCACAGCAGGTTGCTCACAGCCACCTCCAGCCTGGCTGCAAACACCTCCAGGGATGAGGCTTCCACCACCTCCCTGGGCAACCTCTGCCAGTCTCTCACCACCCTCATGGGGAATTCTTCCTAACATCTAATCTAAATCATCCCCCCAGTCCTATCACTCCCTGACACCCTCAAAAGTCCCTCCCCAGCTTTCTCGTAGCCTCCTTCAGATGCTGGAAGGCCACAATAAGGTCTCCTCAGAATCTTCTCCAGACTGAACAACCCCAACTCTCAGCCTGCCCTCACAGGAGAGGAGCTCCAGCCCTCTGCTCGTGGCCAGAGATCACTGAGTCCACCCACCCACCCAAGGCCACCATGGCCATTAGGCCATGTCCTGAAGTGCCATGGCCACACATTTGTTGAAGCTTGTCCAACTAAATTTTTGCAGCTGCAATGAAATTGGAAAGAAACTGTGCTTTGAAACCTCTTTTTTCCTCTGGTCTAGTGGAAGATGTCCCTGCCCATGGCAGGGGGCTGGAACTGGGTGATCTTTAAGGGCCCTTCTGTGAATCTATGATTTCTTCCATTCCTTTCACCCCAACCTGCTTTAAAAGCACTGTGAGGTCCTTCTAACTGTCCCAGGTTCATGAGGTACTTCAAGCTGTTAGAGCAAACTGCCCCTCTCCTGCCCCAAAGTAGATCTGTGCAGGAACAAAAGAGAGTTTGATGTTTGCCATCTTCTCCTTTTAAAACTCCGAAGCTGTATGATGAGATGGATGCTTCCCGTCAGAGGAGCTGGGAGCAGGGAGAGGAGATGGCAGGAAAAGGCAGGGGGGGCAGGAGCCATTCCAGCTGTGAAAGCATTTCCCAGGGAAATGAAACCTGCCCTGTTACAAGTGGCCTGTTTGAAGGGAACGCTGCTGGCAGACCTTTAGCTTCTGTCATTTAATCTTCTGAGCTCCCCCAAAGCTGCTGCTGGATGTTAGCTCAATATCTGCAGGCAACAGAAGTGAGTGGCACAGATCCCTGAGCTGTGTCCCATTCCCTGGCAGGTCGTGCAACGCTCTCACTCCTTCCCCCAGTGCACCAGCAGCAGCAGTGGTACCAATGCACACTGATGAGATGGGCAAGTGGTGTCCCCAAAACGGGCAAGAGATCCACTGACAAGAGTGTTCTCTCGTCCCAGTGTCAGCTGTGGCTGAGCTCTGCTCCTTCTCCTGTGGGAACTTTTCCTTGAGGAGAAGTGAAGCCCAGAGAGGTGGTGGAGTCTGCTCCTTGCGAGAGCTTCCAACCCCCACCCCGGCCATCGTGCTCCCGGGCAAGCTGCTGTGGGTGCCCTGCTTTGGCAGGGGGTGGGCTGGACGGTCCCCTCCAGCCCCAGCAGGCTGCGGTTCCGTGCGAGCCGCAGCGCCGCGCTGCGGGCTCCTGCCGTGCTCGCTCTCACCTGTGGGCGCCGAAGCGGCCGCAGCCGTAGCGATCGCAGCCCCGGATGGCGTTGTTGGGGTTCCCGCTGCAGATCTGTGCCCAGTGCTTGCGGTGCTGCTGCTGGGGGGGGTGGGCGGCCAGCTGCCCGGCGAAAACTTCTCGTGCAAAGAGGAGAGCAGGGAACGCGCAGTGAGTGCCAGCAAAACCCAGCAGGAGGTGCTGGGGTGTGGAGCGGTGGAGTGGTTTCAGCTGGCAAAGCCCTCTCTCAGATCAAGTCCAAATGGCAACCCCACATCACCAGGGCCACCAAACCCTGTCCCAGAGTGCTGTGGCCACACGTTTTTGAACACCTCCAGGGGTGGTGACTCCACCACCTCCCTGGGCAGCCTGTGCCACTGCCTGACCACTCCTGCAGCAAAGAAATTGTTCCTAATCTCCAACCACAGCCTCCCCTGACCCAATCTGAGGCCATTTCCTCTTGTTCTGTCCCTTGATACTCAAGAAACCAACCCCTGCCTCCCTGCAGCCTCCTTTCAGGTAGATAAGTAGGGGTTTGGAAGTGGAAGATTTGATCTGTACTAAACCATTGTACAACCTGCTGTAGGAATCTGATGTCTCTCTCCTCAGGCCTTACTTGAAGGCACACAGACCACAGCACAGCTACAGAGAGGGTTTTTTAATCTTCATTTCTGAAATAAACTTTTCTCCATCAACCTGCTAAACATTTCAGTCCATGACTCTAATACTTCAATCTATGACCTTAACATTCCATCTTTCATCTCATTCCATCTCTTCCAGCAGCCCTAACTCTGCACAGCGCCAGGATCCTGCAGCAGCCTCGACTGAAAACAACCCTCAACATTATTTACAGCTGAGCAAACTCCAATGGTTTCTTGCCTGCCTCAAACCAGCCCCAGCCCAGCCTGCAGCACAGCAATCCCCACTCACCAGTGGACACCACGCTGACCAGAGCCACCAGGCTGAGGGCTGGCATCTTGTGGCTGTTCCCTTGGTGTTCTTTGATGGGATCAAAGACACTGAGCAGCAGCTGCCTTGGAGTATTTATGGGCTTGGGAAAGTCCAAGAGTGTTGGCTTGGCCAATCAAGTCTTGAGCAAAGTTAACAGCTGCCTGCTGCTGGTGTTGCCACATGAGGCACTGAGGATGTCTGACAGAGCTGTCTGTTAGAGCTAGTTGGGAAAGATGGATCAGGCAGTTGGGTCTCTTAGCACACAGGAAGAGATGGAAAAGAGCAGTCCCACATTGCAGGAAGCTCTGCTTGAACCATTTCTTAACACCTTTTCTTCTCCCTCCTGCAGCAAGGGCACACTGTGGCCAAGAATGTGGCCCAGAGGATTGAAGTGAAGAGAAGGGAAGTGCAGAAGTCCATGGTGGATGTACCCAGTCTGGCCTTTGCTGCACTCCCCATGCCTCCTCCCCAGGTCTAGAAACCCCTTAGAGCTGTCTGACCAAGACAGACAACCCCTGACCACGGAATGGTTGATGTAGCAGAAGGATTCCCTTAGGCTCAGACACACAGAGGCTTTTCCTTCCTGTTCAGCTGCAATTATCACCTAGCCTGGACTCTAACCCCCTGAGCCTTTTCACTGACAGCCTGGCTCTTGACAGCTAAATCCATATCAAAACACCTCCAAGCTCTGAAGCAGCTGCAGAGCCAGCTCCTCAGCATCCCTTCCAGTCCTTCACTTTGTTCCTTCTATGTGGCTTAGAGAGAAGGATTTAGGTTTTCTCTACAGCCATGGCATATCAGTAGGGAACTGAACTGGTGGTGCTCTCACTTGGACCAGCTGGTATGCCAAGCGACAGAAACCGCTGGAAGTCCTGCAGGTTGTGCTCAGAGGAGGAACATTTGTCTCCCTGCCCCACTTCTGGTTGACAAAGAGCCTCTGAACATTGTGTTTTCTGCAAACTCGCCAGAGCAAGCAGCTGGAGGCAAATTTCTCACTTGTGCTTCCAAGCTCTCTTCACAGCCAGCATTTAGCTGCCAAACAAGGCTGCAGCCCTCCCCAGGGTTAGTACAAGTGGCTTTGCTGGGTTTACCCTCGCTGCTTTCTCTCCCATCCTGCCAAAAAGCACTGCTGGCTCTCACCCTTGCAGCCACCAACCAAGTGTTTAAATGCTATAATCAGAGAGAGAATCAAAGAATGGTTTCAGCTGGAAAAGACCTCTAAGGCCAGGGAGCCCAGCCAGCCATCACCTAACCTTACCCAGCCTGCTGCTAAACCCTGGCCTGTAGCACCACATCCATGCATCTCTCAAACCCCTCCAGGGATGGGCATTCAACCACCTCCTGGAGGAGACTAGTCCAGTGTTTGAGAGCCCTTTCAGTCCAGGACTTTCTCCTAATATCCACTCTCAACCTCCCCTGGTGCAACCTGAAACCATCTTCCCTCATCCTAGCGCTCGTTACTAGTGGTGTCCCCTCAGACTGCTGTTGATGCACTCAGTATGGTGGAGTCTGGGCTTACACAGGAGGGATACTGCAGCTGGTACTTCTCAGTCTGTTCCTCCTCTTTTGCAGGTGGGCTGGGAGGTGCAGACCTCGAGGGAGCTCCAGGGGAAGCTCTGAACCAAGGCCGGGGAGCGTTGCTGCGTTGGGCAATGGAGCTGCTCCTGTAACGGCTGGTAGGGAGGGGCAGTTGTGAAAGACACCAACTGGCTGCTTGGCACATGCCAACAGAAGGGTGTGGGACAACTGGCAGCAGTTGCACAGCCCCTGGGAGCCCCACTTGAACTGTTTCCTTCCCTGTGGTGAGGAGAAGGCCTGGGGTAGCTGTGAGGAGCACAGGGAGGAGCACACCGAGGGCAGGTGAGCTGGCCTGGGAGTGCTGGCTTCCTTCTCTGGCATGGACAGTGAGGGTCTCCACTTTGCCACTTTTCATAGAATCATAGCATCATTGGTTGGAAGAGACCTTGAAGATCACCAAGTCCAACCCTTAACCCAGCACTGCCAGGGCACCACCAAACTACCTCCCTCAGCACCACGTCTCCACAGCTCTCAAACCCCTCCAGGGATGAGGACCCCACCACTGCCCTGGGCAGCCTGGGCCAGGGCTTGGCATCCTGCAAGGGGAAGAAATAGTTCCTCATGTCCAACCTAAACCTCCCCTGGGGCAACCTGAGGCCATTTCTTCTTGTCCTGTTTTATGTCAGTAGTGAGTTCCCTGTGAGATCTTCTTATGGAGCAGGCAAGAGTGCAGCAGTGTTTGTGCTGATGCCAGCAGGCAGGGGATGAGTTGAGCCTGATGGTGTCCAGGACAAATCCCTACTTTGCTGTTCAGCCTTTCCAGAGAGACTAAACCTCTGCTGTATGAAGTCTGTGGTGTTTCAGGAGGCTTGCCAGGGCTGCTGGATCCATGGCACCTGCTGTGCCTGTGTCCATACAGCTTGCAGAGTTAGACTGGTCCTTGACACAGTCATTGTCTTGTCTCTTAATGAGAGAAGTCAGGTGCTAGCACAATGGAATCTGGGCTTTGGAGGAAGAGAGCCATAGAACTGAGACATGCCTGGCTGAGGGTGGTGCACCCCTTGAGCAGAACCAGCAGCAAAGCCCTGAGCCAGAGCAAGTCCAACCCCCAGCCAAGGCCTGTGCTTCCCTCCCGGCCGAGCTGCCATCCTCCCTCAGCTGCCCACAACCGAAGGCTGCTTTCTCCATCCTTCCCTTTGCACACTTCAGCTCAGTGGGACCCAGCCAATGTCCCAAACCCGACCATGTGGTGCATGAAGGAAGCCATCACTCCTCACAAGCCCCATGGGGCTGCAGCCCCAGTGAGTGGGCCGAGTGAGAGCTGCACAGCTTGGTGGTGTCACGGTGCCTGGAGGCTGGCCAGGCTTCTTAGCAGGCAGCTGGGGAAATGCAAACCCTCTGCCTGGATGAATCTTTGCAAATATACCTTAAAATTGGCTTTGTCCTTCTTGGCTAGCCCAGAGTGCTCAGCATGGGAGCAAGCCAGGGCTGAGCACTCCCCTCCCAGCTGGCCTGTGTGCTGACCCTGTGTCCTGTGTGCTGTTAAGGAACCTTACCACCTGAAAGATAATCTTCAGTGTGCTTAGAAGTGAAAACCAAAGCATGATTTACAAACTCACCAGGGAGGAACTCCCCTGGGCAAGGAGCAGCACAGGCTCCCAGGGTGAAAACCAGGCTGGCACAGTGAGAACAAAGCACACTGCCTGTTTAGTCAGGCTCCTGAGCCCTCGAGGAGGCCCAGAGCAGAGGGATTTGGCTTTGTGTACAGAGCTGATCCTGCAGTATCGCTGGGAAGGCAGCAGGTTGTGCTCAGTGATCAGCCAAAAGGCACAGATGGGCTCCTCACCTCCAGCAGGTAACAGGCTGGAGGAGATCTGAGCATGATCTTAGAGGTCTTCTCCAGCTGAAACAATCCTGTGAGTCTCTAAAAGAGGGAGGTCTAGATCTAGGAGCTAAGGAAGGAATTTTTTACCCTGAGGGCAGAAAAACCCTGGCCCAGGTTGCTCAGAGCTGTGGGAGCTGCCCCGTCCCTAGAAACCATTCCAGGCCAGGTTGTTTGGGGCTCTGAGCATCCTGCTCTAGGTGCAGCTGTCCCTGCTCACTGCAGGGGCTGGACTGGATGAGCTTCAGAGGTCCCTTCCAACCCAACCCATTCTGTGTTGCCTCTCTGCCTTGCTAAGTGTGAGCTGCAGTGCTGCTGGTGCACAAGTCCGGCCGCAGAGCCTTCATTAACACTCCTGCTGAGGCAGAGTTAGCAGAGCTGGCTCAGCTGCTCCTCAGGAAGCCCTGAGCTCAGGAGCTGCCTTTCTGTAGCTTCTTAGCAGGAACAACTCTGCTGACAGCACAAACACAGCTCCCTCGAAGCAGCCTCCCTGCTCGCCTGCAGTTGTGTTAGTGCAGGAGCCTGCAGCGCTTGCGGAGCCCTTTGGCCCCGAGACTCCCGGTAGCAGGTCAGTAGCCTTGGCCTGAGGAGCCCTGTCCTGTTGACAAGGGCTGGCTGTCCTGGGAAGGGCTTCAGCTGATTCACTAATGGAAAGAAATGTCTCACTTGGACCAGAAGCAGCCTGGGTGTGCCAAGGCAGTCCTGAGCAGGGCCTGGGGGAAAGGAATGAGTTACTTCACGAGGTTGGGTTGTGTTTGTGGTGACAGGCCCCAGAAGGAGCTTCATCTTCATTCAAGGCTTTGTTGGTTTGGCTTCTTTTCCTCCCCAGCCACAGCAAAAAGCAGAACCCAGCCCCAACCCTGTGACAGCAGCAAAGACATTCAAAGCACTTTGCAGTGAGGCAGACTTTTAATGCTGTGATTTTCCATATGCAAGCACAAGTGACATTCCCGGCCTCTGGAAGGGATTTTTGTGTTTGGCTGCAAAGGGAGCAGGGAAGGCCAAGAGGAGAGAGCTGAGCATGGAGGACTCGCCCTCCCCT
Source organism: Dryobates pubescens (assembly GCF_014839835.1). NCBI lineage: Eukaryota > Metazoa > Chordata > Aves > Piciformes > Picidae > Dryobates > Dryobates pubescens. The sequence goes on along the minus strand of NC_071627.1, from coordinate 24,426,252 downwards.
GGCCCTCACTTGCTCCCCACTGCTTCAGCCTTCAGCTATGAGAGCAGTGCTGTGCAGGGTGTGTGTAAGACACGAGTTATGCCTTGCTCTGAGCCTGCTTGTGTTCAGATCCCCACCAGCATCTCCTTCAGGGATGCTTTCTGGGTGGAACAACCGTTGGAGGCTCAGTGGCTTCTGCTGTGCTAGCGTGGCTACCTGTGCCCAAGCAGCTTAATGAAGGCTTTGCTGTGGATGTGCAGCCCCCCATCTACAGGTAGGGAGTAGGATCTGTCAGGTCACAGTTCTGGATGTGGACGTGGGATATGATTCCTCTGTAGACCTTTTGCAGGGGCAGCAGGACGCCGATTTTCTCTCCCTTCTTGATGGAGCCACTGTACTTGACAGGTTTGATGTAGAACATCTTGATGCAGAATCCTGTCAGCAGGGGAGAGAAGAGAGGAGAAGGAAGCTGTTGCACTGTGGCTTGGTTTGAGAGCCTGGCAAAGCCAGAACCTTCAGCAGCAAAATGCAGGTGGTTGGAGTGAGCAGTCACAGAGCACGTCGGGAGGAGAGGACAGGGCAACAGATCAGCTAGCGGTGGGGGAGGTGGAGAAGGGGATTAAGGTGGATACAGCTGGGTGAGCTGCTCCTTTCATTACCCAGAAGGTGCAAAGGGACCCTTTGATGTGTTTCAGAGAGGTGAAAGGCTGCAATCCCTTCAGCCCCTGTGCTTGCAGGAGCAGCCCCTGGGCTTCCAGGCTGCAGCAGTCACTTGGGCTCACCGGCGGACGCCCTGCACCCTGGCTTGGGCTCGCGACTCGTTGGCTCAGTTTAAAGCTCTCTAACCACAGTGGAGCATTTTGCAGTCAGGCCCTGCAAGCCCCAGGCCCTGCAAGCCCCAGGCCCTGCACCTCTGCTACCTGAGCCTGCGAGCTGGACTCCGTTGTCGATGGCGTTGCCGTTGCCGTAGGGCTTGGCCTGCTTGACGACCCTGCCGGTGAAGGGGGCGAACACCTCGGCGCCGTCCCGGCACACCACGTCCACTCCCTTGTGCTTCCTCCCTCCCCTGGGTGCACAGAAAACACAACCATTGAGCCTGGAACACCCCTCTGAGATCCTCCAGTCCAGCTGTCAGCCCAACCCCACCATGGCCACCAAACCCTGTCCCCAGGTGCCGTGGCCACAAGGTTCTGGAGCACCCTGGGGATGGGGACTGCACCGCCTCCCTGGGCAGCCTGTGCCACTGCCTGACCACTCCTGCAGCAAAGAAATTGTTCCTAGTCTCCAACCTAAACCTCCCCTGACCCAATTTGAGGCCATTTCCCTTGACACTCAAGAGAAGAGACCAACCCCCAGCTCCCTGCAGCCTCCTTTCAGAGAGAGAAGGTTGGAAGGGGAAGACTTGATCTGTACTAAACCATTGTACAACCTGCTGTAGGAATCTGATGTCTCTCTCCTCAGGCCTTACTTGAAGGCACACAGACCACAGCACAGCTACAGAGAGGCTTTTTTATCTTCAGTTCTGCAATAAGTCAAACTTTTCTCCATCAACCTTCTAAGCATTTCAGTCCATGACTCTAATACTTCAGTCTGTGACTCTAGTACTTCAGTCTGTGACTCTAATACTTCAGTCTGTGACTCTAGTACTTCAATACTTGCAGCAAAGAACTGTTTCTCATGTCCAACCTAAGCCTCCCCTGGTGCATCCTGACTCCATTTCTCTTTTCCTACCACTTCTTGCTAGAGAGAAGACACCAACCCCCACCTCACTCAGCCTCCTTTCAGGGAGCTGGGAGGGAGCAATGAGGTCTCCCCTCAGCCTCCTCCTCTCTAGGCTATGCAACTCCAGTTCCCTCAGCTGCTCCTCACAAGACTTTGCTGCCCTTCTCTGGACATACTCCAGTACCTCCCTGTCCTTTTCTCAGTGAGGAGCTCAAACCTGAACCCAATATTTGAGGTGTGGCCTCATCAGTGCTGATTAGAGGGGCACAACCACTGCCCTGGTCCTGCTGGCCACACAGCTGCTGACACAGGCCAGGAGAAGAAGGGGAGCAAGGAGGGTCAGCCTGCAGCAGAGCCCCTCTCCAGCTAGAGACCCTGCCCTGGCTGTTTTTTTCCTGAGCCCCCAGCCCAGCCATGCCCCAGCCCAGCCATCCCCCAGCCACCCCCAGCCCAGCCATCCCCCAGCCCAGCCATGCCCCAGCCCAGCTCAGCCATGCCCCAGCCCAGCCATGCCCCAGCCCAGCCATCCCCCAGCCACCCCCAGCCACCCCCAGCCCAGCCATCCCCCAGCCCAGCCATGCCCCAGCCCAGCTCAGCCATGCCCCAGCCCAGCCATGCCCCAGCCCAGCCATCCCCCAGCCCAGCTCAGCCATGCCCCAGCCCAGCCATCCCCCAGCCACCCCAAGCCCAGCCATCCCCCAGCCATCCCCCAGCCACCCCCAGCCCAGGCATCCCCCAGCCCAGGCATCCCCCAGCCATCCCCCAGCCATCCCCCAGCCATCCCCCAGCCACCCACAGCCCAGCCACCCCCAGCCCAGCCATCCCCCAGCCATCCCCCAGCCCAGCCATCCCCCAGCCCAGCCATCTCCCAGCCACCCCCAGCCCAGCACCTGGGGTAGTTGTATCCCCCGCAGCCCTGGGAGTCGCAGCCTCTGACTTTGTTTGCTGACTCACTTGAGCAGATCTTGGCCCATTGTGCTGCAGCAGCTGGAAGAAGAGAAGGACAGAGGGTGGCATCCACCAGCTAGAAAGGGGAATTGCCAGCCCCTGCTGGTTAATCAATAGCAAGGTCCCTTTGAACTCTGCTGGAGCCACGGAGCAGGCTGCAGGGGTCTAGACAGTTGTTGTAGTGCAGTTGGATTTGAGGGCTGCAAGGAACCAGCATTTCCTTGCTTTATGCTTTGTCCAGAGAGGCTTGAGGGCACCTGAAGCAGTGGCTTCAAATCAAAGCTCCAGAACAGGAGCTGGAAGGACTCTCCCAGTGCCCAGATGTGCTGACTTTGCACCACAGAGGGGCTCCAGACCCCTCAGCACCTTTGTCGCTTCCCCTGGGCTCTCTCCAGTGCTTCCCAGGAGTTACTTCCAACAGCAAAAACTGCCAGAGAACAAATCAGTTCCTAACCCCTACAGAAACACTTCATTAACCAAACCAACAAACCAACCCCACTGCCAAGCAAGCCCCCCAGCAACCCAGGAGAGAAGCAAAGGAGGGCAGGGGAGAGGGAGCGGTGCCCCTGGAGCTGAGCTGGCTCACCACTGGAGATGACAAGGGCGAGGATGACTGCTGTGACCCTCTGCATCCTCCTGTGCCTGGAGAGCTCTGCTGCCCCAGTGAAGGGGCTGAGGGGCCTTGCTCTCTATTTATACATCCCAACAAGAGGCTGGAGCCAGAGGTTTTGCCCAGCCAGCCAGAAAATGTGTGGCCTTGCTTCTTTTGCTTGGGGATTCAGGCCACCAGCCTGGCTGAGTGCTGGTGGGGAGGCTCCAGCTTGTTGAGCAAGAGTGGCTCCACGGTTTGCCTTGGCTTGGCTCACGATGGACCCATCCATATCAACCCCAGACTGTAAGGACAGCTTTGTGCTTCTGCCTCTTGCACAATCCTTGAAGCTTAGCAAGATGGCTTGGGTGGAGAAAGGGAAAAGAGTTCAAAGGAACTTAAAGAGCTCGCTGGGACCCCTTGCTTCCCACCAGGGCTGCCTCATGGGAAGAAGTTCAGCCAGGAGGACACAGCCCTGTGCCACACATCACACCCAGCCTCATGCTGGGAAGCTCTGATTAGGCAACCTGAGCTGTGAGGCCCTGATTTGCCTCTGCCTTAATGCTTCCCAGACACTGCCACGGTGCTGCTGCCGAGCCTGCAGCCCTGAGAGCGGCAGGGACACGTGTTTCCAGCCTTCCCTGGGCCTGCCTGGGAGCTGCTACAAACCCTGCAAGCCTGTGGCCGAGCCAGATTACAGGAACCCGAAGGAGAGAACACTGGAGCAGGAAGGAGGCCACCTCCAGTGCTGTTTCTGGGAAGGGAGGGAATGTCATGCCCTGGTTTGCAGCCAGGAGCTGAAAGCTGTTTGTCTTCTTGGCTCTTTGGCTGCCTGCTCTCTGCTGCTGGGAGCCACTGGACCACTTTGCTTCTCTCTGCAATCAAAACCCAAGAACCCAGGTGAGAGCTGGCTTCAGGTGGGGGCTCTCAGGCAGGATGTGTGCCCTCACTGTCTCTGTGCCATGGCACTAAGTGGGTGAAGAGTGGCCTGGCATTGGAACCAGGAGCAGGCTTAAAGGGTAAAGACTCAATTGTTTGCTGGCATTTTTCACTCTCCCCTGAGACAGAGACCAGGAAGGTAAGGAGTGACTCCTGCAGTCACTGTGTGAGCTGTGTGAGAGCAGCAGATGCTTTGCTCACCTCCTCTGTGCCCAACATGTGGCATTTCATGGGGGTCACAGCCTTAGCCTGGTCTGAACAGCATTCCAGAGACTGAAGCATGAATGCAACCTCCCAATTCCTTCACATTCTGGGTGCTGCTGGCTGCAGCCCAAGGTGGAGAGCTGTCCTTTCTGCCCTTTGCAGCAAAGCCAGTTGCAGGCAGGTGACAGCAGTTGGTACTCAGGTTTGCACTGGCAGCTGGTGTGTGGAAGGGTTAAAGCAGGGCAGAAGTGAAGCCAAGAGCAGAGCCTGTGGGATGCAGGTAATGAAGGGCTCCTTCACTGGGGGAGGCTCTTGGGGGGCAGGAGGGAGGCAGGACAGGGCTTTCCCTCATCTCATCTGGTGCTGGGAGCCCCTGGTAAGATGGGAGTGCAGGGAAGGCAAAGCTGTGTAGCTGCAGAGCCTAGGTAGAGTCCCAGAATGGGCTGGGTTGGAAGGGACCTCAAAGCTCAGCCAGTTCCAAGCCCCTGCCATGGGCAGGGACACCAGCCCAGGCTGCTCCAGGCCTCATCCAGCCTGGTCTTGAACACCTCCAGGGAGGGGCCATCCACAGCCTCCCTGGGCAGCCTGTGCCAGAGTCTCCCCACTCTCCCTGGAAAGACTTTCTTCCCAGCCTCCAGTCTCAATCTGCCCTCTTGCAGCTTCAGTCCCTCCCCTCCCATCCTATCACAGCAAACCCTTGTCAAGAGTCCCTGCCCAGCTTTCTTGTGGCTCCCTTCAAGTACTGCAAGGCTGCTACTCTCCCAGCCTGTCCCCACAGGGAAGCTGTTCCAGCCCTCTGGTCCTCCTCTGGACCTGCTCCAGCAGCTCAATGTCCTTCCTGTGCCTGACATCATGTAGGAGAAAAAAGCCCAAGCCCCCCAGTGTAGGCTTTGCAGGGCAGCCTGTGCTCCATGGCTGCCCACCGTGCCTGGGGTGACCCCAGCAGGGGCTGGAGCCTTGCCTGGAACGGGCTGGGCAAGCAGAGGGATGGTGAGCTGCCTCCATGGCACCAGCCAGTTAAATGCCCTTGGGATAAGGGCAGGTGTAAAAGACACTGGCAGCAAATGTGAGCTCCCAAGCTCAGCACACTCCCTGCTCAGCTGTCCCTGCCTAAGCTGTCAGCGTGCTGGGACCCACTGACGGTTTCAGTGCATGGAAGTGCTTGGCTCAGCTGTCACTGAGCAGGATGAAGTGCTCTGCTGGGGAAGGGATGCAAAGAGCTGCAGCAGCTCCCTTGCTGCCTTCCCCAGCACCGAGGCAGGCCTGGGCTCACTGGCAGTGCCCTGCAGGCTGGCAGTGCCCAGCTAGCTCCTGCCCCCAATGCTCTTTGCTCCTTCCCCCACCCCTTCCCTCCTGAGCTTTTGCTGCCCCAGGTGTGCTGAGGCTCCCAGCTCCCTCTGGCTCTTGCTCTGCTGGCAGTCACCTAACAGAAAACCCTTCTCAGTCCCTCTGCTCACCAGCCAGTGTCTCAGAATCAGAGTGGCCTGGGGTGGGAGGGACCCTAAAGGTCATCTGGTTGCAGCCCCTCTGCCACGGGCAGCACTCCTGTGTCCACAAGCAGCTGTTCCACCTCCCTGCCCTGCTCTGCCCTGCTCACCTCTGGGGACTTTACAGAAACAGGAACTCTTTCATCACCCAAAAGGCTCTTTGCTTATTGTTTCTCTTTCTTTAGGTGGAAATATTTTTGTTCTTAGCACATAACAGACTGCTGAGGCACAGCATCCAGCTGGTGTAACAGGCACTCAGGGCAAGGATGCCAATGAAGCCTAATTTAACTAATGAGTGCAATTTAGAGAGAGGCTTTATTGCAGAGCTGTGGGGGAAAGGCTTTAGAAATGCTCAGCTTGTGGGGAAAAAAGAAAAGGAAGGGGGGAGGAGGTTGTGGTTCCTTGCTTCAATCTGTAGAAACACACTGTGGTTTTTATCTGTTGCTGTGGCAGAGGCTATGGGCAGCTGCAGGGGCTGTGGGCAAGCACAGCCATGCTCAAGGCCTCATCCAGCCTCACCTTGAACCCCTCCAGGCAAGGGGCAGCCACAGCCTCCCTGGGCAGCCTGTGCCAGGCTCTCCCCACCCTCACCACCAAGAATTTCTTCCTACTAATGTGCTGTGGATGCCCCTCCAAAGCCAGGCCAGGGGCAAGCTGTGAGCTTTGCACACAGTCCTTGATTCAGCCTCTTGATCATAGGGTCCCAGCATGGGCTGCAAGGGACCTTAAGGACCACCTAGCCCAATGCCTGCTGCGTGGGCAGGGACAGCTCCCACGGGAGCAGGCTGCTGGCTGTTAGCATCAGCTGTGAAGCCTGCAGCTCGCTGAGCAAAGCTGCCTGCTGGACCCTGCAGAGAGACTTTGTCTCTGGGCTTGCTGCTGACTTCCCTGCGTGGCTGCTCCAGGAGAAACGCCTTTGCTGGTAAGATTGCCTTCCTCTGGCACACGAGGGTTAATCAAACTCTCCCTGGGATTCAGTGCACTGAGGGCTGGGGAAGCTGTTCTGTCCTTGTAGGAGACAATCAAGTGGCTGCAGGGAGTCTGCACGCTCCTGCAGCTCTGAGGAGAGATCCCTGCCTGTTCAAAAGGTCCTGCTTGGACACACAGCTCTGGCTGAGTTGGCTGTGTCACGGGATGGGGGAGCCCTGTGGCCCTGCAAGACCTCATGGAGTAGTGGCTTGCTGTGGAAAGCTCAGAGCCCTTGGGCTCAGGCAGTGATTATCCAGCTGAGGAGCTGCAGGAAGCCTCTCAGCTTTGCCCCATCGCCCCTCAGCAGTCGCTTGTGTCCCACCAGGAGCCCTGGGGTGAGTCCTGCTCACACCTGGCTGTGGATGGCCAACACCTGGTGCAGGGAGGACCCTGTTGCATGACAGCTCCCTGCAGGGGGTGGTGCCTTCATTAACTGCTTCTGCTGCCTGAGAGCCATTGTCATGGTCCAGGATCCAAACTGGAAGGGAAAATGGTCAGAGGAAGGCTTTCCCTGAGACCTGAGCCAAGAGAGCAGAGAGCCCTGTGCTGGCTCAGCTGGCTGCTGGCTTCTCCTCCAGCAGAGAGGATTGCTTGGCCCCTCTCTGGAGCTGCTGACCCAGGACCTCTGGCTGCATCTCCTCCATTTCTCCTGGGCAAGCTGTGAGGCTGTCTCCTGGGCATGAGTAGGCTACCAGCTGTTTCATTCTGGTCACTGCTGGATCAAACTTGCCAGCTGCCCATGGCTGGTGCTGGGTTCACCACTCCTGGTACCCAGGGCAGGATTTGCACCACCGATCATCTCTGCCTGGGCTGAGAGCTGCTTCGAGCCCTGCTGCGGCTTCCTGTGTGCTGTGCGACTGGAAAGGCATCGCCAGGGGGAGGGAATTCCTCTGGCACAGGACAAGGCAGGGTGCATGGAGCTCGTCTGAAGGGCTCCTGTGGGCAGTGCCCAGCAGAGGGTGCAGGAGGCTTTCAGATCTGGCTGTCAGGGACAGGATGACCTCAGCCCTCAGCTCTGGCTCTCGGTGCTTTGTTTGCTCTGGGTATTTTGGTTTGGTTTTCGGAGGGGTTGAGGGGTTTGGGTGGGTTGGTTGGTTGGTTTCTGTTTGGTTTGGGTTGGTTTGGTTGGTTGGTTTTTAAGGGGGAAAATACTGTAGGACTTGATTTTTGCCCCTGCCTGAAAACCAAACTAATCTAGGGCCCATATGAAAAACAACCAAACCCATTCCTCCTTGATTTTAGAGCAAAGTGCAGTGTGTGAGAGCCAGCAGTGAGCCCTCACAGCTCTGACCCCAGCCTGTCCTGGGCTGGTCCCCAGCAGTGTGGGCAGCAGGGGCAGGGAGGGGATTCTGCCCCTCTGCTGTGCTCTGCTGAGACCTCCCTGCAGTGCTGGGGCAGCTCTGGAGTGCTCAGCACAGACAGGGACCAGGGGAGGCCACAGCAATGCTGCTGTGAGCCAGGCTGGGAGAGTTGGGCTTGGGCAGCCTGGAGAGGAGAAGGCTGCAGGGAGACCTTCTGGTGGCCTCTGAGTGCTTCAAGGGACTGAGCAGAAAGCTGGGGACAGAGTTTTGAGCAGGGTCTGCTGTGGCAGGACAAGGGGGGGATGGGTTTAAGCTAAAAGAGGAACATTCCTATGTCTCACCTAAATGTCCCCTGGCACAACTCGAGGCCATTTCCTCGTGATTGACAGAGACTGGCAAGGGGATAATGAGGACTGCTGCAAAAATCATCTGAGGGTTTGTGAGCTCTGCTCCTTGCATGGAAGCTGAGCATCTCAAGTGGGAGCTGGGGGCTTCCCGGCCTTGTGAGGACCTGGAGCGCTGCAATTCGGTGCAGCCTAATTGGACTCAGCCTCCTAAGTCTCTGTTCTCCTTGTAATGAGCTGCAGATCTTAGAGAGATTACTGACAGGGTATTTGTTGGTGAGTGTGCTGTGAGCAAGGCACCACATTTACTCCTCTTGCAAAGGAAGAGAGGGCCAGGACCTGGACAACGCTGCCTGTGGGCTGCACCCAGGCAGAGCGCTCCTCAGCACCTCTGCTGCCCCAGCAGCCGTGGCCACGGATCTAAGGAGGACCCAAAAGTGATCTAAGGCCTTCAGGACCTTCATGGAGCAACTCAGCTCCCATATCCAGACCTCTTAGGGCCATGCCGAGGACCTCAGCTCAGGTCTGGGCTGAGAAGAAGGATGGGGACAGCTTTTAGCAGGGCCTGTCGTGACAGGCCGAGGGGTGATGGTTGAAGCTGAAGGAGGCAGATTCAGACTGGAGAGAAGGATGACATTCCTGACAAGCACTGGCCCAGGCTGCCCATGGTGGTGGTAGCTGCTCCATTCCTGGAGCCATCCCAGGTCAGGTTGTTTGGGGCTCAGGGCAACCTGATGTAGTTGCAGATGTCCCTGCTGACTGCCGTGGAGTTGGACTAGAGGACCTCTAAAGGTCTTCTCAAGCCAAGCCACTGCTGGTTCTGTGATAATGAATGCTCACAGGCTGCAGTCAAGAGGGTTTCTGCAGTGAGCAAAGCAAGCTGAGCTGTAGCACTGTGCAAGCACAGTGACTGAGCTGCACCCTGCACTCTCCAGCCCTTCAGGGAAGGAAGCCTCACTCCACTGGCTCGCTCTGCCTCCTGGCCCAAGGCTCCTCTGCCCTAGCTGCATCCAGTTCCTTCACAAGTGCTGAAGCAATGCTTTCCTACTGGAAGGTTATTCCACTCCTCCCTTCCTTTTCATTCCCTTTTGAGAAGCACACCTCTGGGCTCGGCTCTTCCTCTCTCCTGCTCTCCATCTTCTGCATTTGCAGCTCATTTCCTCCTTCAAAGCAAACCTTTGCTTCACCAGGTTGGCTACACTCAGTATCTTTCCCAGAAACAGTGGCTCAGTGTTTCCTCACAAGAAGCTCAAACCCTTTGCCTGATACAACTTCCTCACTTCTGACACTCACCAAAACCAGGGCATTGCACCCAGGCCTGTCTCCCCGTGGCAAGCTTAGCATCAGCTGCAGCCCACTTTAACCAACCCTTCTCTTTGCCACCCAGTGTCCTGGAGCTGCCAGGGCTGCCTGGGGACCCCCCCAGCAGGCACAGTTGGACACCTCCATCCAGTGTGGGTGATGAGATCACTTCCAGTAAACTCTTGAAGCTCAGCAATGTGAAAGCCATCTGGCTGTTGTGTGCTTGGGCTAAGGCTGGAACCTTGGACGAGGAGGCTTTACATTCATTAGTGAGCTCTGTGCTTCACCGAGCCTTCCCCTGCAATTTGCTCATTAGGCTCCACAAGCAGGAAGCTCTACCAGCTCTTGATTGCAATTAGCTCATTAGATGTCAGGAGCAGGCAAATAGACAGCCTCTTGGTGGGACTGCATCGAGGGGGTTCTGATGCAAGCCTGAGCTTGCCTCCTGTCAGCCCCCCACACACACAACCTGCATGTGAGTCTGTGCACATGGGTGCCAGAAACAGAGCGTGGCCAGCAGGGCCAGGCAGCTTCTCCTCCCCCTCTGCTTTGCCCTGGTCAGACCACAGCTGGAGTGCCATGTCCAGTTCTGGGCTCCCCAGTCAGAGGCAGGGAACTACTGGAGAGAGGCTATGAGGGCGATGAAGGGCCTGGAGCATCTCTCTGAGGAGGAAAGGCTGAGAGACCTGGGGTTGATCAGCCCTGAGAAGAGCAGCCCCAGTGGGGATCTGCTCAGTGCTGATCAACAGCTAAAGGGTGGGGGGCAAGAGGAAGGGGCCAGTCTCTTTTCAGTGGTGCCCTGTGACAGGATGAGGACAATTGGCACAACCTGGAACCCAGCAAGTTCCAGCCCAGGTCAGGAAAAGCCTCCCTCTTGTGAAGGTGCTGAGCCCTGGAGCAGGCTGCCCAGAGAGGCTGTGGAGCCTCCTCTGGAGACTTTCAGAGCCTCCCTGGACACGTGTGGCCTGCCCTGGGTGATCCTGCTCTGGCAGGGGGGGGTTGGACTGGATGATCTCCAGAGGTCTCTTCCAGCCTCTCTTATTCTGTGATTCTACATCTGTTGGGAGCTGGCCACAGCAAGCCTTGCAGATTCCCTTGCTGGAGGTCCTGGTGTGTGCACAAGGGGTAAGGCCAGCAGAGGGAACCCAGGGGCACAGTCCTCTGGTCCTTGCCAAGCGTTTGAAGCCGTGTGGAGGGGCTGCGTGATGTCCCTTCCCCAGAGCATGGGTGAGGCACCACCTCCCCCATCACCCACCCCCCGGGCTAGTCCCTGCCGCCAGCTTTGTGCCATCAGCAGGGAGCAGTGTGGGGCTCAGCTGTGGAGGAGCAGCTTGGTGTCTGCATCTCCCCCTGCAACGTGCTGGAGGCAGCGCAGCGCTGAGCCCTGGTAACCATGGAAATCCAGCTGTGGAGCAAACCGGAGAGAGGGAGGTGCACCAGGGGATGAATTAGAGCTGCCCCTTGCCAAGCCTGGTGTAGAAGCCTGTGAGGGCTTGCTTTCTTTTGGTCCTCACAAATCAAAAGCAAGAGCACAGCTGAGATGCCTTAGTTCTCATTCATTGCTGACTGCCTGCTCCCAGATGTGGGAAATGTTTGTGGGGTGCTGTGATGCCTCCCGTGGTTCACATCCTGCTGAGATGGCCTCTCCTTGCACCGTGGTGGGGTGTCCCCTGCTCCTCCTCTCTTGCAGAAATGTGCTCTTGGCAGCCCCAACCCCCCTTGTCCTGAGGGCAGACCCCCAGCTATGGGGACAGGGATGCTGGAAACGCTGCCGAGGGGCAGAGCAAGAGGCGGGGAGGGGCTGGGGGGCTGAGCCTCCTCTCTCTGCCCACCACGACTGGGCCCCTTCCCCCTGCAGAAATCTTTGCAGCTGACCTCTCTCTCGACCTCCCACCACAGCACCCGGGTGTCACCCAGGGTGGGAGCTGTGGTGGCAGAGGAGCAGAGATGTGGGATGTGAGCGCTGTTGCTGTTCCAGAAATGGTTTCTGGCCCCTGCCCTCTGTCCTCTTCCCTCTGTCCTCTTCCCTCTGGTGCTGCTGCAGGGGGCATTTGGCTCTGCCTTTGGTTTTTTGCTGCATCAATCCTTAGTTCCTCATGAGCTGCTGTGTGTTTATGCAGGGTGCCAGGATCCTAATCCCTATACCCTCTGCTGCAGGGTGAGAGTGCTGCCGAAGTGACACAGCTCTGCAGCAGTCCCTTCATCACCCTTACAAACCTGAGAGGCCACCCAAGCATTAGTGAAGCGATTTATTCTGAACAAAAGGTAATTTTGATCTTCCCTCAGGCCTCCTGGTGGGGACACAGAGGCATAAATCCCTTGGCTCAGGCACAGCAGGGATAAATAGAGAAGGTGTGAAGGCTCTGACCCAGGAAGTGTTCAAGGCCAGGTGGGATGAGGCTTTGAGCAACCTGATCTAGTGCAAGGTGTCCCTGCCCATGGCCATGGACTAAATGATCTTCAAGGTCCCTTCCAACCCCAGCTGCTCTGTGACTCCATGGACTAGGACCAGTGAGGACAAACAGAACCAGTCCTTCACCAGAACATGATGTCAGACTCAGGAGTTCCTAAGACCCTTTCCCTGAGCTGTCATTTCTAACCCAGTCTGCTCTGCCTTTCAGTCTCTCTGGGTCCAGCAGGGTTTCAGCTGTGGCTGAGGTTTGACTCACTGTGTCCTCATGCATGGGCTGGGGAAAACCTGCCCTGAGGATGTGCAGACAATTGCAAACCACCAGTTACAGGGAAATGCTCTTCCAGTGAAACCTTCTGTGTGCAGTCTGACTCACCCAAGAGCAGAGCAAGAAGACAAGTCACCTCTCATGTTTAAAGCAGCTTGGTTAGCCCCATGCATAAATATCCTTCCCAAGCAGCCCCATTACTGTAGACATCAGGCATGCTCTGCTGAGCCCACTGTGGATGGCTTCCCAGGAGAGCACAGCCAAGGACAGTCCCAGCTTGGGCAGAACATCTGCTCTGTGCTTACACATGATTCATGGTCACAAACTGCAAACAGGCAGGCAGAGGAAAGAATAATACCTCAGCACTGCCCCAAACTCCTGCTGCCAGCAAGCCCAGGCCTTACCTTTCTCAGACCATTTCTTGTCCACATCCCTACGTGGCATCCCTTGAAGGGTGAAGCAGGAGCACAGCAGCTCCACTGAGCTTCTTCAAAACCAACTGCACTTTGGTTTTCTCCATGGAAAGGTTTACAGACAGCATTTCTGTACCCCTACAGTAACCCAGGACTAAGGGGCTTAGCAGGACTGTGGAACAGCTTTGGGCTGTGTGGACTCATTTATCTTCCTGTAGTACCAATGGAGGTCTATTAATTATTGAAGAGCTTAGAGGATTTGCAGTGTTAGCTCAAATTCCTCACAATAGGCTCCTCATTTGCTTTTCATGCTGGAAAATGTGATAGCCCTTGGAAGAAAGGGATCTGTTTGTTTATTCCTAGATAAAAGAAATCTCAGCTATGACTTCAGCAGGAAATTCTCTTAATGAGTGTCTTAGTAACTACATTTCACCATTTCTATGCTTTTCCCCCCCTCTCTTCTTTTTTCCCCCCCTCTCTTCTTTTTTCCCCCCCTCTCTTCTTTTTTCCCCCCCTCTCTTCTTTTTTCCCCCCCTCTCTTCTTTTTTCCCCCCCTCTCTTCTTTTTTCCCCCCCTCTCTTCTTTTTTCCCCCTCTCTTCTTTTTTCCCCCCCTCTCTTCTTTTTTCCCCCCTCTCTTCTTTTTTCCCCCCTCTCTTCTTTTTTCCCCCTCTCTTCTTTTTTCCCCCCCTCTCTTCTTTTTTCCCCCCTCTCTTCTTTTTTCCCCCCTCTCTTCTTTTTTCCCCCCTCTCTTCTTTTTCCCCCCCTCTCTTCTTTTTCCCCCCCTCTATTTTTTTTTCCCCCCACTCTTCTTTTTTCCCCCCTCTCTTCTTTTTCCCCCCCCCTCTTCTTTTTTCCCCCCCTCTCTTCTTTTTTCCCCCCTCTCTTCTTTTTTCCCCCCCTCTCTTCTTTTTTCCCCCCCTCTCTTCTTTTTTCCCCCCCTCTCTTCTTTTTTCCCCCCCTCTCTTCTTTTTTCCCCCCCTCTCTTCTTTTTCCCCCCCTCTCTTCTTTTTTCCCCCCCCCTCTTTCTTTTTCCCCCCCTCTCTTCTTTTTTCCCCCCCTCTCTTCTTTTTTCCCCCCCCCTCTTCTTTTTTCCCCCCCCCTCTTCTTTTTTCCCCCCCTCTCTTCTTTTTTCCCCCCCTCTCTTCTTTTTTCCCCCCCTCTCTTCTTTTTTCCCCCCCTCTCTTCTTTTTTCCCCCCCCTCTTCTTTTTTCCCCCCCCTCTTCTTTTTTCCCCCCCTCTCTTCTTTTTTCCCCCCCTCTCTTATTTTTTTCCCCCCCCTCTTCTTTTCCCCCCCCCCCTCTTCTTTTCCCCCCCCCCCTCTTCTTTTCCCCCCCCCCCCTTCTTTTCCCCCCCCCCTCTTCTTTTCCCCCCCCCTCCCTTTTCTTTTCCCCCTCTCTCTTTTCTTTTCCCCCCCTCTCTTTTCTTTTCCCCCCCCCCTTTTCTTTCCCCCCATCTCTCTTTTCTTTCCCCCCCCTCTCTCTTTTCCCCCCCCCCCTCTTCTTTTCCCCCCCCCCCTCTTCTTTTCCCCCCCCCCTCTTCTTTTTTCCCCCCCCCCCCTCTTCTTTTTCCCCCCCCCCCCTCTTCTTTTTCCCCCCCCCCCTCTTCTTTTTCCCCCCCCCCCTCTTCTTTTTCCCCCCCCCTCTTCGGAAGGATTTTCCCTTCCTCCTCTTCTGCCTTTTCACAGCCTAAGCAGAGCATGAGGCAATAGCACCAGGGGCTCAGGTTAGTGCCCTTGGGCAGGCAGAATTACAAAGTCAAGTTTTAACACTTAAAAAACCCAATGAAAAGCCCTCAATGCAGACACCTAAGGAAGGGCCTGTGGCAGTGCTTGGGCCGGGTAGGTGGCTCCCATCAGTTCATGTGGGCCGGTGAGCAGCAGCGAGCCAGCTCTGCTCACTGCTGCCTTGGTGCCGCTGGGGCTGCTGCAGGACCTGCCCGTGGTGGGGAGCAGGGGTCGGCCAGAGCTTGCAGGGGGCAATGTGCCGTGTCACTTTAACCCCAGACACGGCATGGCAGCAAGCAGCTGTGATGATTTCCCTCCCTCTCTGCTCTCACCATCCGTGCTAACCGGGATGACTTCATCCTCCCACACGTGAGACCCAGAGCCGCAGCCTCGGTCCCCTCCCCGCCTCCGCCGGCGGCAGGCAATGAGGAGCAGCCCTCGGCAGCAGCAAGGAGCCTACGGTGGGTACTGGGACGAGGATGAATCACGGCCGGCAGGCTCCACAATCTGTTTCTTATTTGCTGAAGTCAGGCTTTTGTGAGCCAGCAGTGCAGCGTGCTGTGGGAAAGCCAAGAGAGCTGAAGGCTGGTGGTGGGGAAGGCAGAGCAGCAAGAGATAAACAGCCCCTGGTGGGCAAGGACTCTGCTTCCTATTCTCATTTGTAGTTCACATTCAGTCACTTAAATCACAGAACCATTTCACTTGGAAAAGACCTTTAGGATCATCCAGTCCAAGCATCCTCTGGCTCCCCAGGCTGGGGCTAAACCACGTCCTGCAGCACCACATCTCTGGGTCTTCCAAACACCTCCAGGGATGGGGATTCAGCCACCTCCCTGGGCAGCCTGTGCCAATCTTCCTGAACCCTTCCAGGGAAGAAGTTTGTTCTCATATCCAACCTAAACCTCCCCTGGTGTAACTTGAGGCCATCTCCTCTCACTCTCTCGCTGGTTACTCCAAAGACCTTCCAGTCCAACCTCCCTGGGTGTGATGTGAGCCATCCTCTGCAAAACTGCTGGGCTTGACCTCAAATGAGGAGCTGATGTCTTTGAGGAGCTATCTGTGTGTTCTTGGACAGCACCCAGCTGTGCTGGTTTGCAACCAAAACTCTGTTTGGGATTTCTGCCGAGTTGCTCTGGCTCCTGCTTTGCCTCTCTGTGCTGTGGAGCTGCTGTGCAAGTGATGTTGATGCTGAAGCTGCAGCTGGTTTCACACCAGGTAGAACATCAACACACAACAGTTCTGCAGCAGCAGGAGGTGAGCAAGGGCCTTCCTGGGCTGTCCAGCCACTGCCTGGTGCTTCTTGTGAGGCTGCACAGTTCCAGAGCTGTTGGTTGACCTTCCCCAGTGCCCTAGGTGTCCAGATCAGGCACCTCACACCTGATCACTGAGGCTCCCACTGAGCAGACACAGGAGGCTCCAGGCTAGGCTGTGGGCTGAATCCCAGCTCAGTGTTGAGCCCATAAAGGGGGAGTAAAGCTCCAGGAGTCAAACCTTTCATCCTGTCAACCTGGGAGAGCTTTGCCCAGATGACTTCCATTAATGTTAATGGAAACTCTGTGTGGAAATCACAAGCTTGGATCGAGAAGATTGTGTCAAGAGAGCAGACTTGGGGTTCCTGGATCCAAATGACAGGCTCCAAGTGGGTTTTGCTGCTTGCTGCAGAGAACCCATCTCTATTTTCAGCTCCCTGAAGCTGACACAATGCCCAGCCTTCGTGGGGATCAAGTTCTGGAGTGGTTTTCATAATTCAAAGGATAAAGGCAGACATCTCCCCAAGCAGGGTTGTGGTAATAAGCAGCTACCCTGAAAGTGGTTCTCGGAGGCTTCAGCACAAGCTCTGGCTTGGCACCATCGCTGCAGCCCTGTGCCAAGGTAGGATGAGCTGCTGGATAGCATTTCCTTGCGGTGGGGTGGTTGGGAGCATGGCAAAGGATGTTGCATCAGTCCATCCCACCCACCCCAGCAAGCAGACTGGCACTTTCCATGGAAGAAACAGCCCTTCCTGGCCAGCTGCACCTTTCAAGCTCTGCCCATGAGCTGAGGTGGAAGGAGAGCAAAATGCAAGCACCAGGAATCTCCAGGATGGACGGTGCTGATTTTCCTGGGGATCCTGGTATCTCAGAAAAGCACCTCCTGAGCTTGTGAGGAGGGCACAGGACAAAGCCAGCACAGCTGCCACAGACTGACCAAGACCTGGAGAAGGGTTTGAACTGCAGTGTGTTTTAAAAGCCATTCTGTGTGGTTTTGGGCAAGCAGAAAGGAAAAGCCCTGGCTGTCAGGCTGGGAGCCAAAGTCCTGCTGCATCCTGTGCTTCAGAGAGCCCCTGGACACACAGTCCCTGGCCCTCTCCCTTAGCAGGCACATCACCACGTGGCTGCCCTTGCTTAGGAGCCAGAGGATTTCCTTCTCTTCCATCCTGAGCTGCTCCCAGAAAGTCCTCTTACTTGCTTGCTGTTTTCCAAAGCTATCCTGAGCTTGGTGCCTGCTCAGGTTCATCCCTGGCACTGCCACTCTCTGATGCCACCAAACTTCTGGAGAACCTCAGGCCTGGGCTCTGCCAGCCCCCCCAGCTGCATCCAGGC
This sequence comes from Dryobates pubescens, assembly GCF_014839835.1. Lineage (NCBI taxonomy): Eukaryota > Metazoa > Chordata > Aves > Piciformes > Picidae > Dryobates > Dryobates pubescens. The sequence goes on along the minus strand of NC_071627.1, from coordinate 24,409,071 downwards.
CTGGGCTCTGCCAACCCCCCCAGCTGCATCCAGGCCTGGGCTCTGCCAGCCCCCCCAGCTGCATCCAGGCCTGGGCTCTGCCAGCCCCCCCAGCTGCATCCAGGCCTGGGCTCTGCCAGCCCCCCCAGCTGCCTCCAGGCCTGGGCTCTGCCAACCCCCCCAGCTGCATCCAGGCCTGGCACTTGTTCATTCTCTGCAGACCCTAAAGTGCCTCTGAGCTGTGGTGCCTTGTGCTTGGCTTTTGAGTGGCAGCACGAGGGGAGCTGAGGGCAGCTCCTGATGTCACCTGGGGCAGGGAGCATCTCATGGGCTATCAGATAGGAGCTCTGCTCCTGGGGAAGGAAAAAGAAGAAAACCTCCTTGCAAAACCTGCTCTGAGCCTTCTGGCAGGGTGAGAGAAAGCTTTTCTGGCAGGAAACAGTAGCCATGGCTAATGAACAGGGAGCAGCTCATCATTAAGCTCTTGTCAATGACTGACACTTTTGTGGCTCTGGACATCTGGAAGGGATTTAGCAGAAAGGTCTGGCTCCTGTGGCACTGCTAATCTGCCTGTCTGATGGATGCAGAAGGAATGAGGCTGAAGGAGGAAAGAAAACTCAAGATGCAAGGGCTGATTCTTGCCATGTGTGAGATAAAGACCTGCTCAGAAAGAGAGTAAACAGCCCAGCCCTGCAGCATCAACACCTCTCTTGCTGCTCCCTTCTCCTCCTGCTTATCAGAGGTGGCTACAGTGTGCTGAAATCAGAACATGCTCAGCCCTGCAGGCTCTGGGTTTCTGCAGGGTGGTGCTGGGGACAGGGACTCTCCCCCATGCTGGCTCTGTGGCTGCCTTCCCTTCCTGGCCTGGGGCTCGGCGGTGCTTGTCCCAGAGCGGTGGTGAGTAGAGCTTGAGCTAACCCCCAGCCCAACTCATGATGCCAGCTTTCATTTGAGCTTTGTATTTGAGGCTTAGCCTGGGAGCCTGCCTTTGGCCCAGCAAGCTTCTGAACCTGCCCAAGAGCAGGAGCCAGGCAGAGCCCAGCACTGGCCTGAGACAAAGGTGGGAGCTCTCCTGCGCCAGCAGACATTGGCAACCCAGAGGTTTGAACTGTTGGTTCCACTTTAGCGTGATATAAACCCCAAGACTTTAGCATGATATAAACCCCAAGACTTCTGGAGAAGAAAGGAAAAAATCTGTGCAGAGAGAGGTTTCCCAGAGCCAAGTCTGCTGCTTAGTGGCTGGGGCTCACCTGGGCTGTGGGATATCCAAGGTGCCCACTGGGGAAGCAGTTGGCTGCAGGGGAATGAGCTGCTCTGGGTTAGTCATGCTCAGGAATTGCTCAGTCCTGCACAGCATTGCAAAGCCAAAGTCTGGTTCAAAGGGGTAGACATGACCTGGCTTTCCAAGCCCCTTGGTTACTTGGCTGCCAGGTGCTGCTGGGAGAGGCCCAAGCTGCATCTTCTCTGAGGTTTGGGAAACCTTCCAGCTGCAAACACAACACAGAAGGCGCTGGTTGTGCTCTCTCGGTGCAGTCCTGCTCCAGATGGCCTCCTCCCCGGACACAGAGCTGCTCTGCAGTGTGTGCTGAGGAGAGACATGTTTTGAGTTGCTCCACTTCAGTATCTCACAATATTTGGAATATTATGGGATGCATGGCAGGAGAAAACTGAAGGGATATAGATGGGCTCTGGGCTCAACAGGCAGTCCTAAAATAGGCCACTGAATGTCTCATGGCTTCGAGAAGGCCTTTTTTTAGGACCATCTGGGCTAAAATAACAAAGGTCTGCTGGGGAGCTGTGAGCCAGGCTGTCTGCTCAGACCTCAGCAGCATTCAGCTACAGCTCCTAATTTGGACAATTCCTGGTCCTAACAAGCCCTGGAGGGAAACAGCCAGGGAACTCTCTGGTTCCTGAGTTTGAAGTGTAAATCATCAGAGGTCAGCAAAAGCCAGAGATGCCTCAACCACCTAAAGATCCTGAAGATGCCTCCCTGCCTAGGGAAGTGCTCCGAGCAGTGATCACCTTGGGGGCTCTTCTGATAAGCTTTCAAAAAGGTGTTGTTTAGTTTGGGTTGGGTTTTTCTTGGGGGGGTGGGGTGGGAGGTTTGTTCTTTTCTGTTGCTGTTTTCCCACATTTGAGAATGGTTTCAATTCAAGAGGTTTTGGGGAGTCTGAGCATTGGATTCCGACAAGCTGTGCAAACTCAGAGCAGCAAGTGTCTGCTGGTGGTGCTGGAAAGGGAATGCTGCCTGCTGGCAGCCCTGTTGTGCTCTGGGGCAAACCTGTGTGGTGTTCATGCAGGGGTGTCTGCACCTCTTGTTCCTAAAGCCCTCTGCTTTGCTCTCAGTGAGCTCCAGGCGGGGGAAGGAGCAGGTTCCATCTCCTACCTGCCTGACCTGGCTGAGAGAAGAAACAAACCCACACCACAGTTTGGGATTTAAACAGCCATGACCTCATCCTGGGAGTCTCAGGTTGCTGTGAGGATTAGGAGCATATGACTGGAAAGCCTCTCTGATAAATGTTTGTTCCTGCTGGTGGAGGAAGCCTCTCCGCTGCAGCAGCCGGAGCGAGGCAGCAGCCTGCCCAGCCCCGCAGCCGCCCCGGGCTCCCGCGGGCGATTATCCCTCCCTGTGCTCTAGCAAAGGGAGAAAGTAAGGATGTCCACCTGCCAGCCCCAGAGCCAGGCAGGGCTGAGCGCTGGGCGCTGCCAAGCCATTGTGGAAAGCAGACTTAGAAGAATTAAAGCCTAACAACGCAGAAATGAGTCTGGCTTGCTCGTGCCGCGGCTGCCAGACTAATCCTGCTGGAGCCCTCCCCGGCCAAGCTTCGCTCAGCCGCCTCCCCGGCAGCTGGCAGCGCTGCTTTTTCAAGGCACTGATGGAAACAACATGGGTTTGAAGAAGCTCTTTACTTGGAGTGAGGCTTTGCTTCGTTTGGAGCCCAGATCCCCGGGCACCTGGGGCTAATGCCGATCCAAGGTCCTGCTGCGTCCCTGCTTTGGCTCTCCCCGTCCAGGCCCGAAGCTGCGTGCCTGTTCACCTTGCCTGAGTGAGCAGCACCACTGAAAGCAAGAGGTCACTTTGGCTAAGCGAGAGCAGAGCTGGCTCTGGCTCAAGATGTCAAAACCCTGGAGGTTTTTAAGGCCAGGCTGGATGTGGCTGTGAGCAACCTGATCTAGTGTGAGGGGTCCCTGCCCATGGCAGGGGGGTTGGAACTGGATGAGCCTTGAGGTCCCCTCCAACCCTAACAATGCTGTGATTCTATGTCTGCTCTGCACTGTCCTGTACCTTCTATAAACTCCACCCTCCAGCTTCTCTCTGCTTCGAGATGCCAAAGCCCTGCTGGTGTGTGTGCAGACATCCCCTGTGGGACCTCACCCCACACCTGCATCTCTCCTGGAAAGCAATAGGCTTCTGTGCATGGGAGCCTCAGAGCTGTGCTGGATCAAACAGCAAAGCCTCTTCCTGACACAGACTCACAGGAGCATTCAGCTTGGCAAAGACCCTCGGGATCATCAAGTCCAACCATTAACTCTGCTGTGCCAAGTTCACCCCTAGACCACATCCCCAAGCACCAAAGACATGTGGGGCTGGTGAGTCAACCCCCTCCCTGAGCAGCACATTCCACACTTGCCTGAAACCTGCAGGAAATGCTGCTCCTGACACTGCATGGAAAATCAGCTACGTGGACCTGGCTGCTTGTGGCAGTGTTTGCTCCAGGAACATGTGTCTGTACCTTGAGCTTGCATACTGCAGGCAATTATTTTCCATCCCACCCTCCTGACACATATTGCAAGGGTGAGGAAATGAATCCAAGCTCTTCCAGCTCTGCCTGGCCCTTTATCAAGGAGCCTTTACAAGCTCTCCAGATTACATCCCTAAATCATTCCCTCTGAGAAACGATTGCCAGCCTTGTCTTGTTATCTGCTCAGCTGTAACTGCAGACCCACTGCAGCCTCACTGAGCCATGAGCCCCTCTGGATGCTGATGGGCTTGCAGTACCTGCTGGAGGAGCACAGTGAGTCTGTGTGTGCCCTTCTGGCCAAGAAGGCCACTGCTGTCCTGGGCTGCCTTGAGAAGAGTGTGGCCAGCAGGTCAAGGGAGCTTCTCCTCTCCCTGTACTCTGCCCTGGTGAGTATTGTGTGCAGCCTGGGTTCCCAGTTCCAGAGGGACAGGGGTGTTGGGGGAGAGTGTCCCACAGAGGGCTACAAGGGTGCTGAAGGCGGTGGAACATCTCTCACACGAGGAAAGGCTGAGAGACCTGGGGCTGACCCCTGGGAGAGTGAGGAGCATCCCCTGTGGAGAAAGTCAGGCATGATGTTGAACTCTGCCCAGCACAAACCAGTCCAGGAGTGTCAGCAGGTGTGATCCACACTGCCAGCTCAGGTCATCTCGTCCCCCTCCCCGTCCCAGGGCTGGCTCAGCACCAGCTCTGCCCTCCCAGCAGACATCTCTCTGAGCTCTTGCAGAAAGCCAGCGGGGAGGCTGCTCAGCCTCCTCCCTGCCAGCCTCCCAGCCCCTCTCTGATCTCAGCTCTGTGTTCACACAGCAGGGTGGTGGTAGGGTCTGAGTGCTGGCTCTGAGGCATGGTGGGAGAGGGCAGGAGTGGTGGCCTGGCACGAGTCATGGCTGGGTGTCTTGTGAGCTGTCCTTCTACTCTCATCAAAGTTTGTTCTCCCTTCATTAAAAAGGGCAACTTTTCTTTACTAACACCTTGATTGCCTAAGGTTTATTGCTGCTTGTGTGGTCTCCTGGCCTGTGCTTTGTTTGGTACCTGCTGCACCTTGGTGCTTGAAGAGGCTGCTGCCTGATAATGGAGTAGCCAGGAAGAAAACCTGCAGCACTTAGAATAACAGCATCATAGAACTGTTTTGGTTGGAAGAGGCCTTTCAGATCATCCAGGCCAACCATTAGCCCAGCACTGCCAGGTCACCACTAAACCATGTCCCTCAGCACCACATCTCCAGGGCTTTCCAGCCCCTCCAGGGGTGCTGACTCCAGCACTGCCCTGGGCAGCTCGTGCAGGGCTGGGGTATCAGTGATGTGCAGCTGCTGTGTGAAACAGCCACCAATCATTTTTACAGCACCATTATTAACATTTAAGGCTCTTTCTCCTCTTAGAGCTGCCATCCCTTCCTGCTGCTGAGGCTGTGAATCAGAGAAGGCATGGCAGCCTTCACAAATGCTCTGCTGTCCTCCACTTTCTTGGCTTCCCAGTGCTTTGTGATTCATAATGTATTTTAATATGCTCCCCACTGCAGCAGCAGTTGGGATAAATGCTTGGGTTTGCTTCAGAGATTTGGAAAGCAGGCAGCAGGGAGCATGCCTGCACTTTCATGCTCCAAAGTCTCTTTTCCTTTGCCTCATTAAGACCATATGGAATGTATTGAGAGATGGTGGTGCAGGGGGCCTGTGATCATGAGCTGGTGACCACCTTGGATGCAGCACGTTCAAATCTTCCCAGAACATCGACGTGGTGGCATTGGAAGGGACCTCTGGAGATCATCCAGTCCAAGCCCCACAGCAGCCTGGCCAGGATTGCAGTGTCCAGGTGAGTTTGGAATGTCCCACAGCTCTCTGGGCAGCCTGGCACACTCACAGGAAAGCTCTTCCTCACCTTCATATGGAACCTCCTGGGCTCCAGTTTGCGGCCATTGCCCCTTGTCCTGTCACTGTACACCACTGAAGAGTCTGGGCCCCATCCTCTTGCTCCCTGCCTTGTAGCTATTGATCAGCACTGAGCAGATCTCCTCCCAGTCTGCTCTTTTCCAGGCTCAACAGTCCCAGGGCTCTCAGCCTTTCCTTCTAAGAGGTGCCTCAAGCCCTTCTAATCTCACTGGAGAAATGATTGTGCTGAGCCACCCAGGGGCTTCTTGATGCTGGTCTTGAGGTCAAGAGTTTTGTCCTGCTTTCAGTGAGCTGAACTTCACCCAGAGTCTGTAAGCTACCAGGAGCAGCCTTCTGGCTGCAGATGTTCAGCTGTGAGGTGGTCTACTGACCTCATGCAGTTTGTGTCTCTTTTTGGCAGGCACTGGTTTCTCCTGCCTGCTCCCCTCAGCTGCACTTGATGAGTGCCTTGGTTCGGAGGGGGTTTTTTGGTTGCTTTTTGCTGTTGGTTGCTGCTTTCTTTTTTTTCTTCTTTTTTTTAGGAAGTTCCAATAGATCATCATAACCTAAATGAATTCAGATTTCAAAGCTTTAGCATCCCAAAATAACAGTCTGTTGTCATTTGGCTCAGGGTGCTCCAACGTTTGCTCTCCTCCTGCGTTACCGCATGGCCTGCAGCCAGCCCCAGCGGATCCCCGCGCCGGGGCCGGGCGCCTATCAGGCCTCGAAATCAGCCCAAGCAGGCCAGGAAAAGCTTTGCTTTCATCCATTTTCAGGTCTGCAGGCTCTGCTTGTCGAGGGGCTCGCTCTGCAGTGATGGCACAGCCTCTTCCATGGCTCGTGCAGCGCAGTGTGGAAATGAATACTCCCAGCAAGCTGTGTCTGAGTAAGCTTGCCGAGGGCTTTGCCGCTCCGTCGCTGGCTTGCTGAGAATGAGAAGATGAATTGCAGGATAAGGAATGAAGTGAGAGCATTCAGGGGCTAGAAATGCCTTGTGGGAGCTGCTTTCTCTTCTCTCTCTTTTTTTTTTCCTTCTTCATATAGGGGTGATGTGAGTAAGTGACACTGAATTATTCCCTGACAGTGGAGCTGCTCCTCCTTGTGCCGTCCTGCTCTGCGGTGTTACCGTATCAGGTATCTGCAAGATGGGCTGGGGGGGAGGAGGGGGAAATAGAAACCAGATGAGAGGGATACCAGCTTGGCCCCACAGCACTGCTCCTGAGCTCCAAGGGGTTTATCTTGTGTGTGTGCCTGTCAGTGAACAGGAGAGAAGCAGTGAGGGAGAGGTGTGCTTAAAGAGATTTATCTCCGAGCATCTACTGTGGGAAGATAATAACAAGCTCGTAGGATGAGGTAAGAGCATTGGTTTGTTTATAGCAGAGGAGATAAAGCACACACTGCTTCCATCACAGTGATCTATTCCCAGGAAGCAGAAAATGGTCTGTAATTGCCTTCTTGGCTAGCACTTCCCAAGGCCCCTAAGGCCAGGATGACAGGGTGCCTTTGAAAGCTTGAAGCTCACTCAGGGCAGCCACCCTGCAGAGGAGGTTGTGGCCAGGCAGCTTAGCATCCAGCCCAGCTCTCCCTGCACTCAGCAGGGACATCTCCAGCAGGAGCAGGTTGCTCAGAGCCTCAAACCACCTCACCTGGAATGGTTCCAGGGATGGGGCAGCTCCCACCTCTCTGGGCAGCCTGGGCCAGGCTCTCACCAGCCTCAGCATAAAAAATGCCTTCCTTCTATCCAGCCTAAATCTCCCTCTTTTAGTTCAAACCAGCCCCCCTTGTCCTGTCACAACAGGCTCAAAACTCTGTCCCCAGCTTTCTGATCAGTCCCTTTAAGCATTGAAAGGCCACCAGAAGGTCTCCCTGGAGCCTTCTCTTCTCCAGACTGGGAGCTCACACTGCTTCTTTCTGTTCTTCCCCACTCTGCCTCCCCAAAACCTTACCCTGATTTTCACTCTGGATTTCTACCACATGTCAGCTCTAAAGGGCTGGACAGGTTCTTCTGAGGGTTCAGAGCCAGCTCCCACTGCTGCTGTTCCCTCAGGTGCTGACCCAGATGTTGCTGTCCATGCTGACAGCACTTCACACATACCCAGGGCCTTCTGGACATGGTTTTGAACAGAGCTGGAGCACAAACTCGGTGAATTCCCTGCTGTGTGCCACCGAGGCGAGCAGGATTAGTTCCCTTCCTTTTCCAGCAGGCTCTGGACACATCAGCTGGAGCTGTCTGCAAAGGGAAACAGAGGAAGGTGTGATCCTGATTGGGGTCTTTGCCCAAGACTGATGTGTGGAAGCAAGAGCAGAGGGTGTGAAGGTGCCTCTGCCACCTTCTTAAAACATGGGAAGGAGACCCAAAAGGCAAGGGCAGGAGCATTTGGGGTGAAGAAGTGATTCAGGGAAGACCTCAAGGGACACAGAAGGGATTTCTTGTCTCTTGACCTCAGTACTGGCAGTGAAAAGGGTAACAAAGCAGCAGTGTGGGATGAGATGGGATGTGCTTTGTGCAGTTCATTAACAGGCTATTAATGGCCTCATTGACATCAGTATTGGTAGTGAAAAGGAACAGCACAGTGTCAGTGTGAGGTGAGATGGGAGCTATCCTGTACAGTGTATTAACAGGCTGTCAGCTGGCTCCTGGTTAAGGTCATCTGGCTGCTCCCTGCCCAAGCCAGGCTGTTGGTGCTGCTGTCACCAGGGCAAGCTGTGTAGGTGTGGTGTGAGGGATGTGGTTTAGTGGTGACCTGGCAGTGTTAGTGCTTGGACTTGAGGATCTTAAAGGTCTCTTCTGTACAAAATGATTCTTTGATGCTGGTTCTGCCTGTTTGGGTCACTTTTGTGTTTGCTTCAGCCCCTTTTTTGTGCTGGAGCTGCTGGGGTGCTGCCACACGGAATGAATGAAGGCTCATTTATTTGAAGGCTCATTTATTTATCCTGCTGAATAAATTCTGCTGAGCTTAAAGGATGCTCAGAGGTTATTTCCAGAGCCTTTGGCTCTGAGGCTGTGCAAATGAGAGCAGAGGCTAGTCTGGTGAAAACAAAACTCCAACCTGAACTCCCCATGAATGAGGGCTCCAAACGAAAGAAGAGATGCAGCCCCTCGCAGGGCTGTGGCTTTCCCCAGCTGTCACCAGCGTTTGCTATCATAAGGGTTATTGCTCAGACTGTTAGGAGGACAGGAGAAGCTGGGCATGGCTGGGGGGGTTGCACTGGATGACCTTTAAAGGTCCCTTCCAACCCAAACTGCTCTATGATTCTGTGAAATCCAAACCCCCTTTTAACTCTGTGCTGTTGATGGTTTCTCCTGAAAGTGTTCCTAGAGAGTTGGGAGGTGGATTTTCTCTGGGTGTTCTCCTCCTGGCCTTCCTGGGCAGCTCACAGAACAAAGAGGGGGGGAGGGCAAATTATGCTCTTAATGATTCAATAATTTCACCCTTCAGAGCTGTTTACAGAGGAAAAGCTTTTTGGATCAGGGATGTTTGTTGCTGCTGAGGATTTCTCTGCTTTGGCTGAGGGCATCCCTTGCCATTCCTCCCTTTTTGGTGGAGCAGCTGTTAACTGCTGCCTGCTCTGAGATGTGCACAGAAGTGTCTGCCTGTGCCAGGGCAATGTTCTGCGTGGCTGCTTTGAGGGTGTTTGTGTGGCTGTGCAGAGAGCCCCCTGCCCCTGGATCTGACGGCAAACCCAACATCCCCCTGCAGGCAGAGGTTAAAACGAGTGCGGAGCAAAGCGGTGGTGGTTCACAAATGGGTTTGTCACAGTCTGATGCCCTGGGGGAGGTGGAACCGCTCTGGGACGGATTCACAGAAGCTAATTGAAAGCTCAGGCAGTACAGAGAGTCCCACTGGAAGGGGAGAATGAATGAGGATGCACTGGAGAAGAACGAGGAGGCAGCAGGACCAGGAGGGAAGGGATAAGGAGGAAGGAAAGCAGCAGTGGTAGATAAAAAACAGTGAACTTGCCCACAGGGTTTGCAGCAGATGCTTTCCCCTGGGTTGCCCCACAAATGGCAAGAGCAGTGGCTCTGCCCACCCAGAGCTCTCCTGTCCTGCCCCTGCCCTGCTCTGTGCATCTGCACACAACCACCCCAGACTCCTTGGTGCAGGAGAAGCAGTGTGTCACTCGGGGCACCCTGGATGCAGGCCAGAGCTGGGCACAGAAAGGTGCTGGGGCTGCCTCATCCTTCCCTGCTCTCAGCCCTGAGCCTGTTTGCTCACACTCTGGGAAAACACTTCCCTGGGAACAATCTTTGCCAAGCTCATGTCCAGCATTTGGGGGTCAACAAACTTCTGCTGAGTGCAGTGCAGGGTTTGGTGTCTCAAGGACATCAACCCCTCATTCTGAAAGGTCATAGCAGGGTGAGCCTGGTGAGCTCAGCCCAGGACAGGCAGCCCTGCTCTCCTGGGGGAAGATGTTCTTCTGAGGATCTGGGGCTCCTGCTCCTTGAGGCTGAGCAGAAGAGAAGCTCAGAGGTCTACTAACCAGCTGCCAGTCTAGCACAGGGGAAACAAGGCAGGAGCTCATGCCCAGGTGGTTGGCCCTGCCACCATATGGGATCTTCACTGTTCTTTGCAGGGAAATTGCAACCAGCTGCTGCTTTCAGAGGACTCAGCAGTTGGCACTGCCCTTGCAGTGATCTCCCTCCTCTTTTTACTTCACTTTTTAGGAGCTTTAAGCCTTTCCCTGGCAGTAAATTATGATAGCTGGTAGAGGAGGAGTGAATTTTTAAGGCTTGTTCCCTTCTGGGGCCACAGAGTCTAACTCTGGCCTGGAAAAATGCACATCCATCAGATCAGACTTCACAGCCCTGAATCTTTTCCCAGAGTCACCCCTTTCTGGGGAGAGCACAGATCACTGCTGCCTTTTAAACACAGCAGTGGAGGCACTCATCAAATATCTGCATTTCAGAGAGGTGCAGCTGAGAAAGGGTTGGGTTGGGTGATGCCTGAGAGGGTTCAAACCCTCACCTTTTCCTCAGGAAGACCTGAAACTCTCCCTTCTTGTGGTTTAGGCTGGTAAGGCTTCAGGGCTGACCTACTGAGGTGGAGGTGAGGTGAGGCACTGCTGGAGGAGAGGAATCTCGACTGAGGACTGGGTTTGTGTATCTGATGCCAGAAGCTGTTTACACTCTTCAGATTTATTTACTGGGGAGGAGGGGGAATGTTTGTAAATTCAAAGTGTTTATTATTGCTAAAGACTTCTTCTGTTTGGCTGGGTGGCTGCAGGCTGGACATGTTTCAGTTCCCACCCTTTGCTGAGCAGCTGCCCTTCTGGCCACTGCCCAGCCTGGAAAGCCTCACTGCAGAAGTCTGTCCTTGAGCACGAGTGGCCACACAGGACCCCTTCTGCTTCCCTGGAAGATTGGACTCAAGGACCTTAAAGGTCATTTTCAACCTAAATGAATCTCTAATTCTATACAATGCTGTGATTTAGGAGCCTTTCCAATTTGGGGTCAGTTCAGTTAGAGCAAATCCACAGAACCACAGAACTGTGAGTTTGGAAGAGACCTTTGAGATCACCAAGGCCAACTGAACTGCTCCCAACACTGTGGTGAGTCAAGCTGGGGAAACAAGAGGCCAGATGGCTCGAGTCTTTGCTGTGCCTTTGTGCATGGCATTGCACAGGGAACCTCAGTTCCTTGCCATCTCTACGTGTTTTGGCCTCTTTCTGTCTGACAGTGCCGTGGTGATGAGCACAGAGACAGCCTCCAGTGAGGGTCTGACATCTCTGCTGCCATTATCTTTACAAGCACCAAACACCACTCGCTGCCCTTGGATGGAATGGAGGTTTCTGTGAGGGTCACAGAGCCCTGGAGCAGGCTGCCCAGAGAGGTTGTGGAGTCTCCTTCTCTGGAGCCTTTCCAGCCCTGTCTGGATGTGTTCCTGTGTGACCTGTGCTGGATTCTATGCTCCTGCTCTGGAAGGAGGGTTTGACTCGATGGTCTTTGAAGGTCCCTTCCAACCCCTAACACCCTCTGATCCTATAATCTGAGCTGACAGGATGGCTGTGAGGAGGCCAGGATTGGCTTCTAGGGGGCTGCCCCACTGTCCCCCTTTGTGTCTGTGACCCTTCAGAGCCATGGGCTGGCAGGTAGCTCACTGCAAAGCTCACCCCTGGGCTGTATGCTGACCATGGGGGCACGGAGAAACGAAAATCCATAAGGAGAGAAAGCGATTGTGGATGAAACGCTGAGCTGGAGGGGAGCGTGGAGAACATCCCAGCGGATGGATGCATGGATGGGTGGATGAATGGACGGTGGACGGGTAGGCAGACGGATGTTCCCGGGGCAGCGGCTCCTTCCATCTCCCCTCTCCTCCCTCCCCTCCCTCCCTGCCGGGCCGGGCCGGGCCGGGCGGCGGCTCCTCACTCTCCCCCCGCGGGGCCGCCCCGCCGCTCCCCGCCCCCGCGCCGCCGCCGCATTTAACGGGACGCGCGGCCGCCGCCGGCCCGTCCCGTCGCTTCCCGTGGCTTCCCCGGCCGTGGCTTCCCCGGCCATGGCTTCCCCGCCGCTGCTGCTGCTGGCCCTGGCGCTGGGCCTGGCCGCCGCCGCCAAATCCCCGTACCAGCAGGTCCTGCAGCACAGCCGGCTCCGCGGCCGGCAGCACGGGTAAGCGGCTCTCCGCCCCGCCCCGGGGACAAACGGCAGGGGAAGGGGTACGAAGCACTTTCTCCCCCTGCTTTCGCACGAATCCCGGTGGGAAAGAGTGGCCCCGGGAGAGGGGGCGGCTCCGTGGCTGTCTCGCCGATCTCTGGGAACCGCCGTCGGGGTCTTTGTGCGGGTGCGGAGCCGCCGCCGAGCCTGGGAGTGGTGCGGAGCACCCGGGGGGCTCCGGCTGGGTCCTGGCTTCCTCGGGTGCCGTCTTGGGCTTTCTGCCCGGGATTACGACTTTATCTTTCTTCCTCGAAGAACATTTCTTACTTCCATCTCCAAACAACTTTTTCCCCGTCTCGCTCAAATAACTTTTTAATCTCAGCCTTAATTCATCCCCGAAGAGGTTTTGTTTTTTTTCTCTGAAGGCTGGACTCGATGATCTGAAAGGTCTCTTCCAATCAAAACAATCCTAGGATTCTGGCATTCTCTTTCATCCCCAAATAACTTTTTGCTTTCTTCCTCAAACTTTTTCATTTCATCCTCAAATAACTTTTTCTTTCATCCCCGAATGGCTTTTTTTTTTTTCTTCCCTCCTCAAACAACTTTTTTATCTTTCTTTCTTCTTTTCATGACTTCCCTCTTTTCTTTCAGGATGCTTAATACTTCAGAGGTCATTATAGACCCCTCAGGGAGTCTTTATCAGAGGGGAAAAAAGGGGGGGGGGGGGGGAGAAAAGGGGGACGGGGAAAGTCATGAGGACTCTTGCTGGATGGACAAAGTGCTGTGGGCATTGGTAAGCAGAAAACTAAGCCAGTGTTCAGTTGTTCCCGCTGTTGTTAAAACTTACTGGGGATTAGGGAGGGTGAAAAGGTGCCAGACCTCTCTGCTGGCTTCTGCTTCTCGGGGTGGTGACACTGATTGAGCTGCAGCTTCCAGTGAAACTGAGGGCAGGGTTGTGAAATGCTCTTAAACCCGCGAGCCTTAAATGCTGCCATTTGATACGGCATCTGGCAGGGATCCAGGCCAGGCTTTGCGAAAAGGGGTTTGCTGTTTGTGTGCGATCAGGTACAGAGTCCTGCAGGCAATCCTGAGCTGATGCCTGGTTGTGAAATCTGCAAAGCGAGCGAGTTGCAGCGACAGATGCACAAACACTGCGAGCCCTGCTCCGGCCCTGAGCTGACACTAAGCAAACAGCCGGCGCTGCCGGGAGCCCTGCGGCAGCAGCTTGCGCCGGGTGGGTGAGCGGGGGCACTCCTGGTGTGAATCAGTGCATTCCTCTGCAGAGAGAAGCCTGTTGTTACTCCCTGCACAATCCACAGAGGCACAGGGGCAGACGTGACCGTGGTCCAGTGCCTGGGATCTTTGGGAGATGCAAGGAGTCAGCATGCCAGGGCTTCCAGGGGAAGGGAAGTTCCGCCGGGAAGAGCCCAGCGCAGCTCGGCACAGCCGCGCGGCTCACTGGTCCCTTTCTGATGGAGAGGGCAATTTACACCGAGCTAATTTCCATACATCGACTGGATTCTGACCCTTGATTAATGACCTGCCAGAGAGATAGGGCGGCACAAAACCAGCCCCAAAGCTCTTGGATGTGAGGAGGGCTGTTTGGCTTGCAGGAGGGAGCTCCGGAGGGATGTGCAACCAGGGCCGCCACACTCTCTGCTGCAAGCATCCCCCCACACCATCAATGCTCCTATTGAGCCGAGGGCGAGCTGGGTGGCAGGCTTGGCTCTGCAGCAAGCCTTCTATGTCTTCATTAACTTTTTATGTTTGAGCTGAGTGAATCAGCTCAAATCAGGGAGAGGAGCTGAGAGGTGTGTGAGAAACACTAGCATTTGAAGGTGAAAACCTAGGAGTGCTCTTTCAGAGCCCACCTGGCTTGGCGGGCATTATGCCACGCTGGGGAGCTTCGGGAGTGCCGTCAGGGCAGGTAGCTGAGGCCATGCTGTGGATGCTGCACTTCCCTGCCCCTTCTCCAAAGGGCAGCCCCTGCCCCGGCAGCTCCCAGCTGCTGCCTGCCAAGTGGAAGGCTTCAGCTGAAAGGGAACAATAGGCAGTTTTATCCTTGAGTCAGCGCGGCTGGCTGGGAACGGCATGGCAGAGGTGATGAACTCCAACGAGGAGAGGGGAGAGTGTTGACAAATTCATTTTAAGCCAGACTGGGCGAAGAACCAGAACAGGCACTGCGGGGAGCCGCTACTACAGCCTGCCTGTGGGAATCATTGATAACACCGCTCAACGGGGGGATTTCTCCACCCCGAGGTAAAGCTGGGAAGAATTCCCCTCCCCATAAGTCAAGGAGGAAGCAGCAGCCCCGCAGAGCCGCGGTCGTAGGTCGGGAGGAGGGAGCAAGGCAGCGCCAGGTTCGACGCTGTGCCGCGAGGGTTTTCTTGGCAGGCTGCTCCTGGGGATACAGGGGAAATGATCAAACAAGTCCTGCAGTAGCCAGGCTTGTCAAGATGAATATTAGAGGGATTGTCCACTGCCGTCAGCCAGACGCTGAAATTGAGGCAGGGTTTGGAATTTCGATGTAATTGGAAGCAGATTTTGGCGCGGCGGGGCCGGGGTAGCCGAGGTGGGCTGAGTCAGAGCACAGACGTCTCTCTAAGGGAGGATTTGGCTTGGAGCAGACTGAGCCTGGGCCAGTTTGCACCAGCTGAACGTTTGGCTTTCTGATTGCTAACTTTTTTCCCCCCCCAGTGGCTTCTTTCTCCTTGTCCTTCTTATACATAGAAAAAGAAATACCTGAGAAACAAACTGCCTGGATGTGGCAGTGAGGAGGCAAATGGTGAGCCCAGGTCCTCGCTTTATCCCTCGGGGCAGGATGAAGGTGCCAGGGCCACAGCTGGGTCAGATCTTGCCTCCACAGAGCCCTGGGGCAGCCACATCAACAAAGGCTCATTGAAGGCAAGCCAAGCTCCTGCTGAGGCTGGCGCTGGAGTTAGCCAACATATAGGAGACCTTTAATTCATGCTAATGATGGGCAGGCTGGCCCATTTTGGAGCTGAATTTGGGACGCTGGTGAAAAGCAAGGCTGACCACGGGAGGACTTGGTGATCGAGCTGCAAGCTCTGCCTTTGTTCATTTTGGTACTCAAGTGGGCAGTGTCTTGGTCAGACCCGGTGTGAAACAGGCTGCTGCCTGCTCTTCCTAACAAATCAACAACCTTCACATCAGCATCTCCAGACCCCATCCTGAGCTGCTTTTGTGCAAATGAAGACTCTGCCCTGGATGATGCAGAGTGCTTCTGATGGGCTGAAGTGATGAGTTCTGTGTTTGGCTTCATTATTTGCTGTCCTGGCAGCCAATACTGTGCATACTTCTGGTGCTGCTGCCACAGGCTGGTGCTGAGGACCACGGTTAGTGGTGCCCTGGCAGTGCTGGGTTAACAGTTGGGCTTGATGACCTTAAAGGTCTTTTCCAACCCAAATGATTCTATGGTGTTGGTGTTGGGAACCCAGTCTCGGCTGGGCTGAGCAGCCTCATCTTGCCTGGGCTACATCTCTGGCTGAAGCCCAGAGGCAGCCTCTGGTCTTGCAACACAAATCCATAAATCATAGCTCATGCATTGACTATGCATTGCCCACAGCTGTGGTCAGGGCTGCTGGCCACAAGTCAGACTGCTGGTGAGCCAGGCTGAGCAGGGAAACGCTGTGCTGGCCAGGCCAGCAGCAAGTAAACTCCCAGCTCCTGCTTGACCACATCTTTGGTACCACTTCTTAGAAAGCTGAAAAGCTGCAGTCAGCTCTCGGTGCACTTAGGCACATTTGCCATGCCAGCCATCTGCTCTTCTGGTTGGGAAGGAACTGGTTGGGAGAGCACCTCGTGGGCTGTCAGCCTGTGTTGCCAGGCCTGGTGTGTTGAAACCAGAGTGGGCAGAGCCTGGCCCAAACCAGGCCCCAGCACTCCAGCTGCAGCCACACCAGCGCCGAGTTCAGGGGGGGAGAGTCACTGCGTGCTGTGTGCTCAGGCCGAGCAAGCTGCCTTGCAGCTCTCAAGGGTTCCTCTCTGGCAGCTCCTGCAGGGGGTTCTGGGTGGTGTCAGGTGGGCTCTGGCTCTGTGCTGGGGCTCAGCACCACGAGCTGAGAGGCTTACCAGCCCCTCTTGTGCTTTCCCCTGCAGCCCCAACGTGTGCGCGGTGCAGAAGCTGATCGGCACGAACAGGAAATACTTCACCAACTGCAAGCAGTGGTACCAGAGGAAGATCTGTGGCAAGTCAACGTAAGTACCCTCGTGCCAGCAGCACAGCCCTGGAGACCCTGCCGTGGAGGTGGGTCTGGCTGGGGGCCAGGCTGCTTTCAGTGGTGCCCAGTGGCAGGACAAGAGGGCACCAGCTGGAACGCAGGAAGCTCCATCCCAACGGGAGGAGGAACTTCTTTATTGGAGGGTGGTGGAGCCCTGGAGCAGGCTGCCCAGGGGGGTTGTGGAGTCTCCATCTCTGGAGTCACTCCAAACCCACCTGGATGCCATCCTGTGCAAGCTGCTCTGGCAGGGAGGTTGGACTGGGTGATCTGAAGAGGTGACTGCCAGCCCCTATCATTCCATGCTCTGTGTGACAAACATGGTGGAGCATCACAGCCCAGGGCCTTTTGGCCTTTTACTCCCCAGGAATTGTTTTGGCCTTTTGCTCCCCAGGCAACCTTTGTGATGCTCTCAACTGGCAGTCCAGATCCCAAGACATGTAGATGTTAAGAATGGAAAGTCCCACACGAATCCAGCCCCTGGTGGTTTATTCTAATTGCATCTCTATCTGTACTTGCAGAGCTCTCAGCACTGTGATGAAGTGTCTGCCAGATGTTCCCTAGCACTCAGCTGTGTCTCTCTCTCCATGCTAGGCTCAGGGCTGCCCAGCTGAAATAAAACAAAAAGCAGGAAAAAAAGACCAAGAAATAGCAACCCAGAGCTGATGGATGTTGGAGAGAACATAAAACTCATCTGCATGAGTTTGCTTTGGAAGGGAGAAGAGAAGGACAGGGCAAGAGGTGTCAGTTTTAGCCAGGGCTCTCTGAAGACTCCACCAGGAAAGTTAATCAGAGTTGCAGAGCAGTTGCACGTTTAGGGCTGCAAACGATGATGCTCAAGTGGCTGTTGCACGGAGTCTGTGTGAGCAGCCTGGGGACGTTCTTTTGAGCGCTGCAGTCAGCAGGTAATTGAGGGGATGCTGTGCTTGACTGGCTGCCAGGCTCTAGATCAGGGGCAGAGAAGCTTTTTCCTTGGTGTAAACCAAACTGGGCTTTCAGACACATCTGCTGCCCCCTGCTTTCTTTATCCCAGTATCAGTGCAGAGGTGCTGGCTGTGGGAGCTGTGAGCCAGGGCTGGGGCCTGGATCTGCAAGGTCTAGAGGAGCACAGAGCAGAAACTCATCTCCTGTGCTTGTGCCACGGTCCAGTGTCAGCTGTGATCAGCTCCTGAGTTCTTTACTGCAGAGTAACTCACTCCTGTTTCTGCAGGCTGAGATCTGGAGCTGTGATAAGCTTTTCTTTTGGTTGCCTTCACTGGTTTAGGTATGCTGGCTGGCCACCAGGACTGGGGGGGAGTGTGTCTGGTGTTGGTATGGTGAGCAGGGAGACCAGCCAGGAGCTGTGCACAGCTTTTGGCCTTTCAACCTGCTGCTCATGAATTCATCTGGAAGAGAGCAATTCTGCACTTCAGGAGGATGTGCCACACAGTCAGCATGTGTAGTGGTGTCCCTGCTGTCCTCTTGTCCTTCCAGCCAAGAGAGAAAAGCACAGAGCACAGCACCCACACCTCCCCCTTAGTTCTACAAAGCCACCAAACCTGGGAAGGCTTCATCTGGGTGATTAGAGGTCAGGCTCTGTCCTTGGCCAAGGAGTGGCTTTTCCTGACATCAGATGGGCAAGGCTGTGGCATGCCAATGTGATACCATCACTGCCTCTTCTGATAACAGAGGAGCTTAGTGGGTCTCCAAAAGCCCATGCCTCAGCTGTGGATGTGGGACAGCTTTGCTGTAACAGTCCCTGAGGGGCCACAGGTTCCATCAGCTCTGACCCCATGAAAGCCAGGGGTGCAGCTGTGTTTGGCAGAGACAAACTCATCCACTGCTCTGCAGGAAGAGGTGGCACAGCTGGCACCTGGCAGTGCTTCCTGAGTCCCTAGGAGGAGAGGGGGTGATCCCTTCTAACCTCCTTGTCTCTGCTTTTACCCAAGTGTCTAAGCCAGTGGTGCAGTGCTGAGGAGAAAGCCCTCAGAGCATCACCCTGCCTGTGAGCCCAGGAGACCCTGCTCCCAGCTCTCACGAGTGGCTCCCTGCCCTTGGCAGCATCTCCACAGTGCCTCTTACTGTCTTCTGCTCTCCCCCTAGTCACTTGTGAGCCTGGGCCCTGCTTCCCCCTTCAGCAGCGCTTGTGCACAACAAAAGGCATGAGCCTTGACTCAGATTTTCCAGAGGACCCCGAGACAGCTCTGATTACAAACGCTTGCCGGTGATGGCTCCCACCGGAGGCGTATGGAAGCAATCAGCAGTCGTTCGGGCCATAAAGGACATGATGCATTATCCTCTGGCCCTCAGATTGCTAAGCCGGTGCCAGGGCCCTGGAGCTGTGCTGTGCTCAGCACATCAGTGGGCACAGGTGGTGGTGCTCAGCAGGAAGCCTTGAAACTGGCCTGTGGTGAGAGGTTTTACCAATAGCAGATGCCTCTAAATCCTGGAAAGAGGCAGGATTTGGCACACTCAGCACCCTACCCAGATGGAGCCAGCCTTTGCTTGGGAGCTGTCGTCAAAAGACCTCTCCTGAAGCTGTGTGCTTGGTCCTGCTGTTGCCAAGGGAAGATGCCCAGGGAGGATGGTGGAGCTGGCTAAGCATGGCCATTTCTCTCCTCCTCCACAAAGGTTTTCCCACCTGTAACAGTCCTGGGTTAGGAGAAGCTTGGCCTCTTTCACCTGCTTCACATTAGACCTGGCTGTTCATTTCACAGAGTGGCAGAGGTTGGCAGGGACCTCTGGAGATATCTAGTCCAAGGCCCTGCCAGAGCAGGTTAACCTACAGCAGGCTGCACAGGACTGTGCCTGGGTGCAACCCCCTGGCTCTAGGTAGGTACTTTGGACTCCTTTGATGTCCTTTCCTCCTCTGAGCACGGTTTCAAACAGATAGTAAGGAGGGAGGTGACCTCCTCACCAGGTACTGCATAGAAGCAAAGCTGCTGAGCTCCTGCAGAGCTAACTCAGAGCACAGCAATTCAGCCCTGAGTGAGGAAGGCAGGAAAATTGCTGCAGGTCTGTGGTATGACTTCATTCCTCCTTGGGTGATCACATCCTGCATCAGGAGATGCAGAGCAGCTGGAGCAGCAGGGAGAGCCAGCTCCAGAAACATGTCCTGTCTCCAGGTGCATCACCTCTTGACCACTGCTCCAGGCTGCTCCTGGCTGGGAGCACTCACAGGCACCCCGGGGTGTAGCAGCCCCTCTGAGCTGCTCCATAGCTCTTACCAGTAACAGTAAGGCAGAAAGTTGTTGGGGAGGCTTTGCAGGCTTGCCTCTTGAGCAGCATCTTTACCAGGGGGGTGCTGGAACACTGGAACAGGTTGTGCAGGGAGGTGGTTGTGGCCCCATCCCTGGAGATATTCAAGGTGAGGCTCAACAGGGCTCTGGGTGACCTGATCTAGTGGAGGATGTCCCTGCTGGCTGCAGGGGGTGGAGTAGATGACCTTTGGAGGTCCCTTCCAGCCTGGGTGATTCTATGATCTCCTGGCCCACAGAGGCTGAGTGCTGATTGTGCCTGATGCTCATTCAAGGCCAAACTTGAGGGACCCCTGAGCAAGATGATCTAGTTGGAGATGCCCCTGCTCCCTGCAGGGGGGTTGGGCCAGATGACCCTCGAGGGTCCCTTCCAACCTGATGCATTCTGTGACTCTGTGACAGAAATTTCAACTCCTGTCACCAGAAGACTGTTCCCTCTTTATCTGCTCCCCCTCTTCCTTCCCCCCCTTTGTTTTCCTTCTCTTTGCTGAAATAGGGAGCTAGGGAGAAATGAAATAGAGGCTTTATGTACATTTTTTTATCACTGCTGATGAAGTGAGATAAGACACTTGGCAAGGAGTCTGACACTGCTTTGATTTTAATGAGCACTGAAACGAGATTGTTTTGGTAATTAGGTCATTTTCCACTGTCAGTTATCCCAGAGCCACAGGCATGGTTTATTTAGTGTATTCTCATCGCTCTGCCTGGGGGGGTTCTACATTTCCCTACCCCCCTTAAGCGCTGGGCTCCTTCTCCTGCAGCAGCTGAATGCATCCCCAGGCACCTTTGTGTCTTGGGAATGGAGAGGCAGCTTGCACAGGCTGGGGGGTTGGTAATTTGTTGGGGAGTGCCTAGTGGCAGCGAGTTGCCCCTTCATCCATTACTTCCCCTCCCCCCTTTTAAATGAACTTCTGGTCTGATGCACTTTGCTCAGTTCAGGGGGAGGAGGAAGAGCAATGCCTCTCTGGCACTTATTGTACAACCCCCAAACATATGGGTTTTGTTACAGGAAATGATTACAAATGGCTCTTTATTCACTGCTGTATGCATAAGCTTATTTTTATTACCTTGGAAAATGCATTTAAAATTTAATTTAGGATCCTAAGGAGGCAGCAGCAGTGAAACAATGGCTGAGAGGGGGCAGGGAGCTTGCTCCTGCAGCCAGACCCAGAGAGGCCTTTCAGAACCGAGGGCTGGAAAGCTGCAGACAGGACTTGAAATGCCTGGGTGAGGAGGTCAGGGAGCCATGGTCAGGGGGCTTGCAGAGTGGCTGACAAATGCTCCTTGTAGGAGGGCATTGAAGCCACATCCCTGCCAGCCACTGTGCCCCAAGGCAGTGCTCTGCAGCTGCTGAGCAGACACCAGCAGGGATGGACTGGGCAGCTCCCAAAGGCTGTTGTGCACAACCTGTCCTGCCACAAACTGGAACACAGGAGCTTCCACCTCAGCATGAGGACAAACTCCTTTAGTGTGAGTGGCAGAGCCCTGGAGCAGGCTGCCCGGAGAGGTTGTGGAGTCTCCCTCGCTTCAAAACCCTCCTGGAGGTGTTCCTGTGTGGCCTGCCCTAGGGGATCCTGGCAGGGGCCCTAGGGGATCCTGGCAGGGGCCCTAGGGGATCCTGGCAGGGGCCCTAGGGGATCCTGCTTTGCCACAGAGGTCCCTCCCAACCCCTCCCATTCTACCACTGTGTGCTGCAGTGGCTGGCAGGTGCTGTGTTTTCTCCTGTGAGCTGTTTGCCCCTGGCCATGTTGTCCTTCCTGGGCAGCAGACTGTGGCTCTGACCCAGCTGGAGGCCCTGCTAAGGGAGCAGGGTGCTGTGGGTACTATGGGATGTGTGGGGTACCATAACATGGAGCTGTGAGCCCTACCAGCGGGGCAGAGCTTCAGCCAGGGTTGTGCTGCTCCTCCCTGAGGGCTGGAGCAGCTGCAGGAGCAGCTGGGAGCATGCCCTGTGCTGCTCTCCACGTGCCCCATTGACTGCTGCTGGGGAGCCTTTGGGTGGGCTGGGTGCTGTGGTGCTTCCACCCAGCCCACCGGCCATGGGAGGGCTGGAGCTGTGTTTTGACTCTCAGCTGTGGCTCCTTGTAGGTGCAAGTGCTTGGCTGAGCACCCCTGTGTTCACCTGGGAGGTTTTCTGGTCCTCAACCCAAACTGCTGGCATGCTAGATGCAGGTGGTGCTGGTAGGTCACCACCAGTGGGCAACTGAGCCTGGGGGCTTGAGGGTGCCCCTGCAGGAGCGGAGCTGGCCCCGTTGCTACCCACGGTGCTTCCCTCGTGGGGTGGTGCTGGAGATGCCTGTGAAAGCCAAGCAAAGCAGGGAGAGTGGTGCCTGCCCCCCTTCCCAGTGCCCTGCCCTGCTGGCAGGCTCCTGGGGCTCCCCTGCACTGCAGGCTGTGAGCATCGGCGTCCTGCCCCTCAGCCGCAGCTCCTCGTCTCTGGCCAGGCTCTAATGAGCCTTTGGGAGCCTACATCAGCACTCAGGAATTATTCATGCTGAACTTTGGTGTGATTTCTCTTTAATCAGCTCCTCATCTTTGACTACAGGTCTGAACCAAGGGAACTGTCTAGACTGGGTTTAGTTTCTAGGGTGAGAAAAAGGGAAAACTGGAGGTAGGGGAGGGAAGGGGGGGGGGAGAGAAAGTGTTTCTAATGACCATGAGACAGGGGGCTGGGGAGGGCAGAGCAGCAGGGTGTTAAGATCTCCAGTAGTCAAAGGAAGAGATTGCTCTAGGCAAACTCTTTCCCACATGGAATATATAGTGTCTAGACAATCAGTCTGGGTTTGCTTTGTCATTCTCTTAGGAAACCCTGACACAGAATTTATTTGCCTCTGTGACAGCAAGGCAGGTATTGGTTTCACTTACTGGCTCTTAATCACCCTGAAGAATTCCCTCTTAAACCCCAGGCATTTCCACTGTTTGTTAACAGTGTTCAAATGATGACAAATCTCTGAAGCTGGAGGATTTTCCTCTCTCTTTGCATGAGGGAGCTGAGGCTCAGCCACACAGCATCCTGCTCACCTCACATCCAGCCCGGAGCACAGAGGAGAGACCTGGCTGTAGGAGGAACAGCTCTCCCCTCGCTGCCTCAGCCCATCAGCCAGATGGCCTCGCTCCTTTCACACCCAGCAGAGGAGCAGTAGGTGAAGGAACTCCCTGTGAAACCAAAGGGGAAGCTTCTGGAGGACTTCTGTCTCTCTCTTTACTTCTTGTTCTCCCCCACCCCTGTTAATATCAGCACATCTTCCACTACATGGCCAGCTTGGAGGAGCAGATGGCTTTTATTTCCCATGGAGCTGCAAGTGGTGGGTGCCAACCAGAAGGGAATCAGTCCCTGGGGCTGGGAGGAGCTTTAGGATCACTGAGTGCAAGTTAGCTCAGCAGTGCCACCTCCGCCGTGCTGCACCGAGGCTGTTCCCGGTGCCAGCAGGGGTGGATGTGCTGCAGTGCTGCCCACTGTGCCCACAGCGGCACTTGCCACCACTGGGCAAGTTTGTCCTTGCAGGGCTTATCCCATGTGCCTCTGCACCCAAGCCCAGGGCTGCTCCATCCCCTTCAGGCTGCTGTTGTGGATTTTGCCAGAAGTAAGCAAATAACTTGTGATGGTGGACGAGAATGAGGTGAAATGATGGGGAGAAAAGAAGGCCCCAGGGAGACCTTACAGTGGCCTTCCAGTACCTACAGGGGGCCTACAGGAAAGCTGGAGAGGGACTTTCTGTAGGGGGCTGTGGTGATAGGACAAAGGGCAACGGTTTGAAGCTAGAGCAGGGGAGATTTAGATCAGACATCAGGAAGAAGCTCTTTACTGGGAGGGTGGTGAGACCCTGGAAGGGCTTGCCCAGAGAAGCTGTGGGTTTCTCATCCCTGGAAGTGTTTAAGACCAGGCTGGTCTTCAACTTCCAGCAATCTGGTCAGGTGGGAGGTGTCCCTGCCCATGGCAGGGGGGTTGGAACTCGATGATCTGTAAGGACCTCTCCAAGTCAGGCCATTCCGTGGCCCCACGACACGTGCACCGCTCGGCTGGGTTAAAGCAGCTGCAGCGGAGCCGCGTCCTGTCCCAGCAGTGACTGCATGTGACAGCTGCAGTCAGCTGAGGAGATCCCCACATCCTGTGGGAGAGGTGCCCACAGGGACCAGCACTTGCAGCAGGTTGTCTGCTGGGACTGTGAGCTCAGCTTCCATGCAGGGCTTGTCCAGCCTCCCGGGGAGCGCCGGCTTGGGACGGGGTTGCGTCTGCTGCTGTCCGGCCGAGCAGCTGGCGGTGTGCTGCCCTGGGGGAGATGACAACTGTGCTCTGTCCTGTTCTGCTCTCTGGGTCTGAGGGGAGGAGAGCCTGCTGAGAAACAGCACCAAATATGGGTGGACACAGAAGCGTGGAGCACAGAGGGAAAGCAGGGAGATGCCATCAGTTAATGTGCCCTCTGCCTCTCTCCTTCCAGAGTGATCAGCTACGAGTGCTGCCCTGGGTACGAAAAGGTTCCTGGAGAAAAAGGCTGCCCAGCTGGTAAAAACATCTTGGACTCTTTCTCTTCCCTGCCTTCCCCAAGTGACCCAGCTGCCTAGCAAAGGGAAATGTCAGAAATGTGCTCCAAGGGGATCAGGTTTCTGCAATTTAAGCACAATGTTGCCACGAAGGAGTCAGGAGAGGCCTGGGCAGAGCACCAGCCCAGTGCCAGAGCTGCTTCAATGCATGCAAAGCATCCCAGGCAGTGTGAGACTGGGGATGTAATGAAACTTAACCAGGCCTGGGAGGGCCAGAGAGAGCTGCTCATCCCAACCAGTCATCTAGCAGTATTGGGAAGGCAGCAAGAAAGGGCTGCTGGAGGAGCAGACAGCTCAGCTCAGTTTTCCTTTGGCAGGAAGAAGTTGAGCAAGAGTGCACTGAGAAGAAAATGCAGGCAGCCAGGGGTGGGGGGCAGGGAGCTGGGGCTGCTGGAGAGTGCCATCTGCTTTTGCTTTCTCAACACTTCCTTCTGCAAAAGTTGGATGCTGCCCACTTAGCCACATGGATGGCTCAGTGGAAACTGAGACCAGTGGTGAGCTGCCAGCTCTGAAAACCTGAAAGCAAGCAAGGGTGGGGTGAAAGCAGTGAATGTCTCTGCTGGCCACACTTCACCTCCCTGAAGGACAGAGCAGCTCCATCTGAACCTGCAGAGATGCAGCAGGTAATGGATTGTGCTGCTGCAGCTGGGGCTGGAGCTGGCAGCCTGTGGTTATTTGTTGCAGAGGGTCCAGAGGAGGGCCACGAAGATGGTCAGAGAGCTGCAGCACCTCTGCTAGGAGGACAGGCTCAGCAAGGTGGGGCTGTCCAGCCTGGAGAAAAGAAAGCTCCAGGGGGAGCTTCTAGCAGCCTTCCAGTACCTGAAGGAAAGGCTGCAGGAAAGCTGGAGAGGATGTTGATAAAGGCCTGTGGTGATAGGATGGGGGCAATGGTTTGAAACCAGGGCAGGGGAGATTTAGGTTGGACATCAGCAAGAAGCTCTTTGCTGTGAGGGTGGTGAGACACTGGAACAGCTTGCCCAGAGAAATTGTGGATGCCTCATCCCTGGAAGTGTTCAAGGCCAGGATGGAGGAAGATTTGAGCAACCTGGTGTAGTGAGAGGTGTCCCTGCCCATGGCAGGGGGTTGGAACTGGGTGATCCTTAAGGTGCCTTCCAACTGAAGCCACTCTGTGATGACCAGAGAGGTGTCCCCTGGCACGCTGTGTCCCCAGGTGTGCTCAGCAGCAGCAGAGCTGTGGGTCAGTGCAGTGTGGGAGGGCTGGGGGCTGTGCTGGGGTTGTAACCCTTCTCTCCTTGCAGCACTGCCACTTTCCAACATCTATGAAACCCTGGGAGTTGTTGGCTCTGCCACCACGCAGCTCTACTCCGACCGGTCCAACCTCAGGCCAGAAATCGAAGGACCTGGAAGCTTCACCATTTTTGCCCCCAGCAATGAAGCCTGGGCCTCCTTGTCTGCTGTAAGACAGCCTTCCTCCTCTTCCTCCTCTTCTCTGGCTTGCTCTAGCAGAGATCCAGCTCTGTAGGGGGCTGGATCCAGCCCTCCTAGTAGAGCAGACACCGTGCTGGTGTGGAAAGGACTGAGAGTTTCTGAGGTGGGAATCACTGCACTGCTCCACCAGCTCCAGAACTTGTGTCTGAACTCCAGCAGCAGATGGGTGTAAAAATCACCTCCTTCAGTTTTCTCTGCTTCTTACCATTAGAGACTGCAGTAAGACCTTCAGCAAGAGGCTCTCCATCCCTCTGGGGTTTTCTGGTTAACTCTTACCACTCTGCTTGTCCTTCATAGTCTGCACGAGTGGCCAGTCCCAGCTGGAGCCTCTGGACACTTGCAGCCTTTCTGCATCACTGTGTCCCTCTGCTCAATTACACCTGCACTGCCTTCATAGCTTCCACTCCTGACACTCACCACGGCCCTGCTGGAGCTCCAGTCCTCATGGAGCATCTCTGGACAGGGATGAGTCCTAACTGTACAACCCTTGTCCAGCTGCATCCCACATCTGAATCACCTGTCCACAAAGAAGCAAGGACAACTAACAAGGACACTGGGCAGTTTTAAGGCTCAGCTTGACAGGCTGCTGGGCCACCTCATCTAAACTCTACTATTACCTGGAAAGGTTGGGCCAGATGATCCCTGAGGTCCCTTCCAACCTGGCTCTATCATTCCATGATTCTAGCTACTGGGACAGGGAGGGGGCAAGGGCACCTTTTTGGCTGTCTCCATCAGCAAGCTGCTCCCCCAAACCTGCACCAGCAGAGCCCCTTGCAGGGAGGATGCTGCTGGGGAAGGTCTCCTGGTGTCATTGTCCTTGGTCCTGAGTGATGCCTTTTGTTGCCTTTGATGCAGCCATCCCACCCTGGAGCTCACTGCCACCATGCCTTTGTCTGCCAAGGCTGAGTGGTGCCAGGGCTGCTGTAAGGCAGGATAAAGACTGATGACAATTGAGCTCTTGATTCACACAGGTGGCTTAGGGCTGAACGCATCACCTCACACACACAGAGGCCTTGGGAGCAGCCTGGCTGCAGGCAGAGCTCCTGGCTCTCTCTAACAGCTACCTGGATTGCCTCCTTCAGAGCTGAAAAGGCTTTTCCCTGCTTTTCAGGAAACTCTGGACTCCCTCGTCAGCAACGTCAACATCGAGCTGCTGAATGCCCTCCGCTACCACATGGTGAACAAAAGGGTCCTGACTGATGACCTGAAACATGGCACCACGCTCAACTCCATGTACCAGGACCTGCCCATCCAGATCCACCACTATCCCAACGGGGTAAGGCAGCTCTCTTACCCTACCCGCCCCAGCCTTGCTCCTCTGCTGCCTTCCACCTCCTGCACTCTCCTTGGACCTCCAGCACTCTCCAGTGCTCAGGCTGACAGCTCTTGGTGTGGGATTCGTAATTAGAAGGAGCTTGGCAGGGATATTCCTGCAGGAGATGGCTCTGCCATGGTGCTGCAAGGAAGCTGCCCACGTTTCTCTATAGCTTGCCTGAGTGTTGGTGCCCTTGTGGGCAAGGAGACCAATGGGCTTCTGGGGTGCATCAAGAAGAACGTGGCAAGCGGGTCGAGGGAGGTGCTCCCCTTCTGCTCTGCCCTGCTGAGGCCTCATTGGAGTATTGTGTCCAGTTCTGGGCTCCCCAGCTCTAAGAGAGACAGGGAACTGCTTGAGAGGGTGCAGCAAATGGCTACAAAGATGATTAGGGGACTAAAACCTTTCTGTTAGGAAGAAAGGCTGAAGGACCCAGGGTGCTTCAGCCTGGAGAAGGGAAGGCTGCGGGGGAATCTTCTCAGTGCTTATAGACACCTTGAGGGTGGGTGTGAGGATGGGGCCAGGCTATTTCAGTGGTGCCCAGTGGGAAGGGATAAGAGGCACAAACCTGAGTGTAGCAAGTTCCATCTACACATGAGGAGGAGCTTCTTTGCTTTGAGGGTGGCAGAGCACTGGAACAGGCTGCCCAGAGAGGTGGTGGAGTCTCCATCTCCAGAGCCATTGCAAACCCAGCTGGACATTGTCTTGTGAAGCCTGCTCTGAGTGATCCTGCTCTGGCAAGGGGGTTGGACTCCCCAGAGGTTCCTCCCAACCTCTGTCATTCCATGGTTCTGTGCTGCTTAGTCTTTCTTCTGTGTTTCAGTCTTGCTGATGCAGAGCAGGCAAAACCCCCGAGAGCTTCCGGAGCCCTTTGAACAGGCAGCGTTTCAGCCGTCCCCGGGCAGCATCCTCACTCTTTTTGTGGCTTTTTATAAGGAAACCACACTCCTGCCCCTGCTGATTCAACATTCTGGGGCTGGCTGCCTTTGAAACAGGGCTGCTGTGCCCTGTGCTGGCGCTCACCACCCCTGTGGCTCTTTGCCCCTGCAGATCGTGACGGTGAACTGCGCCCGGCTGCTGAAAGCTGACCACCATGCCACCAACGGGGTGGTCCACGTCATCGACAAGGTCATTGCCACCACCACAAACACCATCCAGCAGGTCATTGAGACTGAGGACAGCCTGGAAACCCTTCGGGTGAGTCCTCCGAGGCTCCTCAGACCATCCCACTCCTAGTGAGGCCTCCTGGTGCTCTGGCCAAGTGCCTTGGTGCTGCGGCTCCGAAGCCGCTGGTAAAATCCTTGTCCCGGTGTGGCTTCTTTTGCCTCAGAAGAGGAGCAAGGTAGTGGTTTATAACTGTCACCCTGCCACTGCTGTCACTAGAGAGATGCAAACTGTCTCCTCCCTCTTCCATGCCAGTCTTAGCCTTAGGAGATGTTGACTGTTCACCTCTGATGAGTATCAATGTATTTGCCTTGCTCTTTGCCCGAGTTAAAGAGTAACTCACACGGCCAGCTGTGGGCTCTGCTCCGAGTTGCTCACTGGACCTGCCATGACCCTCTGCAGGCATACCAGGGTATTCAAACTAGCCCTCAGCCTTGCCAAGAAAGGCTCTTGTAGGCCAATTTCTGGAGCACAAGGGACCCAGGGGGCTGGGTCAGATGTGTGGAGGCAGCAAAGTGCTGAAAGAAGCCTTTGAGGAGTTTCTGTGACTCCTGTGAAGCTGCAGCACTCTCCCTGAGTCTGGCCATGGGGTGTGCCTGGGCAAAGCTGTGACCTTGGTCTTTTGGCTGAATGTGCTTTGTCCTCCCTCCTTTCCCTGAAGGCTGCTGTGGCTGCTTCTGACCTCAACAGCCTGCTGGAGAGCGATGGCCAATACACACTGCTGGCTCCTACCAACGAGGCCTTTGAGAAGATCCCTCGAGAAACACTGAACAGGATCCTGGGGGACCCAGAAGCCCTGAGGGGTGAGTGCTTGTTTACTGAGCCCACTGAGACACTCCAGAGTGCTTCTCAGTTCTTCTGAATTCCTTCTCAAGGACATCTGAATGGCTCCTTGATGCACTCTGGCAACAGCTGCACTGAGCAGATTTGGCTGAGTCCAGCTTCCCAAACGAACAGCCCAGCCTGCTCTGGGTGCAGACATGGCAGATGTGTAGGCACAGGGGAGAGAGTGGAGTCCAGAGAGGGAGGAGGGAGCTGAAGCAGTCCCTTTGCTGAGCTTCCCTTTAGCTCTCCTGTGGGTGATGGTGACTTCTGTCAGGCCAGTAGGATGCAGGAACACTGACACCTAATCAATACAGCTTCTGACAAGTGAGCCCAGTAACCACACAAAAACCTTCTGGAGTTGGCAGAGTGCATGCAAATGACTCTTTCTAGGCACTCCCTTTCCCAGGCTGATGAATTCAAGTCAGCACAGTTCCAGGTGACTCTACCTCTTCTGGGATGCCCTTGGTGCTGTCCAGGACCCTAAGAGCCGCAGTGACCTCCAAGCTCACTCAGACCTCCCTTACAGACCTGCTGAACCACCACATCCTGAAGTCAGCCATGTGTGCCGAGGCCATCATTGCTGGCCTGACCATGGAGACGCTGGAAGGAACCACTCTGGACGTGGGCTGCAGCGGGGAGGAGCTGACCCTCAACGGGAAGCCGATCATCGCCGCCAAGGACGTCCTGGCCACCAACGGGGTCGTGCACTTTGTCAACGAGCTGCTGATCCCAGACTCGGGTACTGCTGCCTCCCTGCACCTGGCTGCCTCTGCCCTTCCTCTGGGCTGTTTGCCAAGGAAGAGCTGGGTGGAAGGGCTGTGGCTGTGTGGCAGTGATGGGTGGGTTGCCTTCACAGGGAGGTTACTGAGTGCTGCCTTTCTTTTCAGCTAAGACTCTGTTTGAGCTGGCACAAGAATCTGAAGTTTCCAAGTCCACAGAGTTCTTCAGACAAGCTGGTCTCACTTCTCACCTCACTGGCAGCGAGAGAGTCACCCTCCTTGCCCCAGTGAATGATGTCTTCAAAGGTAAGCTGGGGAGTGAATCCCTTCCTTCCTTCAGAGTGGGCCACAGAGCACCCTCAAAGGGTCCCCAGGCAGGTTCAGTGCCCAGGGTGCAAACCCTCTCTCAGAGGCTGCTGGAACGCTGGAGCAGGCTGCCCAGGAGGTGGTTGTGGCCCCATCCCTGGAGATACTCCAGGTGAGGCTCAACAGGGCTCTGGGCAAGCTGATCCAGTGGAGGATGTCCCTGCTGACTGCAGAGGGGGTTGGACTGGATGAGCCTTGGAGGTCCCTTCCAACCAAACTATTCTGTGACTCTGTGTCCCAGCCACAGGCAGTGGCATCCAGCTGTACAGTTCAGAGCTGGTGTAGGAGGTGCTCTGTCCTGGGACAGGTTTCAGTGTCCCAGAGACCATTCCCAGTGCCTCACAGCAGCTTCCCACACGTTCTGCTGCAGATGGGCTCCCCCCTGTTGACAGCAACATGAAGAACTTGCTTCTGAACCACATTGTTAAGGACCAGCTCTCCTCTAAGTACCTCTACCACGGACAGAAGCTGCAGACCCTGGGGGACAAGGAGCTGCGAGTGTTTGTGTACCGCAATGTGAGCGCCCGCGGCGGGCACAGGCAGCCGGCTGGTGCCGGCTGGTGCCGGCTGGCTGCGGCTCTCTGACCCTCACCTGCACGGTGCTGGGGGGCACAGAGGCCTCTCTTGTGAAGCAGGTGCCCATAAAGCCCTTTCCTCTGCACTCCTGTTGGCAGAACCTGTGCATTGAGAACGCCTGCATCGCTGCCCACGACAAGAGAGGAAGGTTTGGGACCCTGTTTAGCGTGGACAAGATGCTGACCCCGCCGTCGGGCTCCGTGATGGACGTGCTCAAGGCAGACCACCGCTTCAGGTGACCTTCCTGCTCCTCCTCAGCCAGAGTGAGGAGCAGGAGAGCTGCCAAAGCAGTTCCTCTTTACTGTGGGTCGTTGCCATGGCTGTATGGCATTTATGCTAATGTAGAAGGAGCATCAAACCCCTGCTCTGGTCCCTAAATTATAAGGAGTGAGGCTTCAAAGAACTCTGGAAGGAATTGTGAGCCAAGAGTGTGTGGTCTCCCTTAATGCAGAAAGAATCTGGCTCTGAAGCCCTCTCTGCCCATCAGAGGCACTGTGGCCAGACCTCTCTGTCTCCTCACTACCATTTGGACCCTGAGGAGTCAGCGTTCCCAGGTTGCTTTGCCATTTCTGAGGTGTCCTGGTCGGAGCTCACAGGCTCATTGCCTACCTAATCAGCTCGATGGCTGATGGGTGTGCGGGAGCCCAGCAGGCTGCTGCACTTGTAGCTTTGTCTTGCCCTGAACACGGCGTGCAGGCTGCTCAGAGCCCCAGCCGAGCTCTTTGTGGTGAAGCTTCCTCTGTCTGCTTGCTCTGCAGCACCCTGGTGGCAGCCATCCAGTCCGCGGGGCTGACGGAGAACCTGAACAGGCCTGGCACCTTCACGGTGTTTGCTCCTACCAACGAAGCCTTCCGAGCCATGCCCCAGGGGGAGCTCAACAAGCTGATGGGTGAGTGCTCCTGGAGCCCCCAGGTGAACACCTGCCTGGGGCTGGTGCCCTGCTATGGGCAGGAATGGCCCAGCCTCCCTCACACAGCTCTCTCCTGTGAGGACAGGCTGAGAGAGTTGGGGCTGTTCAGTCTGGAGAGGAGAAGGCTCTGAGGAGATCTTCTTGTGGCCTTCCAGTATCTGAAGGGGGCTACAAGAAAGCTGGGGAGGGACTTTTGAGAGTATCAGGGAGTGATAGGACTGGGGGGAAAGGAGCAAAACTAGAA
This sequence comes from Dryobates pubescens, assembly GCF_014839835.1. NCBI lineage: Eukaryota > Metazoa > Chordata > Aves > Piciformes > Picidae > Dryobates > Dryobates pubescens. The sequence goes on along the minus strand of NC_071627.1, from coordinate 24,377,314 downwards.
GTGGAGAGATTCAGATTGGATGTTAGGAAGTTCTTCCCCATGAGGGTGGTGAGAGACTGGCACAGGTTGCCCAGGGAGGTGGTGGAAGCCTCATCCCTGGGGGCTGGATGTAGCTGTGAGCAACCTGCTCTAGTGTGAGGTGTCCCTGCCCATGGCAGGGGGCTGGGGCTGGATGATGCTTGAGGTCCCTTCCAGCCCTGAGAGTTCTGTGATTCTTTGGCCCTGTCTGCTGGTGCATGGCTGAGGCTGTGCTCCTGTGTGAGCTGCTCTAGCAGGGAGGTTGGACTGAGTGGTCTTCAGAGCTCCTTTCCACACACCCCCCAGCATCCTGGGATTATGTGGTATACTGAACTCTCACACAAAGCCTGGCCATGGGTTTGTACTTCCCTTGTGCTTGGAGGATGTCTGTGGTGTGCTGCACACTTCCCATGACTTTAACTTGGCTGTGCCAGCTCCTGTGAGCAAGACAACTCAGGTGCCTGCAGAGGAACCCATGGGATCTCTGCCTTTCTCAGGGATGACAGTGAGGATGTGGCTGTCGAGCACACAGGGTCAGGGTGTCTCAAGGAAGTTTGGCAAGCAGCAAGCATGGTCCTCATCCAGCCTCAAGTTACACTGCAGGAACTCCAAGTAGGAGAAGGATGGAGTTGTTGCTCCACCTGTGTGTACCTGGAGAAGGCAGGAAGCCCAGGTGTGACCCTGAGAAGACAACATGTTGAGGAGCAGGGGCCAGGCTCTTCCCAGTGGTGTCCTGTGGCAGGACAAGGAGCAGTGGACACAAACTCGAGCACAGGAGGGTTCCACCTCAACATGAGGGAAAACTTCACTGTGAAGGTGACAGAGCCCTGGAGCAGGCTGCCCAGAGGGGTTGTGGAGTCTCTGTCTCTAGACACTTTCAGGACCCATCTGTCTGAGCTGTCCTGGGGGATCTTGCAGGAGGGTTGGACTCCACCTCCAGAGGTCCCTTCCAGCTGCTGCCACTCTGTGACTGTGGTCCCATGGATATTCCAGCCCAGCACAGGTGAAGAGCAGTATTCTGGGAAGCACAGACCTGCAGGCTGGCTGTGAAAAGAGAGCCTGGGAATGCTCAGGCAGAGCCTTCTGGAGGAGCAGCATGAGCTGCCCTTTTGTTCATGCTGGGAGCTGGCTGTGGTTGGAAACAATGTCAGGTATTGGAGTGTGGAGTCCTCACCTCATCAAACCCCAGCCAAACACTGACATCATCCCTTGGGAAGCATCTGCCCATGGGAGCTGCCTGCCCTTTGCAGGGCAGGGCTGGGGAGCTGGGGAGGTCAGGCTGCACAGCCAGGCTGCTGCTTCAGACATAAACATTGCAGAGCTGCTTTGCAGCTCTTGTAAACGGGCTGAGGTGTCCCAGATGTGCACACTGCAGATGTGCCTCTGCCTTTCCTTCTTTCTTTTTCCCCCCACACAAATATTTAGCTTACTCTCCTGACTGAAGGTGACTCATGCTGGTGGGGCTGTGCAGGCTGAGCTCTGGCCACCCTCTAGAAAAAGGAGGTGGAAATTAAGCAGGCTCCCAGTGAGCTCAGATCTGGGCACTGAAAGAGAATCCCCCTTGCTGAAGGGGCTGCTCCGGGCTGGTGGCTGCAGGCCACCTTGTGCCCTTGCTCTGCCTGTGGGGTTTGCCACTGACACTGCATCCTCTAGAGGAGGGGGGATGCTGGGCTGTGCTGGGCATGACACTGCCTCTTGTGGAAAACAGATGGTGAAGGAGAAGCAGCTTCTCTTCCTAAAGCCTGTTCCAAAGCCTGGCTAGAGCAGCAGAGCCTCGGTGGGGAGCAGGGGAGGCCAGGATGCCATAGGGCGAGTGTCAGCAGCGTGGAGCCAGGCTCTGCTCGGTCATGTCCAGCCACAGGACAAGGGGCAGTGGACACAAAGTGGAACACAGGAGGTTCAGTATGAACAGAAGGGGAAAAAATTCTTCACTGAGAGAGTGGCAGAGCTCCAGAGCAGAGCCCAGAGAGGTTGTGGAGCCTCCTTCTCTGGAGGCATTCCAAACCCACCTGGGTGATTTACTCTGGCTGGCCCTGCTTTAGCAGAGGGGTTGGGCTAGATGACCTCCAGAGGTCCTCTCCAAGCTCCCCCGTGCTGGGATTGTGTGGCATGTCTCCTGCTCTTCTCTCCTTCCCAGCCAGCAGTGCTGCAGCTTCAGCCATGCAGGTGAGTGCCAGGTGGCCCTGGCACTGCTGGCAGCACTGGCAAATACCAGAGCACTCTGTCTGCCTCCTGATTTCACCCTGGCCCAGACTTCCTTAGGATGTGAAAGCAGAACAGAAGCAGGTTCATGGTGTGGACAGTGAGACAACGAGGGGCTGAAACCCCAAGGGATAGGAGTTTAATGCACAGGGCAGGTTTGGTACACAGAAAGGTGGAGCACTGGGAGAGTGTCCTGCTGGACTCCCTGGAAGCCTGCCCTGCCTAACAGGAACGGCCTCCAAGTCCTGAGCAGCTGCAGGGGAGGTGCTTCTGCCCAGGCTTTTCACATCTCCCCTGTCTCCTTGCACTCTCAGGAGATGAGGATGGGCTTTCCCATGCAATTTCACTCCAGCACATGAAATATGGGCAGCAAGGGCTGCTGCTGCTGTTTGGCACATGGAAATGTTTCCTTCCCCCAGGTAATGCCAAGGAGCTTGCCAACCTCCTCAAGTTCCACGTGGCCGATGAGATCCTGGTGAGTGGTGCAGTTGGGGCCCTTGTGAGGCTGAAGTCCATGCAGGGAGACAAACTGGAAGTCAGCGTGGTGAGTGAGTCACCTTGGTGGGCTCTGTGGCCAGCAGGGCTCTGCTCTGTGCTTGCTGGCCATGATCAAAGGGTGTCTGTGCTTATCTGGGGGGTGTGGGAGCCCCTTCCCAGGCTTCCTGGCCTGAAGCAGGGGGACTGTTGCCATGTGTTTGAGCCAGCAAGCTGGCAGTCCTGGGATGTGGTTTGCTTCAGCTTGCTCCCCAGAAGACCAATTGTAAGTGATTTCCAGGAGCTGCTATAAATTGAATCCTGAGCCATGGGAGGGGAGGGAAAAGCATGAATAAATGAAAAGCATCACTTGTTCAGAGAGCACCTCTCTGTCAGTGCAGCCAAAGGCAGCCCTGCATGGGCTCCCTCCACACAGCAGGCTTTAGTTAGATGAATAATCTCATTTCAAAACTCTGCACTACAGTTAGAAAATGGCCAGTCCTCTGGTGAGGAAGAAAAACGTGCCTCAGAAAATAAACTCAAGAGCCACTCTGTGCACAAGGAAGAAAATGCAGGAGCAAGGTGGCAAGGCCAGGGTTTCCCAGGGCATGGTGTTGGCCAGCTGGCATGCTTGGCTCTTCCCATGTCCAGTCCTGAGCTCCCCTCTCCCTGGTCTGAAATTAGAGAAGAGTAGATCTGGATTGGGTGTTAGGAAAAAGTTCTTTACCATGAGGGTGGTTGAGCACTGGAACAGGCTGCCCAGGGAGGTGGCTGGGGCCCCATCCCTGGAGATAGTCAGTGTGAAGCTGGACAGGGCTCTGGGTGACAGCTGGGGATGTCCCTGCTGGCTGCAGGGGGGTTGGACTGGATGAGCTTTGGAGGTCCCTTCCAACCTGGGTGGTTCTATGAAGCCAGTGCCACAGCTCTGCTTGGTGTGAGCACAGGAGTGGTGTCTGTGCCCTGCTGCCACAGGACAGTGCCCCCAGCCTGCGCACCGAGAAGGTCCAAGCTCCAAAGGCACTCCAGAGGAATCTGCTCAGGCTACAACTTGGTTTTGTATTCCCCTTAAGGGGCAAGAGGACTGACAAGAGCCATGGCCAGCCAGGGGATGAGTGAACACAAAGGGAGGGCTTTGCTGAGAGCGCTGCAGACCTCTGCTGGCAAAGGTTTCTCATTCTCTGCTGCTTTCCCCTTCCCCTGAGCAGAAGAACAACATCATCCACATCAACAAGGAGCCCGTTGCTGAGAGTGACATCATGGCCACAAATGGTGTGATTTATGCCATCAGCTCTGTCCTGCAGCCTCAGGGTGAGTCCAGGGCTGGAAATGTGCTGGAGCCACGTTCCAGCAGAGCTGCTTGGGGAGGGAGCAGTGGCACCTGGCAATCCCTGCTGGCTGCTGGAGAGGGGCGGTCTGTCAACCCAAAACGATGGAAGGGAGCAGCTTGTGTGCTTGGAAGAGGATCTCAAAGCTATCTATGTCCCACCCTTAGCTTCAAGGCCACAAGAAAGAGGGGATGAGCCTGCAGACCCTGCCCTGGAGATCTTCAAACAGGCATCTGCCTTATCCAAGGTAAAGGACAAAAGATCTCTCACCGAGGAGCTACTGAAAATGCATTCTGGTGACAGTGACTGGGAGAGCTTCAGCTCCCCAGGAGAGTGAGCTGTGTTCGTGGGATGACAATGCCTACAAGGGGGTGTGGTGACAGGACAAGGGGTGATGGCTTCAAACTGGTTTAGATCAGCCCTTAGGAAGAAGTTCTTCCCTGTGAGGGTGGTGAGGCACTGGAACAGGATGCTCAGAGAAGTTGTGGAGGCTTCAACCCTGGCAGGGTTCAGAGCTGGGCTGGCTGGGGCCTTGAGCAACCTGGGCTAGTGCAAGGTGTCCCTGCTCATGGCAGGGGGCTGGAACTGGCTGAGCTTCAAGGTCCCTTCCAGCTCAACCCAGTCCCTGAAGGTGTGAGCAGTCCTCTCTTCTGGCTCTAGTGCGTTCTGCACCCTGGAGCCTGCGCTGTGCAGCACACTGTGGCTGCCCCCCTGGCATGGCCAGCTTCCAGCAATGAAACCTTCATCCATTGTTGTTTGAGTTTAGGGGTAGGTGGAGCAAGATGCAAACTGCCCCTGGGGCTTTCATGCCAACCTCCTCTTCTCCTTCCCTGCAGGTTTCTCAGAGGAATCCTCGACTAGGTAAAACCTCTCTGGCCTTGTCTGTCCCTGTCCCTCTCCCTTGTTGTCTTGCTGCAGGCAAGGTGTAGTCTAGCTGGAGGGGAGGGGGCAGGGAGGCTGTGTGTGTCTGTGTCCCACCTAACTCACCCTTCTCCTCGGCAGCTCCTGTCTACTCCCGGCTGCTGGCCCGGATGAAGAGCTCGGGGGGGCTCTGAGCCACGCCGTCAGCAGCCACAGTCACCATCTCCATCCCCTCCTCTCTGGCTGGCAGGGAGGGACTAAGTCCTTTTTGAAAAGCCAAATATCACCCTTAAATTTATTTTTGTCTCCAAGGGACTGGGTAGGCAGAGTGAAAAGCCATATATATATGTATATATTTTAAAACCATTTCTATTGGGGGTTGACCTTAACGTTCCCGGCCTGAGGACAGCCTCGGGGGGGGTCTGTGTCTCTTGAGTCTTTTCTTTCTTTCCTTTTGAAGGCAGTCACTACTTTGCCCTTCCTTACACCCCCAGTGCTGGGGGTGATGTGTCCATGTGAGGGCAGGTGCTTCATTCCACTCTGGTTCAGGAGCTCAGCAGGATGCTTGGAGCTCAGCTCGGTGCTGTTTCACTTGGGGAGACCAACAGGGGCTGACCTCAAGCCACCTTCCCAGGCTGCCAGCGGTACCCACGGGCACTGCAGACCCCAGGCTCCCAGAGCAGGAAGCCAGCTCTGATCTCACTGAAAACCCCCTCCCAACCAGGGCCAGAGCTGGGCCATTTGGGGCAGAATGCCTTGGCAGGAATTGTGTCTGCTCAGCTTTCTGAGCACTCCTGGGTAAGCTGCTTTGGAGGAAGGAAACTTATTAAACTCATTAACCATGACCCAAGCAATTTCTATTTTGGTTGGGGGTTTTGTGTCCTGGGGTTTGTTTCCAAACAAGCATGTGCTTCCTTCTTCCCCTGGCTTTTAAAAGCCCTCCATGGCATCCTGAGCTGAAGGCCTTTCACAAAAGCCTCTCTGTTGAGATAGGAGTAGCTCCACCACGATAAGCTGTGGTCTGAACTGGTCTCTTCTGGGGTTGGGGTTTGGTGTTGCCACGAGGTTGACAGGAGAGTTCTCCCTGGCTGAAGCCTTCCAGTCAATGATTCCTTTTTAATAATGGTTGGGGGGTTTTGTAATAAAAGAATGGAAAATAAACTCAGAAGTGCCAATCTGAGCAGTGGTGTGAGTGCTTCTCTGGGGGCTGTGCCCGGGGTGAGCCGCCCCAGGGCCCCCGCTGAGCCTGCAGCGCCGGCGAGGAGCCAGGCTGGGCTGGGAGCAGGGCTAACGGCAGAGCTGCAGTGGCAAAGCATTTCCCCTCTCTGGTGCTGGCCTCTCAGCTGTGGTGGGGGTGCTTTCACAGGCAGCTCCTCTCAGCACCCCAGGGAGCACGGGGCAGCCGTGCACGTCCCTCTCACTGCCTGCTCAGCCACCGCCAGTGGCAGCTGGAGCTCAGCACGCCGGGGCGCTGGCAGCGCTGGCTCACCCCCGTGGAGCTTGACAGTCCCTCCCTGGCCTGTTGCTGCCTTGGGGGAACACAGCGTGGTGAGGGAATGAAAACAGCAAATGGGCACCAAGTGCAGAATGCCAAACCCGAGGCTGTCTGGGCTGCCCTGGCAGAGAGTCCTGCACACCCTGGGGGCCTTTCTGCCATGGGAGCCTACGCTGCAATTCCCTCTGCAGAACTCCACTGGGGCAAAAGGAGCTCAGCTCTGCTCTTGGTGCCCTTCCCCAGCCTCCCAGCTCCTCTTCTTATTCTGCTGGCATAATGCAGCCCTCTCAGCTGAGGCTGGAGTGGTGATGGGGAGCCCTTAGAGCCACCTGTGGCCAGCAGCCCAAGGAAGAGGAGGCCAAGCAGCTGGCAGCAGGGGGGAGCTCAGAGCTCTGTGATTAGAATAATTAATCACTAACTCCTATAAATGCCTGAGAGAGAGGGAGGGGAGGACTGCTTTGCCTCTTGCTCAGTAGCAGCAAATGGAACTGCAAGGGCAGAGCTTGGCCCTTTTTGTTTCCCACTGCTGCTTGTGGGGTTTTTCCCTCTTGTTTTGCCTTTTCGTTTGTTGGCTTTGGGCTTTTTTGTTTGGTTTTGTTTTGTTTATCTTGTTGGTTTTGCTTTGCTGTTTCTGCCCCCTCTGATGCTTCATGGGTAAGTGACACAAAGCTTTTCAGAGCTTGGGAAGGGGGACTGCAGACCTGATCTGCACCTGGGGGACTGCCTCTTCCTGGCACTTTCTTCGTGTCTGGCTGGTGGCTAACTGATTGTCTCTCTGCAACATGAAGCCAGGGGAGTAGACAGAAGCAGGGGAAACCTTGCTGAGGTCTTCTTAGTAGCCAGAAGAAGCCCAATCTGCTGAGTGAGCAGCTCTCATCTCCTGGGAGTGCAGCTCTGGCTCCCACTGTGTGGCTCCCACTGTGTGGTTCCCAGGCAGGCGCTGGGGCCGGTGGTGCTGCAGTGATTATCCCCTCGGGGTTTTGGATGTGGCCTGGCTTTGCTGGGCTTGCTTTGAGGGGGACAGCAGCAGAGTTTAGAGTAGAGATGTGTTGTGCTTTTATTCCAGTTCCCCTTTAATGCAACCTCCCCTTGCTCATCTCCCCTGGCCTTCCCAGTGCCCCTTCCCTTGCTACTCCTGCCGCCTGCTCCATCCTTGGCTGCTGTGGGGTGCCAGCAGCAGCTCCCTGCAGCGCTGTGGATGTTGTGTTGCCTCTCTCATTTCCCTGGGATCCCACATCCTGGGAAGCCATTCCAGGGTGCTTTCTCGTGGATTCTCTGCTTGGAAACCCCCCAGCACTTCTGTGTCTCCAGATGAGCGCTCATGTTGGTTGAAGCTCTTGAGATGACTTCATTCCCTGCCTTTCCCTGCTCCAAGCTGGTTTCTCACCCTGCTGTGCTGAGGGAGGGTTCCCCAGAGGGTTCAGATGGTCAGCAGTGGTTCAGCTGATCAGCAGGGACTGCATCTTGTGCCTAGATTCAGGAACACTCTGGGGGGGGTTCCCTGCTGGATGTTCATCCCCTGTGAAGTGAGGCTTGGTGCTGGCAGCCATCCCACCCAGGGGAGTGAGATGCTGCTGCTGCAGCCGTCAGGGGGTGCAGAGGGAGGAAGCAAGAGGAGAGCAGCTGGAAGATGGGGAAATGAGGAGTGCTGAGATGATGGGAATACAACACTTTCTAAAAAATGCTTTATTTTTTCTGTTTACTGTGGCCAAAGGTGGAAGTGAAAGGAAGAAGGAAGCTTCTGGTGCTGAGAGGAAACATAACCGCCCTAGGGAAGTGCTGGCTGAGGGGCAGGGAGCTCCCACGGGCCCAGCTGGGTGTGGGAACCAGAGGGATGTCCCAGCTGATGGCTGTGGTGGGCTGGGGGAGCTGGGGCTCCCCTGTGTACCCAGCTCACCCCACAGCTCCAGGAGGCTCCAGACTGCTGGGGGAGGCTCTGTGCTGAGCAGCATCCCTGGGGCAGCCTCAGGCTGGGCAGCATTTAGGATTATCTTGCACCAGTGGGGTTTGGGTTTCTTGTGTTGGCAGAGGATTTCCACCTGAAACCTTGAGCAGGTTTGTGCCACTGTGAGCTCAAACTGCTGCTGTCCTCTGCAGGATCTCCCCTCAGGGCTGGGGCAAAGAGAGCCAAACACTGGATGTGAGCCAGAGTGTGGCCACCAGCATCCTGGCCTGAGCCAGCCGTGGTGTGTGCAGCAGCAGCAGGCAGGGGGTCACATCCCTCTGCACGCTGCTGGTGAGCTGCACTTTGACTGCTGCCTTCAGTTTTCAGCCTCCCACTCCAAGAAGGACCCTGAGGGGCTGGAGCAGGTCCAGAGAAGGGCACTGAAGCTGGGGAAGGGTCTGCAGAACAGGGCTGGGGAGGAGCAGCTGAGGGACCTGGGGGTGTTTAGTGTGGAGAAAGGGAGGCTGAGGGGAGACCTCATTGCTCTCTGCAGCTCCCTGGGAGGAGGTTGGAGTGAGGTGAGCCTTTGGTCTCTGCTTCCAAGTGATAGGGCAAGGGAAACTGGCCTCAAGTTGCACCAGGGGAGCATTGGGTTGGGTATTTGGAAAACTTTCTTCCCCCAAAGGGTTGTCAGGCCCTGGCCCAGGCTGCCCAGGGCAGTGGTGGAGTCCCCATCCCTGGAGACGTGGTGCTGAGGGCCACGGTTTGGTGGTGCCCTGGCAGTGCTGGGGGGAGGGCTGGGCTTGGTGATCTTCAAGGGCTCTCCCAACCAAAAGGATTCTGTGATTGTATAATGTGAGGCCCAATGAGAGCCTTTTGGAGGAGGCTCCTGCTTGCTTCCTCCCTTGGAGTCGAGAGTGCTTTTGTGCCGAATCCTTGCAGGAACGTGCAGCTGCCCTTGCTGGCCCTTTCAGAAGGAGGATTCCTTCACTTGCAGTGCCTCCAGCTCCATGTATGCAGGAATCCATCTAGGACAAATACAGCTCTCAAGTGTGGGCTCTGCTGAGTCCTGCAGTGCTCCCCTGGGCTGGAGCAGTGAAAGGAAAGCAGCCTCCCTGAAGGGCTGGGGGAGCAAATGCCTGTGAAATGCTGCATGTGGGGAAGCTGAACCTGGTGGCTTTGCTCATTTACGTCTCAAGACAAGAGCCAGGGCAGCTTTCCTTCTAGCAAATTCTTCTCCTTTCCCTTGGCTTCTGCAAATGCATTCAAAGCAAGAGCAAAAGCAGGGCTGTGCTTTGTCCCGGGAGAGCTCTCACACAGCGCTGCAGTGGAAAACATGTGCTCTTCCAGCATCCTGGAAATCCCACAGCACTGCCTGCTTGGCTCACCAAAGAGGTCTGGAGCTGACCTGCCCCATGTGCTGGGGCTGGGGGGTGGCTGAGGGCAGGTCCCTGGGCTTCATTCCATGAAAGCTGGAAAGGCTTTGCGTGTGTCAGGGGCCAGGCAGAGGCTCGAGGGAAGCCAAAGCATCCCGGCCAGATGTGCTGCAGGGGCTGACCCCTGACAGGCAGAGCTGAAGGCAGGGCTGAAGCCACCCACATGCCCCTGCTGGAGGAGATAGTGCTGCCTGCTGCACACACAAACCTGCTTCTGCTGGAGCTTTGCTGGGCAGCCTCTGCAGCTCTCTGCTGCTGTCTCAGGAGAAGCAAAAAGGAAAAGGAAGGACATCAGTGCTGGTGAAAGATGGCTTGAAGGAACCCTCAGCTGTGGCTCAGGGAACCTTGCCTTTTCTTGCCTTAAGTGCCTATTGAGTCATTTTCAGTGCCACATTGGAGAGGCTTTGCAGGAAGCTGCAAACTCCCCTCAGCAAAGTGCTTCAAAGGGCTTTCTTGCCAGCCAGGAGAGGCTCCCTGCTGTGCTGCTCCTGTCTGACTGAACACTTTGCCACAGCTCAGCACTTTTCCTAGCAGAAGTTGCTTGGTGCAAGAGCAGAGGGGTGTCAAGGGTCCAATGAGCCATGACTGGATGGTAGGAGCAATTTCTTTGCTGCCAGAGTGGTCAGGCACTGGCAGAGGCTGCCCAGGGAGGTGGTGGAGTCCCCATGCCTGGAGGTGTCCCCATTCCATGGCACACTGGGAGGCGGTGTGTTGGGCTGGTGGTTGGACTGGATGACCTTAGAGGTCTTTTCCAACCTTAATGATTCTGTGACTCACTGCAGAACTGCACTGCATGAGGGCATCCTCCTGCCAGGGTACAATAACTCTCCAAAGGGGCAGGAAGGGGTTGCTGATGCTGCAGCTCAGGATCCACTGGAAATTCTCTGCAGAACTGTCAGGGGATGGCCCAGGCCTGGCCCTTTCCTGCTCCCCTTGGCTTTTCTGCAGACTCTCAGAGAGCTTGGATGCTTCCTAGGCTTTTGGCTTGCCACCTGCCTTTCCTTTCTCTCTCCAGTCTCCCTTTCCAGTGGGACTCCATCTGACCTCTGGAGCCACACCTGCTTTTTTGCCAGGAGCAGCTCATGCATCGAGCCCTAGCACCTGACAAAAGCAAACCTGCTTATGGGCTAACTGTGGCTGCTGGGAGAGGATCTTGGTCTCCTCCTGCTCAGGAAATAGCTGTGGGAAACCTGGAGCTACTTGTGGAGTTGCCCCTTCTGAGGGCACTTGTGGTTGTGTGGAGGCAGGAGGATGCATTCACGGGTTTCAGGATTTCCACCAGTGGTGCTGCTGCTGTGTGGCTCTCCCAACTCTCTGCCTCCCAGCTGGGGTCAGTGAGCTGCCTCAGGGACTGCTGGGTGGGAATCCCCCAGAAGCCCAAGTGTTCAAACCCTCTCTTTGTACAAGCAGCACCTGTGGGGCTGCCAGCCTCCATGGAGAGCCAGAGGATGGCTCTGGGGAGAGATGCCTGTGATGGTGGCAGTGACTTTGTGGCTAAGGCTGGTTTTGTAGCAGTGCTCTCAAGACACATCCAGCTGCTGGAAGGTGTAGGCATCCTAATCCCCCAGCCCAGCAGGCTGTGTTCTCCTGGCAGTGCTGTCAGTGGTGTTTGAGGCTCTGGGCAGCAAAGAGGTTCCTGTGGTGATGTGACCTCAAACTTGGAACTGGCTCATGGTGAGCATCTCGGAGCTGAGGCCGTGGGTCTGGCTGGACAGGGAGTGCTACCAAGCCTGTCTCTGGCCTTACTCCTAGAGAGGTAACAGATCCTCACCCTTCCCATCATGCAGACCCCAAAATGCTCAGACAGGACCACTGAGAGCCTTGTGCCTGGCAATGGTGGCTCCTTCCCTGTGCTCAAGCTAAAGGGACCTGGCTGTGCCGTTTTCACTCCCCTGGCTGGCAGGGGCAGCCCCCATCCGTCGCCCCCCTGGCTGTGCACCGGCACCGGCAAGACATTAAAGCAGCAGAAGCAGCTGGGTCCCCTCCTTAGCTCGGAACTCATGGGCAGGAAGAAGTGGAATAAACAAAGCAGAGCTGCAGAGCGGTCAGGCGAGGCAGGGGGAGCCCAGCAGCAGCAGGGAGGGCTGGAGGGCAGCAGCATCTGCAGCGCCGGGGGCTCAGGAAGCGCTGCTCCTCGGGAAGCTGCTGGAGCTGTGCACAGGCGGAAGCAGGCTGGGGGGAGGCTCCGCAGCTCTCTGCTCAGCACCTTCTGCCTCTTTTTCACACAAACCCAGCAAAGGAGGAACTCGAAGGCACTTCTCCCATCACAGCCTGCAGCTGCAGGAGTGGCCATGGCTGCTGCTTTCGGGCTGCTCCAGCCAGGCAGTCCTGCTGCCAGGCAGCTGGCGGCTCCGGGGTCGTTCAGCCTGGGGAAAAGGAGGCTCGGGGGAGACCTTTTGGCTCTCTACAGCTCCCTGGAAGGAGGCTGGAGCCAGGCAGGGCATGGTCTCTTCTTCCAAGTAATGAGGGCTAGGACAAGAGGAAGCAGCTTCAGGTTGCACCAGGGGAGGTTTGGGCTGGATGTGAGGAGCAGTTTCTTCCCCCAAACCCTTGCGAGGCCCTGGAAGAGGCTGCCCAGGGGAGTGGTGGAGTCACCATTCCTGGAAGGATTTAAAAGCCATGCTGAGGGATGTGGTGTAGTGCTGGGTCAGTGGTTGGACTCTGTGATCTTAAAGGTCCCTTCCAACCAAAACAGTTCTCTGCTTCTCTGTCACCCTGAAATGTAGCAGGAAAACAGCAACCACAGGACCTCTGCTCCAAGCTGTTCTGAAATGGCTGTGGAGCTGCAGAGGTCTCTCAGCTGAGGCCCCAGAGGACAGGAGAGCACAAAACTCTGGGATGCATGGGGCTGAGGGGCAGGGAGGGCTGAGCAGCGTGGAGAAGCCTTTCTGTGCACTGCACAGCCTGGGGGTGCTCAAGGGCGCTGGGCAGTGAGAGCAGCACAATGAGTAATGCTTGGAGTAGGTGGTCCCAAGCCTGCTGACCAAATGTTCCTCCTGAGCTACTATGTTTGGATCCCCCAAGCAAGTGATTTCATGTTCAAAACCAGACCCCTAAGCTAGGCTGCTGGTGCCTGCAGGGCAGCCACCCTCCCTCTCCCCCGGGTCACCTCAGGCAGCACAGATTCTGCTGGCGAGCGAGGGACTGCAGAGCTGTGGTGTGCTCCCCCCTTAATTGCAAGCAGATTGCCCCCAGAAATGTCTGCTGAAGCATTTATAAACACTCCAGCCAGCAGCTGCTGCTGCCAAACAGGAAACTTTAAGCTGGACAAACTTTTTCCACGTTTCTAAGTGGGGAAAGCAAACTGTAGCTAAGAGCAGCGTTAACACAAAATGCCTCAATAGCAACAGGCTCCCCCTGCTCCCTGTCCTGAGAGAGCCTGGGGACGGCTTCGAGCCTCGGGCTTCGTATTCACTTTGACCCAGCCAGGCTGAGAGCTGGGCAGAGGGAGCCCCGTGGAGTTCACCAAGGGCAAGTGCAGGGTCCTGCTGCTGGGGAGGAACAACCTCCTGCAGCAGGGCAGGGGAGGGGGGACCTGCTGGAGGGCAGCCCTGTGCAGAAGGAGCTGGGAGTGCTGGGGGGCAAGCGGCCAGCAGTGTGCCCTGGTGGCCAAGAAGCCTCCTGGGGTGCATTGAGAGGAGTGTGGCCAGCAGGTTGAAGGAGGTTCTCCTCCCCCTTTGCTCTGCCCTAGGGAGGCCACCTCTGATGTATTGTGCCAAGTTCTGGGCTCCACAGTTCAGGAGAAACAGAGAGCTACTGGGGAGAGTCCAGGGCAGGCTCTGAAGGCTCTTAACCCCACCCTGGGCATTGCCATCCTGGGTAACCTGCTCTGGGTGACCCTGCTTTAAGCTGGGGGGGTGGGCTGGATGGCCTGCTGAGGTCCCTTCCAGCCCTCAGTGTGGTGGTTGCTGTGGTAAGCAGCATGGCTTCAGAGTGCTACAGAGGGTGGCTTGAGGAAGGAACATGAGCTCAGTGGGAAAGGGCCCTTGGGGAGCTCCCAGTGATGCTGCATATGTTGGACCTGCTCTGGAGGGAGCGATCAGTCTTGATAGTTTGATCAGTCTTGAGGGACTTGCATTTTAAGCTGTTGATTAATGTAATGAAGCTGATTAATTGCTGCTTAAGGTAATTTCAAGGACAAACGAAAGCTAATTCAGAAGGTGAATGGAGAGCAATGAGAGAGGGGTGAGGCTGCCAGGAGCTGCAGCCACCCAAGGGGGAGGATCCCTGCTCTGACTTCCACTTCATGTTTTGGGCTGTGGGATTTTCTTTCCCTCCCCTCTCAAGCTCTTTTCTAGGGTTTTCTTGCTTCTGCTCATTCATTACTTGGTTTTGAGGCAGCCTTTGGGAGCACTACAGTGACAGCCAAGACAGCCACCCCCAATCTGTGTGGCATGGTCTCTTGTAAACAACTTCTGACCGGTGTGAATTCACCCAGCTCCTCTTCAGGCATCCTCAGGCTGTTTAAGGAAGCTTCCTAGCATTTCCTAGGCAATCATCTTGAAACAGAAATGAAGCAAAGCAAGTGTCCTCAGTGTGCACGCTCTGAGACTGCACTCTGCAGCTCCAGCATCTTCAGCTGAAGTGGAAAAGTACAGAGCCCAAGCCTTGGCTCTTTTGAGGAGTGAATGGCACCAGTAACTCCCTCCCCTCCCCATCACCCTCCTGCACAGCTCTCTATGAGCTCCTCCACTGAGCCATCTCTCCTCACTGTGGTGCTTCAATGGGAAGGGCTTTTGGGTGCTGGGAATGGTTTGGTTTGCCTCTTAGCTTAGCCTCTTGGTAGCAAATCCTCATCCACTTCTTCCACATGAGTGACCCTTCCCTGCAGCAGGTCAGTGGTGTGTGGGGGTCACAGAATCAGCATGGTGGGGGCTGGAAGGGATGCCTGGATCTCATCCAGTCCGACCCCCTGGCTGACTCAGGGACACCTAGAGCATGCTTCACAGCAGCACAACCAGGCAGGCTTGGAACCTCTCCAGAGGAGACTCCACAGCCTCTCTGGGCAGCCTGCCCCTGGGCTCCAGCACCCTCACACCAAAGAAGTTTCTCCTTCAGTTCAAGTGAAGCCTCCTGTGCTCTGTTCTGTACCTGCTGCCCCTTGTTCTGCTGCTGGCCACCACTGCCTAGAGCCCAGCCCCACGCTCCTGGGCTAGAGAGCACAAGCTGGGGAGGTTGTGGCCAGCAGTGTGTCTTAGGAAGCAAAAAGCCTGCAGAAGGCAATGAAGTTTCAAGGCTTCCTGTGAGTTTCAGTGAGTGATAGCAGCAGGGCCCCTGGGAGGCTTTATTGCAGTCTCAGATGTGGAGCTCAGCAGACAATTTATTCATAGCTTTTTCTACCTGAATGGGCTCTTTGGGGCTGGGAAACAAAGCACCCAGCTGGGCAGCCCTGGGAGCACCTGGGTTTATTACCAGCCTGTGATGAAGAAAGGTCTCAGCCCAGTGAGGGGTGGAAGGGAGCACTGCTGGATGCTCAGAGCTGCCTGGGGAATGTGGTGCCCCTCGCTGCCAGCTCACAGCCTGGAGCTCATGGTGTCAGACAGCTGCAGCAGTTTCATCCCTAGCATCTCACTTCTTGTCCTGCTGATCACCTCTGCAGCTACACTCTCTGCTTTTAGGCTTGGCCTTTCTCTCTTGCTGCCCTGGAATGATGTTCACAGGACAAGAGAAAGGGTTCAGCCTCCTGCCTTCCCAAGCAGGAGCTGCCAGCAGCAGCCCTGCCTGTGCTTTCCCCATGCACAGGAGGAATCTTCCCTTGGAAAGTTCTTCCCCCTTTGTCTTTCTTGCTGTCCCTGCAGATACAGCCTGGAAAACCAAGCTGAATGTTTCAGCAGCTGGAGCAGCACCACAGCAGCTGAAAAGAAAGGTGGGGGCCTTCAGATAGCATCCAGATAACTGCTCTCCATCACAAGGGTCTCAAGTGGAGTCTCTTGCTAGTTGCTTGCCACCAGGTAATCCATCCTCCAGCTCCCTTTAATGCTCAGTCCCTCAGTGCAGGCCTGCCAAGGTGCAGTCTTCCCTGCTTCAGCAGCTTCCCTTGGGAGCTGCTCAGAGGTGTGTGCTCATCCTGCTGTGGATGTCCTGTCCTGAACCTCACAATTCCTGCTTCAGGGGCTGGACTCCTGCTTGCAGCTCCTTCCTGAGCATCTGCAGGCTGTGCAGACACTTGGCAGCTCCCTGTTGCTTCAGCACCTTCCTGCCATACCCTTTAAAGCATCTCCAGGTTTTCCCTTCCCTGCTTGACAGGAGGCACCAGGCTGCCCCAGGTCTCGACAGGCATGATGGAGCATGAGTCATGAGTTCTCCATGTTCTACTCTCTGGAACAAGTTTCTAAGTCTAATTTAAACCAGGCAGTGGGGAAGAAATGTGCCTCTGAGCCTCTGCAGATGTGCAGGCAGGCAGGAGGGGCACATCTCAGCAGAGAGAAGGGTTTTGTCTCACTCCTAGTTGATGGTTAGGAGCCCCAAGTGTGCAGGTAAGCAGGTAAGGCATTTCACTGCCTGTGGGTAAGAGTCTGAGCTCTCTGATGAGCTCTTAGATACAGAGCCAGCAGTGGGAGGCTGGGGTGCTCAGCTGGCTGCTCTCCCACACAAACCTTCCCCCCAGGGGCATGGCTGTGCAGAGTCCTTACCCAGCAGTTGGCCAAACCTTGATGTGGATCTTGCTGAGGGCCCAGCAGTGACCTGAGGTCTGGATTTCCCTGCCTCTGGCCATTAGCATTGCTGGAATAGCCTCAGCCCTGCACTGCCTGCTGTCCTGTGACTCTTGTTTAGACTTGGGTGGCTCCATGGCTGTTGTCCTCCCCTGCCCACAGAGACTCAGCAGCATCTTAAACAGGCAGATGGAAGGCAAAGCAACTGAGCTGTGGTGGGAGGCCACTGCTGTGGCAGGCAGCTCTGCTTACAAGCCTGGCTTGGGAAGGGAACAATTGCCTCCCCTCTCTGCATAACTATGAGAGACTCTGGCTGCCTACCACCAAGGTCAAAACAAGAGTGTGGTTCAGAGAAGGAGCTTGACCCTGCCCAGAATGTGGTGCTGGATGGCTTTGGGCTGCAGATTGATTTTGGGGTGGGATAGGCACTGCCTGGCTCCCAGCCAATGCCTATTCCATCAATAAGCACTAAGGGTTCTGCTCTGCTCCTTTTGTCCCAACCTCCATGTGACTCCCAGGGAATGGCAGGAGCAGAGCTCCTGAGGAGCTCCTCTGCAGGGCTTGGGGGAGAGCAGCCAGCCAGGTCCTGAAAGGCCAAGCTGCCTCGCTCCAGCCCGAGTCAAAGCCTGGCTCCCGAGCCACTGCACCGGCCCCCGCCGAGCTCCAGATGACAGCCTCCAGGGGTCACCACCGCAGCAGGAGCAGCGAGGCAGGAGAGAAGCAGCAAGCTGCAGGGCTGGTCAGAGCTGCCCCCTGCACGCTGGGCTGCTCAGCCTGAGGGCAGCCTGCAGCGGCCATCAGGAACTGCCCAGAGCACGGTGCCAGGTCCCTGCCTCGGTGGCACCGCTCCGCCCTGCCTGGGGGGCTGGAGCTGCAGCCCTCGAGGATGTGGCCTGCAGCTTTGCTTACATCTGGGAGCAAATTAGATCTGCTTTAGGAATTTTCCAGTGAAGCACTCTCTTGCTGGGAAATGCTGGCTGCCTGAAGCCAAAGCCTTGCCAGTGCCAGCAGAAGGAGGAAAGCTTTGTGGTATCCTAGGTGGGATTTAGGGTAAGAGAGGTGGAGGCCAGCAGAGCATAGCTCACACCTGGGCTGGGACTGAGGATTCCCCCTGAGAAGCTGAGGCCAGGGGGGAGCTCCCCCACAGCTCAGGTGTGGTGTGATGCCTTCCTCCCTCGGTGGGATCCAGGAGCTCTCCCAGCTCCACAGATGGGTTTGGGCAGTGCTGGGCACTAAGGGCTTGGAATCCTCCTAGCTGGCTGCTTACAAAGCCCAAGGTAGCTCCTGGGGGCTGGAGGAGAGGATGTGCCCAGGCCAGGCATGCAGTGCTCGAGTCACCATCACTGGAGGTGTTCAGGAGGAGACCTGACAGGGTGCTTGGTGCCATGGGTTAGTTGATTAGGTGGTGTTGGATGATAGGTTGGACTGGATGATCTTGAAGGTCTCTTCCAACCTGGTCTGGTCTATTCTATTCTCCATGGGCTGGTTGTGAGGCATCCCCTGAGCACACAGAACTTGCTGGGGGGTTGCAACAAGGGGAGGCTCAGGGGTTCAGCTCTGGTCTTGGCTCCAACATGCAGGGAGTTAACTTGCCAGGTTCAGGCATTTGACATCGCTGACAGCTCCACAGCTGCTTCCTAGCTGCAGTGGTGGGACTGAGCTTGGTCATGCTCTGAGCTGTCCCATGCCTGCTGCCATCCTTCTGCTAATACTCCATCCCCAAAGCAATGATTCTTACCTCAAAGGGATTTTCTTGCCTGGCTTCTGGGACTGCACCAGCTGCTCCCCAGGGATGGAAGAGAGAAACAAACACTGACTCCTGGGGGTTTTCTGCTCCATCTTGGGGGCTGAGCTGAGTGAGGCTGAGAGTGGGACAGCCCCGAGAAAGTTTGCCCTGCTGGTTAGCCACAGTTGCTATTAGGCTCTTCAACCTGGGGCTGTCAGAGGCATGATGCTGTGCTGCAGCTGGAGCCTGCTCTCATCCCTGCAGGGACAGAGCTCAGGCTGTAGCACAGCAGGGCAGGCTTGGGGGCAAGAACAGAGACAGCAGCCTGGCAGCCTGGGCAGCCAGCTCCTGGTGGCTGGGAGCCTGATAGCTGCAGGGGGGGTGGCACACACCTGCCTGGGCTGGCTCAGCCCTGAAGGCAACACCTTTTGGTGGCTTGTGTGTGCCACACACCGCTCCCAAAGCACAGACCCCTGCAGTGCTGCTGCTCCAAATGAGGCCACCCACCAGGGATCTATTCATAGCTGTACCCTTGATGCCTACTTCCAGCCCACTCCTCTGGGAAGGATGTCTTTACTTGCTGTTTCCCTTAGCATTTTTAGCTGGGCCAGAGCTCAAGCAAGAAGCAAATGTGGATGGAGAGCAGCACTTGCTCACAGCCTGCTGGCCTAGATGGGGTGTGAGACAGCTTCTGCTTTGGTCCCTCTAGACCCCATCTCATCTGTGAAGACCTCTGAGTTGTCCTTGGGATGATCACAGCATTCCAAGCATGGTGTGGGTTGGAAGGGCCCTCTGGAGATCATCCAGTCCAACCCCTGCTAAAGCAGGGCACCCACAGCAGCCTGCCCAGGATCACAGTGTCCAAGGGCTTGGAATCTCTCTGGAGATGACTCCACAACCCCTCTGGGCAGCCTGGGCCAGCTCTCCAGCACCCTCACAGGCAAGAAGGTGAGGCTCCAAGTGCTTTAGCCAGTGCTGTCAGCCATGCAAGTCTGCTGCTCCATTTGAGTGGACTCTCTGAGCAGGTCCATACTTTAATGTACCCAATATGTGCACTTAAATGCTTCCCATGGTGCTGCAATACCAGCTGTAGCAGCAGCTGCACCCAGCTGGTGGGCTGGCATTAGTGTGGCCTTTCCAACCCTGGCAAGAGGTCCAGTAGTGAACAATTGCCTCTCCTGCAACCATGTGCTGGGGGGATGCAGACCTCTGTACAGTTTGGGTCCCCAGGGGCTGGCAGAGCTGAACACTGGCAAAGCCTCTGGGGTTGCAGGGAGGTGCTGGAGCTGCAGCAGAGCTGTGTGGCTGTGGTGCTGGGGGCTGTGGCTTGGCAGCAGTGGTGGCATCGTGAGCCCTGGCTGAGCAGCAGGACTTGAGCATCCCAGAGGTCCCTGCCCAGCTCTCCAGCTCCATGACTTGATGGTTTTCTGTGTTTCATCTGCTGGCTTTCAGTGAGGATTGTTTGCCTCCAAGCTCTGCACAGAGCCTTGTGTTTCATAGACCTTGTGTAGCAGACCTGCCAGCTGTGTAGGGCAGCAGTAGGGCTGTGTCTGCCATGAGCCTCATCCACACTCTCTGGTTCTAGCAGTGTGTTTCTGGAGAGCAGCTGCAGGTTCATTGCTTTTCCCTGGTGTTCACCTCACAGATGCCTGCTTCCCCCCTCCTGGCACCACTTCTTGTCCCTCCTTTCATGTTTTTCATACTTTCCCATCTCTGTTCCCCTCCCTCCCTCTTTCCCTCGTGGTTGTGCCAATAGCCACCCTGCTGCATATCAGTTCTGAGAAGCACCCAGCACACCCCCCCCTGCCTGCTCTTCCTTGCAGAATTCCTGCTCCAGGGAGTGCCTTGGTACCAGCAGAAAGCCAGCAGCTCTCTGGGGGCATCCAGAAGTGTTGAGTCCTTTGGTGATGAGCAGGGCCAGCAAGCAGAGGTGTGACCCCAGGGCTGGCCTCCCAGCTTGCAGGAGGTCACATTTCCCAGAGGATGGTGTCAGACCCCTCCAGCTCAGCAGCTGCTCCAAGGTGGTCACCTCTCTGAGCATTGCTTGTCTGACACAGCCAGGTGCTGTCAGGGGAGGCTCTGGAGTGCAGCTGAGCTTACCCCTGCGTGATGCTGACTGCAGAGAGGTGACTAAATGCTCAGCCTCACAGGCTCGGGCACCTGAGACACTGAATAGGAAGGAAGTCATTTTTCTTGCAGCTTTGGTGGGTTTGGGAGGGAGAAGCTTGCAGAGAAGCTTTGGCCACTCCAGCACTCGTGCCACTGGAGTGAGAGGGCTCTGAAGGTGGGCCCCATGCTCGGAGCACTGCGCTGCCTCTTCTTGGAGGGGGTGCTGGAGGCAGGCTCTGATTCTCCTACGCCTCTGAAGGCTTCAACCATGCATGGCAGTGCTCAGATCTGAAGGCAGCTGCGCTGAGGAAATGTTCCCAGATCAAAATGAGTCATTAGCAGAGGCTGGGCTGAGGCCATATTATTTTTAGTCGAGCTCCACTTGTCCCATCTCCAGCAGGCAGGCTGGGCCAGGGAGGCTGCCTGGGCTGGACCCCCTCTGCTCATTAGCACATGAAGATCTCTTCCCAGCAGTAGCTTCCACATGCTGGAAGTGCTCACTTGACATCCAAATATTGCTGGGAAAAAGTCTTTCTAACTCTGAAAGCTATTCCCTTCTGGCACTCACATCCAAATGGAGCCTTCTGGAGGAGCTGCTGGCATGCTGCTGTTTCCTCACCTCAGCCACCCCCTGCAAACTGTGAAGCACCCAAGGAGGGGGGAAAAAGAATACCATGGAATCAGAGAATGGTAGGGGTTAGAAGGGAGCTCTGGAGTCAACCCCCACTAGAGCAGGTTCACCTACAACACCCAGGAGCATGTCCAGATGAGTTTTCAAAGCCTTCAGTGAAGGAAACTCCCCAACCTCTCTGGGCAGCCTGCTCCAGGCCTCCAGCAGCCTCACACCAAAGTTGTTTTCCCTTGTGCTTAGGTGGAACCTCCTAGGCTCTAGTTCATGCCTGTTGCCTACTGTCCTATTGCTGGACATCACTGTGCAGAGTCTGGCCTCATCCTCTTGCCCCTTACCCTTCAGCTCTTGCTGAGCATTGCTCAGCTCCCCTCTGGGGCTGCTCTTCTCCAGGATCTCAGCCCCAGGGCTCTCAGCCTTTGCTCCTCACAGAGCTGCTCCAGGACCCTCAGCATCTTTGTAGCCTCCCCTAGATCCTGTCCAGTAATTTTTTTGTCCCTCTTGAACTGGGGAGCCCAGAGCTGGACCCAGTCCTCCAGATGTGGCCTCACTAAGGCAGAGCAGGGTGGGAGGAGAACCTCCCTTTGAGCTGCTGGTGCTCATACTCGCTTGAAGCACTTGGGAAGAGAGGCCACAAAGGTGCTCCACACAACTGCAAGGGAACTGGAATTCTTTGGGAATCCCTGCTGCTTTGCACTGGTTGCTCTTGCCAGGCAGCCAAGTTTCTCCTGGAGAGGCAGAGCAGGGCAGGAAGCTGCTGCAGAACCTTGCCAGCCAGGATGTTTGGTTTGGTTTTCCTGGGGCGGTCTCCCACTGCCCCTTCCTCTTTTCTGCCCCATTCTCAACCCCCCAGCAGGAGGCTGTTCTGCTGAATGAGAGCTGAGCAGGTTTCTTTGCCTCTTTCCAGGAGGTTTCTTCAGGCATGTGAACTATTTCAGTCCTGGCAAGAGCAGAGAGGCTTCACCGTGGTCAGGCTGCACACAGACAGCAGAGGGATTTCAGAAACCATTTCCTTCCCTTTATTGCCTTTGGGGGATTCTTTGGAGCTATAATATTGTCTACAACATTGTGTCCTGTGTTTTCCCTTGCAGCCTACTCACCATCTGCCAAGCTGATTTAAATGTGCTGCTGTCTCTCCATCCCTCTCCCCAGGAGCCCATGTCTCATACTGAGCAGCGCAGGAGCTTTGCTCTGCAGAAGCTGAAGAGGTTTGTCCTGAATCTTTCCCCCCAAGACCTGGCAGTCCCAGGCCACCTCAGCCTGCCTGCAGAGGTGGTGGTGATCTGCACAGGCTCCCCTCTCAGCAGCTTGGGCTGGGTGTGGGCTGTGATGTGACATGGGGAGCATCTCACCTGGCCTTGCAGAGCTGGTGGCCACAGGGCTGGCTTGAAGGACAGGCAGTGGCTGCAGGATCCTTCCCCTGTGCACTTCTGGGAAGGTCCTGAATGGAGGACTGCACCTTGCAAGCACAAGGCTGTGCCAGCATCACCTTCCTTCCCACTCCTGCTCCCTTTGCTCCCTGTGGGTCTCCCCATTGAGGCAGCTTTTCCCAACCTTCAGGAAAGTCCCAGGCTCCCCTCTCCTTGCCAGAGCCCCTCACTTTCTTGCTGGCTGCTTGGAGGGGTTGGAGTTTGGATGCTGAACAGAAATGGGTGGTGGAACAGTGAGGTCATGGGAGTGATGTCAGACAAAAGCTGCTGAATGTGGTGTCAGTGAGCAGAGGCTGTGGCTGATGGTTTGCATCTTAGCTTGAGAGTTTTCCAACTAATTCTGTGTTGAAAAATTGACAACAAAAAGTGGTGGAGAGCTACATTATGTTGGGAGGAGGAGCCTTGATCCAGGGTGGAAACCAAAGCCAGTGCAGTACCTTCACTGGGATCCTTGCCACGTGCTCTTTAGCTGCAGCCAACTTGTTAAACCCCAAGCATGGCCTGAAGGTCTCACAGAAAGCTTTTGTCTCTGATTTGACCCAGAAACTATTCTGTCTCCATTGCAGCCAAGAAGCTGAGGCCCTTGTCCTGTGGCTCTCCACCTGGTTTTGTTATTCCCTCATCAGCTGTGCCCTCTGGAATGCTCCTGAGGACCAGGAGCCAGGCATGGGCCATGCACACACCAGCTGGCTCCTAATGCAATCTTTCTAGCAAGGACTGGCAGTGAAGGTAAGGCTCACTGGAGCCTTAGTCTCTCTGGGACTCAGCCTCCTCTGGAGTCAGCACTGATGATCCAAAATCCCTCCCCCCCTCCCCAACCACAAAAACCCACCACTGGCCTCCATTTTCAGCTGTTTCTTCCTCAGCCCAAATCTGTGCCTGTTGCCAGGCAATTGAGATGATCTTCCCTTGCAGCAGTGCCAGGGCTTGGTAACCTTCCTGCTCTTCTGCTGCACAGGGGCAGAATGTTGGTGTGGGCTGGTAAGTGGGAAAAAACCTCTCTGAAGTCCTTCCTTTGCCACCTTGCACCAAAGGTGTGGAGCAAGCCCAGCTCCAGCGTGGGCAGACAGAGGTCTGGGGACATTGCTCCCCTTGGCTGCCCTTGCAGGAGAGCAGCCCCAAGGAATGGAGCTCCTCGAGGGCTTGCAGAGGCTGCCTGACTTTCCCCTGGACCTTACTGGGGGCAAGGGATCCTTTCAGCTTTTAACAATGGGATTCCAGCTTTAAAGGGGCTTCTTGAAGCTGCTTGTGCACATGAGGGGCTGCAGGTTGGAAGTGCTTCTGTCCTTGGGGGAGGCTACAGGGCTTGATCTGCTTGCTGCCCTCTGCGTGCTGGGTTCCTGCTCCTGGGTTGTTTCCTGCAGTTCCTCACAATGCAGTTTGAGGTTAGGGAAAGGAGGACTCTTGACAGCTAATACTCCTTTGCTGTGACCTTCCATGCCAACTGAGAAACTCTCAGCTGGCAGGACCTGATCTAGCTGTCCCCAGACAGGCCAACAAGAGGCTGTAGGAGGAGAAAGCAAGCAGAGGGAGACAGACAAAGGAGGCTTCCTTAAACATTAACTTAATGAACTAAATGGGGAGCTGAGAGGATTGCAAGAGAAATGCCCCTGCCCCAGAGCTCTTGGATGAATTCCTGGGGCTGCAAGAGGCACCCAGAGAATCAACAAGGAGCTGAGGATTTGGCCTCCAGGATAGGTTCCTCTGTTGGAGGTCTGCTAGCTTCTTCCTCAGCCTGGTAAGAGCCTTTGCAGACCTGTCCTGTGCCTCAGTACTCTGCTCCGGTTACAGTGATGCCGAAGCCTTCTCTAAGAGCTGAGGGAGATGCAAACCAAGCTTCTCACTGCATCCCTGTGCTGGTCCAAGCTCTGAGGTGGTGAAGAGAGAGCCTGCTTTTTAGTGTTCTGCCTCTGGACTTCTGCAGTTCCATCCCCTGCCTTGGAGGAGGAATCGGAGCTGCTGAGGTACCCAAGGGGCTGAGCTCCTCCAGCCCTCTCCTCTGGTAAAACACAGCCCCACCTCCCGTGTGACAGCTGAACTGTCCAGCCTGCTCCTCTGATGTGAAAACCATGCTGCCAGGGCTGGAACCTGCTGGGCTGCTGCAGGGGTCCTTGCTTTGGCTTGGTGCCCCTGCACACTTTGGCAAAGCCTTTACAGGCCAGAGGTCTGCGGGTTAGGTTAGAGAAGAAAATGAACAGGGAGCATGGAAAGCCTGAGAAGGAGAGCTCTGCTGGCTTTTGAGCCAAGCAAATCAAACAAAGGGGGAGGAGGGAGAAATGGAAGTGCAAGGAAACTTCCCCAGCTAGCTAGAGCCTCATTTGTGTGGCTATAAATGAAGTGAATTGAGTGGCATTTGGAGAAGCTGACAATCCCCCTGGGGGGCGGAGGGGGAAGGCAGCTGTCGCTCAGCCACACGTTCAGAGGCAACCTTGCATTACTTTTGTGCTTTCTTTGCCTCCCAACTGCAGAGACCATAAAAAACCCTTTCAGAGCGAGGGCAATGTGCTATACTGGGAAGAGAGAGGCAGGGCAGCAGCAGGGGGTGTGGGGAAGATGATGCCAGGAGGTGAGAGCAAAGCCGCTGCACAGCCTGCTGCCGTAGCCTGAGCTGATGACTTTATGACCTTCTCAGGTGTTAGCACTGAGCCCCTGGCTGCAGCCTATGGAAATGGGAGAGTTAAACACCACCTGGCATTGCTCTTGGTCTGTCCTGGCAGCGCAGGTGGGAGTGTAGTGAAGGCAATGAAGGCTGGACAGGTCCACATGGATGCTGTGCATGTGCCAAGCAGGGGAGGGAGCCACCCGAACCCATCTCTCCTGTCTCCTGAAGGGCAAACACCCACTAAGGAGACAGTTCTTTCTCTTTCCTCTTCTGGATGTGATCCTGATGCACTGTCTGGAGCTAGCACTGGTCATCACCTGCACTGTGTCTGCAGGGTTTTGAGGTCACAGCTCCTCCTGGAGCCTTGGAGCTGGGAGGGAGGTGGCTCGGGCTGATGTTCTGTGCTCCTGCTCATTTCCACAGGCAGGAGACTGGCACTGGCAGGGCACTGAATGCCAGTAACAAGCACAGCCTGTCTGCCCAGAAGAGTGCCTCAAAGTGGGGCTGGCTGTGCCTCACCAGTTTCTAGCAGGGCTAGCCTGGAGAAGTGGACTTGCTGCCTGACCTCAGGCCTGAGCTGTGCAAATCTGCCCTGAGGGAAACTCTTGGCTCTGGAAATGTTTCCTTCTAGGAATGACAGCTTCTGTTTGTCCCTCTGCCTCCAGCACCTGCTGTCAGGGAGGCTTCACTGCTGCCTAAGGGCTTCCCTCTCACCACTGCATTTCTTGTCTCTGCTGCTGTCTTCAGCAGTCCCACATCAGGTGCCCCCAAATCCCCCCAACTCGACCTGAGTGGCAGTGTGGTGAAGCAGCTGCTTGGATCCCATGGCTGCCTGCTTCCTCTGGGTGCTCTTGAAGAGCTGGCTTGGCCTCAGCTCGCTCAAACCCTTCTAGCAGATAAAGCTCTGCATTTCCTTTGAACCTCTGAGGACCTCCAGCTACAGAATTTTCTGGCTGATGCCTTTCTGCTGGCTGGATCCACAACAGTGGTGGTGTGGAACCTGCTCTGCTTCTCATGCAGATGTCAGCTCATGGCTGAGTGCTGTGGGAGGACAAGAGGAAACAGCCCCAGGCTGCACCAGGGGAGGTTTAGGCTGGACATCAGGGAAAACTTCTTCCCCTAAAGGGTTGTCAGGCCCTGGAGCAGGCTGCCCAGGGCAGTGCTGGAGTCCCCAGCTCTGCAGGGATTGAAAAGCCCTGGAGCTGTGGTGCTGAGGATGTGGTTTAGTGGTGACCTGGCAGTGCTGCTCACCTGAAAGGTTTCTTGCAGCCAAAGGGTTGCTGTGATTCCATGGCTGTGGCTTTGAAGGCCACTTCCCAGGATGATTTCCAGAGATCCTCTCCCAGGCTCCATGCTCTTCTGGTGTTGGTGACACAAAGATGTCTGGGAGGGAGGGTGGCAAGGGCCAGCTGGCTGCTACTGCACAGAGCGCTGCTGGAGATGCCAGGGGAGCAGCATTCCTCCAGGCTGTGCTCCCTGGGAAATGAGTCTGGGCAGGTACTTATTTTAATGCCATCAAACCAACCCCCTTTGCAGAGCAGCCTCCTGCAGGCCTCCTGTTTCGGGGTGGATGCTGTGCTCTCTCAGCATGGAGGGAGCTGACTTGTGTCGTGGGAGGGGGAAATGCAGGCATCAAGGAACAAATGAAGTGATGCTGATGCAGAGGCAGGATGTGATGCTTTGTGCTCCCCAGCCTGTTGGTCAACACCCTGTGTGTGGTGCCAGATGCCTGGCCCTCAAAGGGTTGAAGGGCCAGGAGGACAGAGCTCCTAGCACAAACAGCACTGACAAGACAAAGGAGTCACTGGAGGAAGGAGCTGAGCTTGGCTGTACATATAGATGACTCACACAGGAATCTCATCCATTTATAGGTTGTCTCCTGGGTAGTGACTGGGCCAATTCCCCCTGGAGCCAGTGGAAACACTTACAGGGATTTCAGTGGGAGCTGAACTTGGCCACAGGGAATCATTTTTCTCTTTGTAGGTCTTTGGGGCTGGTTGAGTTGTTTCTTCCAAGGCTGGGGAGCGTTAATCAGCAGCAGCACAAGGAGGCAGGCACGTCAGCCTTGCAGCATCGCTGCTTCTGCTAATGATGAGCCCTCACTTGGTGCTGGAGCCATGGCTGGAGCACTGGCAACAGAGGGCTGAGAGCAGCTGTCGATGCAGGGCTGCCTGGAGGTGGCTGCAGGGAGAAGTTGGTTAATCACCCCTCACAACTGCATCTGCACAGTGCTGCTTGAGGGAGAGGTGTGGGGCTGGGCCCTGGCTGGTGCTAGGCAGGAAAGGTAAAGGCTGGAACAGGCACCAAGTGATGTTCAGGGAAGGATGGGGTGTTTGGAGGACACCAGGCAATGCTGGGAGGAAAGGTAAAGGCTGGAACAGGCACCAAGTGATGTTCAGGCAAGGATGGGGTGTTTGGAGGACACCAGGCAATGCTGGGAGGAAAGGTAAAGGCTGGAACAGGCACCAAGTGACTGCCTGGGCAAGGATGGGCACCAGGCAGTGCTGGAGAAGCCAACCTGTGTCTGAAAGGAGAAAACTATGGCTGGACAGCACAAGGGTTCAGTATGAATCATGGAACAGCTTTGGTTGGGAGAGACCTTCAAGGTCATCAAGTCCAACCACTGGCCCATCACTGGCAGGTCTGGATGTGCTCCAGCAGTGATTCCAGTGCTTTTCCAAAGCCAGCTGGAAGCTGGGATTAACCTCAGGCCTCTGCTCCTGTCTGTGTGTGTTTACTTGCCCCTGAACCTCTTCTCCAAACAGTGTCAGCAATTAACTCCATCCCAGCATTGCTGCTCGGAGGCTGCTCCTGCTAACCCAGGCTGAGGTCAGAGCCTGCAGCAGGGCAGGTGGTGGCTGCTGCTGTGCCACCCAGCAGGCTGGTGTGATGTGACCCACTGGCTGCTCCTTGTGGGGCTGCTTGGGGCTCACTGCAGGTGTGTGCTGGCACAAACTGCCTCTTGGGCAGCTCTGGACCCTCCCCTTGCTGTTTCTGCTGCTCTCCTGGGGATTTGGGGAGGCAGTTTCCCCTCTGATCCAGTTGCGTCGTGGGGCCTTAATTATACTCATGCCAGAGGAACAGAAAAAAGTTCCCAGCAGAGTGGCTGGGGCTCAGATCTCCTTCCTTGGCAGGTTCCTCCTGGCCTTGGGCTCTGTGCCAGCTGAGGATCCTATTAGGAGAGGGAGAAGAAAACCATTCAGCCTCAAAGAGCTGCTCTGATAAGGTCCACTTGGTCTGTGCAGCCCCAGCTTGATGGGTGCTCTGCCCCTCCTCTGAGGTGTGAGTGGAAAGATCCCAGAGTGCAATGGCTTTTAGTGGGAGACAGGGAGCACAGTTCTCAGACACTTGCATGCAAAGGCACCAGAACAATCTCACTCTGCTTGGGAAATCCCAAAGTCAGAAGGAACTGGATGGAATTCCCACAGAAGAGGTAGTGTGAGGGGTGAGATTCCTCCTTGGATTTAAGCTGCAAATTCCAGGTGCAAAAGGAAGGGGATTGCCACAGCCTGGTTATCAGCTCTGGCCTGTGTGATGGTGTGGCACAAGGCTTGAGGTGACCCTGGCAGTGGGCATGGACGAGATGGTGTCCAGAGGTCCCTTCCCCACCATTCTTTGCTTCTGTGACCCTGCACTTGAGTTTTCTTTCATCCAGGGAGGTTTGGTTTGGGATGGAGGGAGGAAGGCAGAAGTTGTCAACATGCTGCAGTTCCCCTGCCCAGTGGTGAGTACATGGTGGCTGCTCAGGGGCTGAGCAGTGGTCACAAAAGCTCTTTGTCATTGCTGCCCCTCCTTCCTCACCCGCCGGTGGCAGCTGCTGCAGGAGCCAGGGGGCTGTGTCGTTCCCTTGAGCATGAGAGCAGAGCTTTGCCCCCCCTGGTCTCCTGAGACATCCATCCCAGCCAGGGCTCAGTGAGGGCTGCTGCTCCTCACTGTCACCAGGCAGGAAATTCTGGCTCCAGTGAGCAGCAGAACCTCAGGGGCACTGTGGTGGCTGCGTGTTGAGGGGATGCAGCCAGGGCAGGGGCTGCTCTCCTTCCTCCCTGCTGTGCCCAGGGGAGATGGGATGCTGCCTGCATCACCTTCCCACCCCCAGCCTAGCAAATCCAGGCCTGTTCTCTGAAAGAGCTGAACCCGGGGACGTGCAGGTGTTGACCCGGGGAGAAGCCCATGGGAAGTGCCGCCAGAGAGCTGCCCCTGGCTGGCCGGTGGCTCACTCTGGAGCAGAAGGTGAGCAGTGGGGCAGGAGCCAGCACAGAAGGATGGCTGGAGCCTGGTTTCCTCAGCTCTGAGCAAGAGGTCCCTCTGGTGGGGATCTCTGCTCAAAAGCAAGCCCCAAGCAGCGCTTCGACCTCCGGCCAGTTCGACCAGCAGCTCCCTGCACCCCCGGACCTGCTCCCTTCAGGCAGCACTGGGAACCAGCAGGATTGTCCGGGTGACCCCACAGCGAGAGGGGAAGCCCCTGTTTTGGGACTGATTTCTGCTGCTGCCTCTCCTTTCTAGCTTCTCCTTGCCCTTTCGGCTGCTCACGCTGGCCAGCAGCCTTGGCTTTATCTCACGACATTGCCTCTGCAAACACACCAGGGGGTTCACCCAGCCCGCAGCACGCAAGCCCCCTGGCAGGGCTGGCAGGGGAGCCCCTGGGCAGGGCTGGCAGGGGAGCCCCGTGGGAGTGGATCCAGGCTTTCATTGCAGGTAGCAGGGTGGGGGGCTGGCAGCATCCCCTCCCTCGCAGAGCAGGAGGCTCACCCCAGTGGGCTGCCCAAGCACCGTGCTCCCAGCTGGGGCTCGGCAAGGCTCTGGGGTCACGGCAGTGCTGTCTCCTGCTCCCCTCTGTGGTGTCCTCACTGGACCCAGCTTGTGTTCCAGGAAGAAAGGGAGGAAAGGGCCAGGGAGAAGAGCTTGCTTTACTCTTTCACAGAATGCTTTGGGTTGGAAGGGACCTTTTAAAGGACACCTAGTCCAACCCCCCTGCAAGGAGCAGGGGTGTCTTCAGCTAGGGCAGGTTGTTCAGAGCCCTGCATAGCCTGACCTGGAATGATTCCAAGGGTAAGGCATCTCCCACCTCTCTGGGCAGCCTCACCGCTCTCAACTAACACAGTATTCTTCCCCTTCTCTCCAGTCTAAATCTATTTTAGTTTAAACCCATCACTCCTTGCCCTGTCACTACAGGCCCTGCTAAAAACCTCTGTCCCCAGCTTTCTCATCAGCTCTTCAAGCACTGGAAGGCCACCAGAAGGTCTTTCTCTTGCTGCTTTGAAGCAGAGGCTGCTGATAGCAGAGCAAAGGATCTCATCGCAGTGGCCAGGGGGAAGTGCAAGGGGGGGATAGAAATCACCTCTGCCCAGCTCTGGGTGTGCTGTCCCTGAGCCTCGAGCCTGGCTTTGTTTGTGAGCTCCGCGGTGTCCCCACCCTGCGTCCGAGGGCTTGGCAGCCTTGGGGAGGGCAGGCAGCGGGGTGGGAATGCCGCGGGACAATGCAGGCGCAGGGGATCCAAGTGCTGGCCCGGGCCAAGGTCACCTATTGTTCCCGCGGCTATAAATAGCTGCGCTGCTCACCGCGCACGGCTCGGCCCTGCGGGAGAGGCTTCGGGGCTGCCGCAGCTCTGAGCTGAACTGAGCGGAACAGGTCGGGAGGCAGGGGGAGGAAGGAGCATCCCCAGCTGCAAGCAGAGCTCCAAACCCTGCTCTTAAAGCTCTGCCTCAATTTCCTCCTGCCAACAGGCTGGACTGTGTTTGACTTGGCTTTTTAATGTCACCTTTTATTTACATTTGACTTGGAATTTTTAGTTGATATTTTGTCTTGCATTTTATTCTCTTAATTGAAAGGTTTGCTTTTGTTCATTTTTAATTTTGGGGGTGGTTTCTGTTTCTTTTTTGGGGTTTATTTCTTCTTTTGGTTTGTTTCTCTCTCCTCTTCTTGCTTGCTTCTCTCTCCTCTTCTTGCTTGCTTCTCTCTCCTCTTCTTGCTTGCTTCTCTCTCCTCTTCTTGCTTGCTTCTCTCTCCTCTTCTTGCTTGCTTCTCTCTCCTCTTCTTGCTTGCTTCTCTCTCCTCTTCTTGTTTGCTTCTCTCTCCTCTTCTTGTTTGCTTCTCTCTCCTCTTCTTGTTTGCTTCTCTCTCCTCTTCTTGTTTGCTTCTCTTACTTCATTTTCTGGTTTTATTTATCTTTTTTATTATTATTATTTCTTTTGATTGATTGTTTGTTTTATTTCTTCTTCTGTTTTATTTCACTTTTTTCCCCACAAACCACGACAGGTAAAACCTGCTCTGAGGAGAGATGCAACAAATCCAAGGTGTGCTTTCCCCTCTTAGAAGCAAGTGTGACATTTGTACCTGAGTGTGCGTGGCAAGGCCAAAACAGGCTTTAAGGGACAGAAGTGGGAGATGGAAACCTGCTCCTGAGAGATTCCTGCAAAATGAAATTCAGTGTGGAGCAGCTTCAAACCCTCTGAGGGCCTTTATGCATATTTGTCAGGCAGTTTGTCTTTTGTTCAAGCATTTCTTATTTCTGGAAGTTGACTGAAAACCTGGACTTGACCTCAGGCCCTTTTTGGTGACCCAGAAGCTGTCACAGGTTGTGTCAATGGCTTGAGCTTGTTAAGAACAAATTCTGCACCAGGAGGGTGCTGGAACACTGGAGCAGGTTGCCCAGGGAGGTGGTTGTGGCCCCATCCCTGAAGATACTCAAGGTGAGGTTCAACAGGGCTCTGGGTGACCTGATCTAGTGGAGGATGTCCCTGCTGGCTGCAGAGGGGGTTGGACTGGATGAGCTTTGGAGGTCCAGCCTGGACCATTCTGTGACTGGATTGTGGATGAGATGAGGTGAGATGGTCTGTGCTGCTCAGTGGCAACGCTGCTGTCACCATGTGAGCAACCAAATGAGAACCTGAGCTCTTAGGCTGCAAACCTCTGATGGCAAGAGGAGAGCTCTGGAAGCCCTGGTTGTATTCATTACAGCATGGCTGCACATCAGAGCCGGGCTGGATGTGTTTGGTTTACATCTCCTCTTCCTCCGTCTTGCAAGCCCGGAGCAGACATAATTGCAGCACATCTTTCCTTTGTAAGTTTCCTGCTGGGATATTTTCTGCTTGAAATCAATGCCTGCCACTGCTCCTGTGAAATTTCCTGAGGAAGTTGTTTAAATGCTGCTGTGAAACACGGGACTAGGTTCAGCAAGCAGGAGCCGTCCAGCCTCCTGCCCAGCAAGCCCCAGCACCGAGGGAAATGGGGGGCAGAGGGGCCGGGGACCTTGTGCCCCTGGGCTGCTGCCTTCACTGCTCTGCTAAGGCCCATCTGGGAGTGGGGATAAATAAGGGGAAAGGGGAGGTGGCTGCTGAGCAGTGCAGAGCCAGGACACCAGGAAGGATTGTCCTCTCCAGTGTCAAACAGGAAGGTCTAATGAAGCAGGGGAAACAGCAATAGAGCTTCAAACAGCTCCACTAGCAGAAGGTGTCCTCCTCTCTCCTTAGTGCAGCCTGGAGTCACGCTGTGGGAAACAGCAGAATAACCCTTTGCACCCCCCTTTACCTCTGCCAGCTCCTTCCCTTGTCTCATGTTGGGGTGCACCCAGCCCAACAGTGAGGCTCAGCTGCTGAGCCTGACCTTGGCTGCCATGCACTTGGCACCAGCAGCAAGTGGCAGAAGGAGTCCTGGCTGGTAAGGAGAGCACCTCCCCACCCCCCAACACTGCTTTTCATAGGAAGCACAAAGCCAAGCAAGCAAGATCCCTTTCTTGCTCTCCTGTCACCTTTCCCCTGCTGTTGTGTGCCCAGGAGGAGAGGATTTCCCTTTGAGAAAGCCTGAGGATGGTTCTGTTATTTTCAGGCTCACCAACAGCATTTCTGACGGAGCACAGACTGGACCTGGCTCGGGGAGGGGGGACAGAGATTGCTCTGATTTCAAAGTCTCACAGAGGTCAGGACTCGGTGGTCTGGAGGGCACCTTCCAGACGTGGCTGTGATGGACAGTTCCATGCAGCCCCCTTCCTAAGCACTCGAGCCGCGGCGGTGAGAGCATCTTGGTGTGCTCGCTGCGGGGGTGAGCGTTTGCATCCTGCTGCCATGCTAGCGAAGAAGCTGGGTGCTGGAGGCTGGAAACCGAGAGCAAGGGGGCAGCTGCTCTGCCGGACCCGGGCTCTCGCTTCCAGGGTCCTGGATCTGTTTTACATGGATTCGCCATCAGATGGAGCAGTTTTGGGAGCAAAGACCGGAGCCGGTCCCCTTCCACCCGGCCTGAGTCGGAGAGGCTGCAGCATCCTCCTCTCACCTGCTTCTCTGTGCACCTTTAGCTGCAGGGTGGAAGATGGAGTTCAGAACTCACCACCGCCAGGCTGCCAGCCCTGCTGCCCTCCTGGCAAGGGCAAACTGCAGCTTCCAGTTTCTTCGTGTAAAAAGTAGGAGTTCAGCCTGGACTTGTGAGTGTGGCTAGACTCTGACTGCACCTTGGGAGAAGCTGGGTCTGTAGAGAGCAAACTGGGGGCATGCTGTGCTGGGGACATAGGAATGGCCACAGTCTGGGGCAGGTGCAGAGTAAGGTGCTTGGGTGTGTGCTTAGGTGCTGCTAAAGGGTCTAGAGCACAAGTCTTATGAGGAGCAGCTGAGGAAACCGGGGCTGTTTAGTCTGGAGAAAAAGGAGGCTGAGGGGAGACCTCATTGCTCTCCACAACTGCCTGAAAGGAGGTTGGAGACAGGTGGGGTTAGATCTGTTCTCCCAAGGAACAAGTGATAGGATGAGAAGAAATGGCCCCAAGTTACCCTAGGGGAGGTTTAGGTTGGACATTGGGAACAATTTCTTCACCAAAAGGTTTGTGAGGCCCTGGCCCAGGCTGCCCAGGGCAGTGGTGGAGTCCCCATGCCTGGAGGGACTGGAAAGCTGTGCAGATGTGATGCTGAAGGACAGTGCTTAGTGGTGGACTTGAGGGTGCTGGGCTAACTGGTGGACTGGATCATCTTAAAGGACTCCTTCAGCTGCAACAATTTCATGTTTCAGGTGAGGTGCTGAGCTGCTTCCCCAGCTGAGCAAGCAAGGCAGGAGAGGCTTCCAAGGTCACAGCCTAGCTCCCCAGTGCAGGGTACTGATCAGATGGACTTGGGGATGCCTCTGGCATGTTCAGAGACTCAGCCAGGTCTCCTTGCCCATGCCTCAGACGCAGCTCTGTCCTCTCTCACCTCTGCCATCACCCTGCTTTTGTTTCCACAGCCATTTGTTCCATGGAGCCACTCTGCTGCTGTGCTACAAGAAGCCACAAGGGCAATGATCACCTGTTCAGGGCAGATACTCGAGGAACTCCCCTGGCAGTATTTACTCTGACACTGCAAGAGCAGTAGGTAGGTAAGTACCCCCGGATTTAGGCCCTGGGGCATCCAGCCTGCAGGGAAGCACACAGCAGGTGGGGGCTGAATGCAGCTTGAAGCATAGAAATGCTGCACCTTTACAAAGAGACTGAAAAAGCCTCTTTGCCTCTGGAGGGCTCTGGGGAGAGAGAGGAGAGAATCTTTTCTTTCCTGACTGTTCAGTTGCAGAGAGGCAGAGGCTGAATGACTGCACACTGTCCCCATCAGCATCTCGTGTGGCTCAGGGCTGCACCTGCTGCCTCCTCTGAATAGCAGGAGTTAAATGAGGTGCATTAAATACACCTTTCCTTCTCCTGGCTTCCCAGGAGCTCAGCAATGCTGTTTTGGCAGCTTAATTCAGCAATCTTCACAGTGATGGCTTCAAAGGTTCATTAAACCCTTCAATGAACTCCTGGGTTTTTTTCTATGCAAAAGACTAAACCAAGGATTCTTCTGTGAATAATAACCTGGGTGAAACAGACTTGGTAACACCTCTGCTACACCCTGTGGTACCTCAGCATCCTTCCACTGCTGCTGGGATCATCCTTTGGACACTAGGAAGAAGTTCTTTGCTGTGAGGGTTGTGGAGCACTGGAACAGGTTGCCCAGGAAGGTGGTGAAGACCCCATCCCTGGAGACACTCAAGGTCAGGTGGGATGGGACTTTAAGGAAGCTGATCCAACTGCAGGTGTCCCTGGCTTTACTGCAGGAGGGTTGGAGGAGATGACTTTTAAAGGTCCCTCCCAACCCACTGCATTCTATGGGTCTATGGTCCTTAAGACACCTTGATGTGGGACAGCATCTCATTGTCTGGAGCTTCCCCACGACCACGCTGCCTTCAGCAGGTCTCCTGCCCAAGGTGTGCCACATCCACCTTAGCTGTTCCAGATTTGGCATCACTTCTTGGTGACAGACAGCTACAGGTGTTAGGGGGCAAACCCTGCCCAGTCCTGGGTGCCCAGGAGGGGTAAGGAGCTCTTCCAAACTGAGCAGGATCCATTTCCTTCCTCCTTTCACAGGGATGCAGAGGCAGCTACAGCTGGGATGCAGACAGGGAAACAAACCAGCCTAGGGAGCCCGAGGGGATGACAACCTCCCTCACACTTCCCAGCCCTGCCCCCAAGAAATCTGCTCCCTTGGTTTTGGCCAGTGACTGAAAGCCAGGCTGAGGCCTGGATCCGAGCCTTGGTCCCAGGCAGTGTGGGAGAGTTTGTACATGCACCTCCACAAGGCAGACTGTTTGGTTTGGGAGGTCTTTTGGAGGCTGGTTGGTTCCAACCAACTCACTCTAGGCTTCCCAAACAATATTAAGCCCACAATGTCTGTGCCAACAACTTGTGATTCTAATCCTGCTTCCTGATACTGGCAATCCTGCTTGTTTGGCTGGTGAGCAATTTCTGTTAGCTGGCTTCTTCCCTGCCTACCAAACTGCTCTTCTTTCCCACTCCTGGGGAGCTCTCTGCCTGGGCCAAGCTGGGAATGGCTCTCCTGCCCCAGCAGCCTGTGCCAGGGAGGCTTTCAGCTCTCCCACTCAATTAGCACCCATCCAAGAGGGATACCAGCCTCTGCCCTGTGCAGAAACATCACCAGCATCTGCTGCAGGACAGGGAGGAATGGGGCACTGACATGGATGCTGCGATTAAAAGGGCCCAAAGGGTTGTGCTGAATGGAGTTAAGACCAGTTGGTGGCTGTACCAGGAGAGGTTTAGGTTGGATACCATGAAGAATTTCCTCCCCAGAAGGGTTGCCAAGGCCTGGCACAGGCTGCCCAGGGCAGTGTTGGAGTCCCCATCCCTAGAGAGGTTGAAAAGCTGTGCAGATGTGGTGCTAAGGGCCATGGTTTGGTGGTGACCTGGCAGTGCTGGGGTAAGGGTTGGACTTGATGACCTTAAATGTCTCCTTTAAGTTAAACAATTCTGTCAGAATCTGGGGTTAGGGTGAGAGGAAAAGCTCAAAGTCCCTGCCCATGACACGTGGTTGATTTTGGGGCAGCCTGGAGCTATTTTAGTTACCATCTCTTTTAAGGAGATCAACACTGAGGGCAAATTCCTTCCCAGATAAATCATGCTCGTTCCCCATGCACAGAAAGTGGGGAGCTGTGTTTTTCAAGTGGCTGCTTTGCATGTTTCCCTGGCTGGCAGCTTCCACACCAGTGCCAGAGCTGCGAGCTGTGCAGTGATGTTTGCTGTTGCTGATGAGGAGGGGACCTGGGGCTCGGGTGGTGTTTCTGGGACAGCCTGCCCTGAGGTAACTGAGAAGGCTCAGGATGTTTTCAAAACCCTTGGAGAGGTCAGCCCCATGCCAGAGAATCACTAAGGCTGGGAAAGGCCTCTAAAATCAAGTCCAAGCATCAGCACACCACCACCCTGCCCACTAAACCATGCCCTTAATCTTTTGGGCTTGGGGGGGTAAATTTTGGGTGCTTTAGAAAGGAAGGGGAAGAACCACCTCGGGGCACAGCCTGCTTTTCCTTCACCCTGACAGGTTCCCTTTGCATCCTAACCACGTTTGCAGCTCACACATGGGCTCTGTTCAGCAGATCTGCTGCAGGTCCCTGCATGGCACCACGGCTGCCCCGGGCAGGGCAGGGGGCCAACAGCAACAGCAGTGCTGCAGCCACCTCCCTTAGGCAGGACCCAGCTGCTTCCTGTGTCACTTCTGGCCTGAGCTTTGGCATTCACCTGACCCTGCTCACTTGGCACTGCAGCTCCTCAGCAAGGTCCCCTGTGGAGCCTGTGTGTGGGGGCTGGGAGCGATGCAGAGGTGAGGCTGCAGTGGTGCAGCAGCTCTGCAGCTCCTTGCTGGGACTGAGTCTCACCTTCTCATGCTCTGTAATGACAGAGGAGGAGAAGCTTTGGTCTTCTCTGCCTTCTTAGTGCTTCAAGCTTTGATTGCAAACACCCTGGTGCTGAATGGGAATGGAGGACTTGAAATGATCTGGACCTGCTCAAGCATGTCTAGAGGAGGGCCATAAAGGTGATCAGAGGGCTGAAACACCTAGGAGGCTGCTGACAGAGCTGGGGTGGTTTAGTCTGAAGAAAAGAAGGCTTCAGGGAGCCCTTACAGCAGCCTTCCAGTATCTGAAGGGACTAGAGGAGACCTGGAGAGGGACTTTTTGCATGGGCATGGGGACAAGGGGTGCTGGCTTCAAACTGGAAGAGGGTAGGTTGAGATTTGCTGTAAGGATGACATTCTTCACTGTGGCGGTGATGAGGCACTGGAGCAATGTGCCCAGGGGATTTGTGGACTTCAGTAAACCACCTGGTCTGCTCCAGTGGCCCACAGCTAATCTGCCTCTTTAGTCAGACAATGGATTTGGCACCTATTAAAAGCCAGAGGCGATGTCTTGTTTGCAGAAGCAGCTCTAGATGTCAGGGTTAAACTGAAGGAGTCAAAGACGTGTGGCTTGGGGAGGGCTTTGCCTTCTCCCACTGTCTTGGAGGTCCTTCAGGCTCTGTGTGAGTTTTTAATTTCCCAGGAATGAGCAGCAGCTGAAGTGTCCTGCTCCTCACTGGGGATAAGAGAGTCTCTGAAGAGGAGATGCTGCAGAACTGTTCCCATCTTGCTCAGCAGCTCTTGACCTTAAGCCAGGTCTCACCTGTAGCTGGCTGCACAAGAAGCTGGACACAAGGACTGAGTGAACTCAGGATCCTGGTATGAACTCTGCCTCTTGAGTCTCTCTGTCATGGGGTTCATGGATGCTAGCTGGAAATGAGCTTGCAATGAGCTCTCCTCTGCTCACATGAAAGCACTCTGATTTCCTGCTGTGTGCTGTGCATGCTAAACTGCTCCAGCACACTGGGCAGCATCTGCTATTCCCAGTTGCAGCCCTGCTGCAGCCCTGGTATTGTTTCACAGGGAGCTGAAGGCCATGTGTGTTTGTCCCTTCCATGGATAAGGTCGTTTCTGTCGAGAGCCATCACGTGCCTTTTGTTTTGATCCCTTTCCCATGTGCTTGGGGTCATCTTTGCTGCAAGCTGCAGATCACGTACAGGGCAGTGAGTATTTATTTGCTGCCTTTCTGAGAAAGGCATTGACTGCAGGGAGCAGAGGTCCCCCCCCGTGGGAGCAGTGGTCCCCCCCCGTGGGAGCAGTGGTCCCTCCACAGCCATGGGTTTGACAAGGAGCTGTGGTTCCTCGCAGGCTCCTATGGCTGTGGGCTTGCTTTGTGCCCAGCAATAGGACGTTCAGAAGCACCCCTGGGGCTGCTGTCTGCTGGAGGCACCTCTGGAGATGGCATTGCCAGGTGCTCCTGCCCTGGACTTTGGGCTTGCTGCGGTTTGGGTTTGTGTTTGCTCTCCCGAGGTGCAGCCTCTGAAGGTTTCTTTCTGCTCCCCTTTCAAACGGCAGCAGGGAGTCGAGCCCCCGCGTGGGACTGCCAGCAAGGCTCCCTTCCCTTCCAGGAATTTTCGCAGAGATAAGGTTTTCAGTGATGTCCTTCTTTTGACTGTGTGAAACGGGGAAGCACAGACTCGGCCTGCCGAGGACACAGGAGTGGGCTGGTCAGAGGGAGCTGCTCGTGGGGAAACGCTGCCTCGCTCTTCCCACCCACCCGGAGGATCTCCACCTCTGGCAGTGAGGCTGCGTGAGAAACTCCCCGGTGGTCAGATGACAGAGATCCAGCTGATGGCAGCCGATCCCTCGCAGCAGGAGCCAGAAACGCTATCAGTTTATCAGAAATACCGAGGTGCTTGGCTAAAGCCTTTGTCAGAGCCTGATCGCAATCTCCGGGGCGATGCTCTCCGAGCAAGCTGCTGCTGGGGCGGGTGGAGCCAAGCCCCGGGCAACACTGCCAATGTGACGATCTCCTCGGGTCCCACCGATCCCTTCCAGCGCCTGCACCGCTCTTCAAAAGCAAACTGTAGGCTCCCATGGCTGCCTGAACTGTTCTGCGCTGTTTGACAACCTTGCTCTGTATCTTGGAGCCAAATGCTGCGGCGGAGCGCGAGTCTGCCCAGGCTTTAGTTCAAAGGGGCTGGAAGGAATTCCTGGTATTGCAAAACAGGCAGCGCTGGAGGCCAGCCCCCTGCCCGGCCAGCCCCCTGCCCGGCCAGCCCCCTGCCCGGCCAGCCCCCTGCCCGGCCAGCCCCCTGCCCGGCCAGCCCCCTGCCCGGCCAGCCCCCTCGGCACGGGTCCGGCCAGAGCCCAGAGCTGCAGATGGGCGACTCCGAGCGCTGGGTTAGTCACTGCTCGGTGGGGGATCCAGTAAGACGTCTTGGAGGACTGCACTCGATAGGATGTTCTCCAAACATGGCAAGGAAAGAGCAGCTCAAACAACTGAGAATTCGATGCATGCCTTCATCTTCCTAGCAATGTATTACCATGACGACTCCAGCCCTGTTTGGAGAGCAACCTCCTGCAGCCATTAAACTATCAGCCACGCACTCAGCATAGCAAAATAATTCCCAAACCGAGGGCCTAAGTGCCAGGAAAGCTGTGCCCAGGCAGCCTGGGGGTACTCCAGAGAAATGCTGCACTGCTCCAGCCTCAGCCTGAGCTTATGTTCTGTTAAAAATAGATGGGAGGTGAACGTAAGCTGAGCACAGAGGAGGTTTGAGAGAGCTTACAGCAGATGCTGGGGGGGGGGGGGGGGGAAATTGCAGGACTGAAGGGAAAATATTGTGAGATCTCAGGGGGGTTGATAAGAAGATGTTCCTTTGCTTGTGCGTGGGTGAGGTCTTGAAGGTCGAACTCCAGTGTTACCTGGTGCCCCCAGCACAAGAAGGACATCAAACTGTTGGGCCACAGGAGGCCATGAAGATGATCAGAGGATTGGAGAACCTCCCCTGTGGGGACAGGCTGAGAGAGTGGGGGCTGTTCAGCCTGGAGAAGAGAAGGGTCTGGGGAGACCTTACAGTGGTCTTCCAATCCCTGAAGGGGACCTACAAGAAAACTGGGGAGGGACTTTTTAGAAGGGCTTATAGTGATGGGATGAGGGGTGATGGCTTTGAGCTGGGAGAGGGAAGATTGAGACTGGAGGTGAGGAAGAAATTCTTGGCAATGAGGGTAGTGAGACACTGGCACAGGCTGCCCAGGGAGGCTGTGGATGTCCCCTGCCTGGAGGTGATCAAGGTCAGGCTGGATGAGGCTTTGGGCAACCTGTGCTGGTGGAAGGTGTTCCTGTCCATGGCAATGGGTTGGAACTGGATGATCTTGAAGGTCCCTTGCAACTGAAACCCTTCTGTGATTCCATGACCCCAGGCTTTTGGGGTTTCCTTACTGTGTCTGTGTCAGTGGAATGTGCCCCTGTGAGCTCTCCATCCCCTCTCTCTCACAGGAGGACACTGCCTGGGTTTGGTCCTCCCACTTTCAGTCCTTGCAATGGTTTTGTGCTACTAGAGGGTTAAAGCAGCAGGTTCTGGAGGTGGTGAGGTGCAGCTGGCTTCCCAAAACACACAGGCAGGCTGTGCCTAGGAAGTTTGGGACCACCAGGTGCAGGCTCTGGGATGCCTGCTTGTTGGGCTTTTCCCCTGACTAACCAGGATGAATGTGGATTGCTTCAGAAGGATTCCAAACACATTCCAGGGCTGGGCTCTACCCCAGCTTCATGGCCAGCATCTTTCCAGGGCACACTTTTCTCCTCGGTGTTCACTCCCTGGCATTTGGGCTGTGCAGTGACCTCACTCTGCACCCATGGACAGAAGAGGTCTTGTGCAAGCGGGGGGCACGCTGGGGCACCCCAAAATCCCATTGGCCATGAGCACCCCTTGCCCCCACGGCCAGCAGAGCCCCACCTCTGCGGCTGTGCATTCCTGCCTGTAATCCGGGGCGAGACTAACCAGCAGATGTCTGACCTCCTCACCCTCCTGGCAAGGCTAAATGTCCTTTCCTGTAAAGTTCTGTGGGGTGTTATTTTCCTTTCTTTTCCCAGTCTCCAACTGCTGGTTATTATCATTATGAAGCATAAATGGCCTCTTTCACACTCTGCAGGCGAGCGCTGCCCTGAATGAAGCCTAACTAGCGTGAAAGTGTCTGCAGGAGGATACTGGGAGTGCTTCAGTGTCTTGTGACTCAGCTAGGCAGAGAAAGGCTC
Organism: Dryobates pubescens; assembly: GCF_014839835.1. Taxonomy (NCBI): domain Eukaryota; kingdom Metazoa; phylum Chordata; class Aves; order Piciformes; family Picidae; genus Dryobates; species Dryobates pubescens. The sequence continues at coordinate 24,336,105 of NC_071627.1, read as the reverse complement.
ATTATGAGCCCACCTCACTTCATAGGAGAGGGGATATTGCCATCTGCTTGGGTCAAGAGTCCTGTATTTTATCAGAGAATTGTTTGGGATGGCAAAAACCTTGGAGATGTTAGGAAGAAGTTCTTCCCAGCAAGAGAGATTGGCCATTGGGATGTGCTGCCCAGGGAGGTGGTGGAGTCCCCATCCCTGGAGGTGTTTAAATAAGACTGGATGAGGCACTTGGTGCCATGGTTTAGCTGCTGAGATGGTGTTGGGTGATAGGTTGGACTGGATGGTCTCCAAGGTCTTTTCCAACCTGGGTAATTCTGTGACTCTGGGATCACCCAGTTCAAGCATTCTTTAACTCTACCAAGGCTGGTGCTAAACCATGTCACTCAGCACCACAGCTCTGCCTCTGTAAACACCTCCAGGGGTGGGGATTCAGCCACCTCCCTGGGAAACCTGTGCCAGTGCTTGAGAACCCTTCCAGGGAAGTAGTTGCCACTAATGTCCAACCTAAACCTCCCTGGCGCAACTTGAGGCCATTTCCTCTTGTTCTATCACCTGTTCCTTGGGACAGAAGGACACAGGAAGAAAAGACTGAGGAGGGTAAGGAAGCTATCAGAAGGACAGCTAGGAAGGGGATTTGCAGGCTTGAGCAGCAGGGAAGCAGTCCAAAGGAGCAGTTGTTTTTCAGTGGTGAGTGAGAGCAACTGCTGAAAAGGAAACCTGGCAAAGAGCATCTACCCACAGCACCTGGGGAGGGAAAAACAGTATCTACCTGATCTGCAGCTGGGTGCTGCCCTGACACTCTGCTTTGCATTTATCACCCAGCACATCTAGGCACTGAGGGCAACCTGAATGCAAATGTTGCTTCTGTTTGCACGAAGGGCTGGAAATAGCTGAATGCAGGTTACAGTTAGGGGCATGCAGATAGCACAAAGCCTCTAACCTCATCCTGTTACCATTAATGGTCTGTGCTTGTTCCCGGACTGCCCTCAAATATCACCAGCTAAGCAGAGCTGAGCAGGATCGTTAGAAGGAAAGGAGAGCTCTGAAAAACCCTCCTGGGTTGGCAGCAGGGGTGGCTCTGAGCTGCTGCTGTGCCGATTCCCAGCAAAACAGAAAATGCACAGAGACTGAAACTCAGCACTCTCAGAGGAGGAGGAGGATTGGATTTTATATTTTATTTTATACTTTATTTTATATTTGATTTTACTTTATTTTACTTTACTTTGTTTTGTTTTGTTCTGTTTTATCATTATTTTTGAAGGAGGCTCCACAGCCTCTCTGGGCAGCCTGTTCCAGGGCTCCAGCACCCTCACACCAGAATCTTTCCCTTGAGTTCAAGTGAAACCTCCTGGGCCCTACCTTGGACCTGCTGCCCCTTGTCTTGTTGCTGACCACCAGCAAGAAATGCTCCAGCCTCTTGTCCCCCACTCTTCAGCTCTTGCTGAGCATTGCTCAGATCCCCTCTGGGGCTGCTCTTCTCCAGGCTCAACAGCCCCAGGGCTCTCAGCCTTTGCTCCTCACAGAGCTGCTCCAGGCTCCTTAGCATCTTCCAGGCCTTCTGTTGGACTCTTTCCCATAGTTCCCTGTCTCTCTCGTAGTGGGGAGCTGGACCCAGTACTCCAGATGTGGCCTTACCAGTGCAGAGTAGAGTGGGAGGAGAACCTCTCTTGACTTTATGGTTGAAAAAGCCTCAGTTTCTGAGGGTGGCTTTTGTCCAAAGCCATTTTGCAGAGGTATCAGGACACCCCTGAGTGAGGGGAGTGAGGGAGAGTGAGCATCGTGGTCGTTTAGCAAGATTTGCCCCCACTTTCCCCTTCCTTTTGTTGGAGCAGAATGGGGCTGGATGGGCTCTTGTTTACAGTCCCTTACAGTGGCTCTGACTGCCGGGGCCACAAATGATGTCATTTGTTTAGGGGGAGGCTGAGGGTTCCAAATGCCAAATGTAATTAGGATCTCTACTTTCAGCTGTGCCTCACAAACACTGCTGCTGAGAGCTGGCTCCTACCTTTTGAACTTTCAGGCCCGGGTAGCAGCCTTCCCCCCCAAGAAGGGCTGTTGACAAAGATTTCCTCCCCGGGTGGAAGAGATCTTGCAGGGTTCGGGTCTCTGCCTTTGGAAAGCTCCTAAGCTTTCATCCAGGAGGTGCTGATGTCACCGAGCATAGCTTCTCTCCTGGGTGAAAAACCCCTGTCGTTAACCCCTGGAGGCTGCAGAGCCTGCTTCAGGTCCTTCAAGCCTAGGAGAAATGGGGCTGAGCCTGGCCAGATGCTGCCAGCTGGTTTGGAGCCAGCATGCTGGGATCCTACTCCACCCATGACACTTAGAGAGAAACAAAGGGTGTAAAGGGTGTGTTAGGGACAGGAAGAGGCGTGATGCTTGTGACTGTACTCCAGCTATTCTCCACTGTCAGAAGCCCCCTGAGGGAGGAGGTGGGAGGAGGCGAGGGGAGGAAGGCCAGTAGCAGATGGCATTAATTTAGCACAGCCCAAGGCGGCTGCACGATATGCTGAGCTTGGTCCTTGCTCAGAACCAGCCTTCAAGCCTGCACCCCTGTGCTTGCAGGCTGCCCTTTTACCCATGGTATGAGGAGAGGCAGCCTGGTCAGCCCAGCCGGTCCTGAAATCCACGCAGCGAAGCTCCAGCTGCCGGCAGATGTAGTTAGCATGCGGCGAAGCTCTGGGGGCCAGTCCCAGCCCCTGCTGACGTCAATGGAAACCTTTCTGTCAACTTCAATAGACTCTGGATCAGGCCCCTGGTTTGTAATTGCAAGCATACAGGGTTTGTCTCCTTCCTGCTTCTGGCCAGAGATGGTAAAAAAGTGTGAGACATCTGCTCTTCAGCAGCCCTGCCTGATCCAGCACCTTTCCTGCCGCAGCAGAGGGAGCGTGCCACCGGGCTTCCAGGCTTGCAGCCCTCTGGACTTGTGGCATCTGCTTCACTGGGCTTTAGCTGCAGCATATTCAGCAGGAAGAACATCACTCTTCAGGGCAGCTGGCACTGCTGGGCACCGTGGTGTCCACTCCTCCCCTCTTTTCTCTCCTTCACCAGCCAGGGTCATCTTCTCAACCTTGTGTTGAGTTGGGAGCTGTGTAACTCAGGGCCGAGCAAGCCTGCAGGCTGCATTTCCTTTATTCTCTATGCTCAAGCCACCAGAACCATCACACATGAAACTCACAGGTCCTACCTCTTGGTCAGAAGGAAAACAACTCAACAAAGCAAAACAGAACCACCAGGTCAGCCACCAGAAAGCCCAGCCCATGACCTGGCAGCTTTGCACTGGTGTGAAGAATCACAGCATGCCACCTTGGAAGGGACCTGAAGGATCATCTGGTCCAACCTTTCTAGGTAATAGCAGGGTTGCAGTGAGCTGGCCCAGCAGCCTGTCAAGCTGAGCCTTCCAACTGTCCACTGGTGGGGAATCCATCCCTTCCCCTGGGAGAGGATTCCAATGCCTGACTGTTCTCATGGGGAAAAAATTTTCTTCTGGAGAAGATTAACCCAGACCCTTCTGGCTGCCTCTGATCCTGCAGCACCAGCTGGGTCCTCCTCAGATACCTTCATCCTCCAGAGTCCTCCCACTGCCTCTTCCAGGGGGTTTTGTGGGGGTTATTTGAGGACACAGCTACTTGAGTGAAGGTATGGTGATGGAGCACCTGTGTTTTGACTGCACTCCAGCTTTTGCTGCTGGTTTCAGAGCTCTGTGCACTCCCAGGTGATTGCCTTTTCTCTGCTGCCTCTCACCCACTGAGCTGCTGAATGCACAGCAGTGCTGGGATGTTATTAATTTTCTTCCAGCTGACAAAATGCCTGTGGGGCAGGAGGGAGCACCAAATCTGCTCTGTGTCCTTTGAGCAGGAGCAGGCAGCAATCCCACCCTGCAGGTCATGGCTCTTCCCACCAGGGTTGGAGCAGTAAAAGAGTCACTGATTTTCTGTGCAAAAAAGAAGTGGGGGGAAATGAAAACTTCCTCAGATTCCTCAGCAAACTGAAAGGAAGGAGCTGAAAGCACTGATGAGAGGAGCAGCAACTGCCACCTTCCTGCTGCTACATTGGCTGGCTCCCTCCTGCCAGCCCCAGCCATTCCTTAGAGCTCCTGAGAAGATCCACAGAGCTTCCCAAGAAGCTGTCCTCATCTTGTGCCAATTTGCCACCACCTTTGTAGAAATCTTACTGCTCACTGCGGGCTTTGAGGCTAAAGCTTCCTTTCTTCTCTTCCTTCCCGTGCTAAGAAATCAAAGACAAATCAGCCTGAGGAGAGACCCAAAATGGTCTCCTGCTTTTCCAAAGCCTTTTGGCCTTATTTGGTGCTGGCATTTCAGTTTGCACCCCTGTGCCACTGAATCCTCCTCTTTTCATCAGCCCTGAATCCTCTGCTGCTGGGTCAATAAGAAGATATTGTCAGGAAAGATTTTTAGCCAAGGGTGAACACAAGTTCTCCCAGGACATGTTGTAAGGGGAACATTGTTAATTAACTTTGTCTTTAGGGCTTGTAAACCAGCACAGAACGACAGGGATTTGGAGAGGGGCTCTCATGCTCACTGCTGCTCTGCAGGCTGCTTATGTCCACTTCACAGGGATCTGTTAGGAGAGTAAAGGAACAATTTTAATACTTCCCCCCCTCCTCTGCTTTCTATTTCAGGGGAAGAAGCCAGGACATGAAGCTTGTCATTGCAGGGAGGCAATTTGGTATCCACTGTGCAGGGCAGGCTGCAGCCGACAGAGAGCACTGGCCGGGAGCAGAGCTTTGGGCTCAGCATGGGGGCACAAGCCCACTGGCTTCTGGAGGTGCACCATGTGATGAGCACAGCCCTGTGACTTCTGGTGAGGCACAAGCCAGCACATTGCTCTGATCTCTTGCTTTTTTTTTACAGCTGCTGCCTACCAGCATCTTGCTCCTGTGGATGCTGAGCGAAACGAAGGACTCTGCGCAGAGTGCTCCAACCTGCCCAGGTCTGGGCTTACAATCAGACCCTGGAGAGGCTCCACGGTCTGATGCTCCTCATAGTGCTACCAGGAGTGGCATCAAAGTGAGCGGTCTCAGCAGGGCAGCTCTGTCCCTCCCCTGGATGTCAGCAGGAACTGCCGGGGCTGTGTGCTCAGTGAACTCCTTTCCTTTGCAGGAGGCTAGCCCGAGATGCCGCCGTGGGGCCACCCTTTGTTCCAGGCAGAAAGCTGGTGTAGGACCCACGTCCTGGAGGCAGAGAGGAAGGAAACCCTAAGGAAGGAAGATTAACAACACTCTGAGTCATGACCTAAGTCTCTGCCTGCCTCTGGGCAGCACATGTGTCATGCTCACCATGAGTGGGGCTCAGGGCAAAGCAGCAGCAGATGCTCCTGCTCCAAGTATTGTGAAGAAATCCTTCTTAGGTTTCCAACCTGCTGTTCCAGAATGGAGTGTCTAGACTGTTTCGAGGGGGAACAGATCTTGTCCTGGTTCATTTCTGAAATGCTAGTGATGAGGCAAGATGCTGAAGGCTGTACTGCTGCTGCTGTGTCATCCTGCTTCGGTGCACCATCAGGGTGGGTGGCTCTGGCCAACCCCTGAGATTCCAAAAGCAAACCCAGGAGACCTGGGGTGTGTCAGAAGGACACCATCAGTCTGAGGTTTTGTCACTCTGAGTACCCAAAAGCTTTCCAACACTGACATGCTTGTTTTAAAGAGCTGGGGAAGAGTCAGGAAAGTTCCTGACTTGGAAGTGCACTGTGGGGAGCTTTCAGAGGAGGAAATTGCCCTTTCCCCTTCTCCCTTTGCTGATGCTCCATCCTTGACCCGTGTCACAGTCCCTTCCAGACAGGGCCATTCACTGAGGCTAAATGACCTTCACATCTTTGCTACTGGAAAAGGAGGCTTGGCTGTTTCACTCGGATGAACTGATCAGAGCCCTGCCTTAAGCAAAGGCTCGGCGTGCAGCTTAGCTGGGTGTGGTAATGAGCTGCGACCTGGCAGCACAGCAGAAATGAGAAATCTGACACTTTCTGGTGCTGGAAACGCAGGAGTTGCTGACAAGAACCTGAAGATTGTCAGTGAAAGGATGCCAGTGGGGAACACTGAGGCTGTGAGGTTTGACACTGCCCTGCCCTTTGCTCTGCCCATGTAAATCCTGACCCATTCAGTCTTCAAAGACATCGCAGAAGACTCCAAGCTGTCAAAGTTGGAGATTAGATCAGCACCTGGGTGAAAACAATGCAAATGTCTGCAAACTGAGGCAGCAAAACACCGAACAAAGGTAAGAGCTCTTTGCCAACGTTTGGGCTCCCCAGCCTCAGAGCCCCAGAGAAGGTCGATAACTTCACATAGGGATGCTCTTGTTTGTTGTTTCTCTCCAATCTTTCAGGGTCATTGGGAAGTTAAACCAGCTCTTCCTCCTCCAGACAGCCTTGTGCAGGGAGAGCAGCTTGTTATAAACCAGGGCTAAGGATGCTTACATAAAAATATGTAGGATAAAGAAGGAACTGTTTGTGATGCATCGCTCCCCTGACAGGCTGCAAAGCTATTTCACCCTTCAACACAAGTGCTAAAGCATAATGGAATCCCTACTGAGTGTTTTCATGCCTACCAGAACACAGAATAAAGGCCTAACAGAATGCCCAGTGTGCCCCTGACTACGAGCCTGGATGAGTAAGGAGGCCAAGAGCAAACAGTGGCACTGTGGGAAATATTTGTGGTGAGGGAAGGAAACAATAACAGAAAGTGATAAAAATGGATGATTCTGGGCAGCTCTTTGTGCCCTTGGCAGGAGAGGACATCCTGCAAGCACAGCAGCAGTAGGGACTTGTGGCCTTGTTTTCCTCTCTGCTGTCAGCAAGAATTTTAAGAGCCAGATTTTGAGGAGACCTCCAGTGGGCCAGGAGGCTGCTTCTGGTCCCTTTGGTTACAAAAAGAGCCATGCAGCTTGCCAGGAGGACTATGTGAGAGAGACTTGGAATGCAGCACTTCAGTCTAGTCCTTCCCCCTCCCCCTTATAATTTAAGGGAGAAGGTGAAATGGGCAGGGATGTAGCATTGCAGCCTGCAAAAGTGGGGCACTAAATGGGGCATTAACACAGAGCTGGATTCTGCTGTCAGTAATCAGCCCTTATTCAGGCAGCAAGCAGTGAGGCTTTTGCTTGAGGATAACCCCCCTCCTTCCCCCACCCCATATAACTTAACCTTTACTATATCAATCATCTCATCTGCATTTGAAGTCTCTGCATTTGATGAACTCAGAGAGGCTGCTCAGGAATCTCTCTGGAACCTCAGGAACGGGCTGCAAGTGATAATTCGCTCCAAAGAACCTATTAACTCTGCCTGATTTCCCCCCACCCCCTGACCCCTCTCTGGTTTCCAGCACAGACTGAAAGCACTTTTGAAGCCTTACATTTTATTTGATGTTTAAACCTAGGAAGAATTGTCCTGAATTATTGCCATTTACAGCAAATGAACTTTTGTGGAGGTCCAAAAGCCCTTCTGCGCTGGGATGGTTTAACTTTGCTCTGCCATTGATGTAGCACCCAACGGGCAGTGATGGCTACAGTGTAGTAAAGCTGGTGGAAAGAACAGGATTATCTTTGACTAACTACAGGCTTTTCCTACATCAGGAGTTTGAATGACTTGAAATCGTTCTGCCTTTGGATGTTTGTTTCTTCCTTCCAGAAGAAAGGACTAAATAATATGTTTAGGGCTTCTGCCTGGCATTTGCCTTTCTCTGGGCAAAAGGGGGAAGCAAGCAACCAGAGACAGACCTCTGCAAACCAAAGGATGGTGTTTCTTCAGGTTAGCCAAAGGTATTTGTCAGTCAGGCCCAGGGTAGGCCTGGGGGAAAGCTGCCCTGCTCAGCATTTTTGTTGCCCATGAATTTTGGAGCCACCAGCAGCAGCCTCAGTACGCTGACATTGGAGAGAAACCCCTGAGTGCTCGTGGCGAGCTTCTCACCGCCTCACTTCATTACCACTCATCTTCTTTTCCTGCAGCAATACTGGCCTGCAGGAGGGAAGGTCCACTCTCTCTCCACCTCTCTGGGCTGGACCAGCTCCTGGATGCAGGTGACGGTACGAGCAAGGGCTCTGAGGGATACCCCCAAAGGTATGTGTGGCAATTCAGGTGCTGGCAGCCGCAGCGCCCTGGCTGTACCACGGTCACCTCCCAGCTCTCGCAGAGCTGAGCAGCTGCTGGCAGTTTCTGAGCTCCCTGAACTGGTGGTGAATCACTCGAAGCCTCTTCAGAACCCTGGGGTTTGAAGGTAGAGAGGTTTCTTGGCTGGGGTGCTCCCAAGATCCGCTCAGCACTGTTGTTCTTCCGCTAGGGATATTTTTTCCTGTGGATGAAAATACTTGCAGCAATGATCAGGAGATGCAGGTGGAAGGCTGGGGCATGCAGGCACTGTAGGTGTTGGGGTTGCTTTGGGGATTTTTTGTCCTTTCTTTAATACCATTCCTTCTTCATATCACTATTCATAGAGGTAATTGTAAGGAAAACAAACTCCTGTCTGGCTGGATTTGCTTTTTGGTCTTGTTCCATAAACACCAAAGTGTTAGAAAACCCTGAAAATAATTTCCTTTTTTTTTGTCCTTTCCCCCCCCCCCCCCCTTTTCATTAATTAATTTAAGACAGCACCACACAATTTATTTCCTTTCAAACTGGTGGTACCACTGGCATGATTTGCTGTCAGTCCTCCACTCACGTCAGCAATATCCCAGCCTGGGGACAGGGTTGGGGGGGGGGCTTAATCAAACCATTCATTTTGCCTTTTACTGCTTTGGTGGGGGAAAGCTGTTAATTAGGAGAACCATGCTAAAGGAAACTGCTTTTTTGGCTCTGCCTACCAACAGGTTTATTCTTCTTATAAACAATTGGCCCCACTTAATGACCGGCCCATACCGTATTTACCAGCTACCGCCGAGCATTCCCAGACCCCGCAGTCTTCTGCCTGTGAAACACTTGCTTGTTATGATCTCACCTCATGATACAGAATCTCTCTATTCAAGTTTATACATGACGTGGAAAGCCTTCTGAGATGTACTCTGGGGTGTAAAATGAGTGTAATTCCCCTGGAATGAAAGGGACGTGCCAATGTACGCCAAGGGAAGCTACGGCCCGCAACGTCTGCGAGAGGTTTGCTTTTGTCTAGCAAACAGGCAGGCAAACCTCCTTCATCTCAATGGGCAACAAAGCTGATGCCTCTCCTTGCTCAGGTTCGGGAGGAGATCAAAGATGGCACAACTTCTTGCAGGGCAGCAGACAATTAATGTGATAGTATCAGGGAAATGAAAATCTGTTCGGTGCCTCGGTGTTTCCCCTCGTGGACTGGAAGAGGACTGGGTTAGCATTTTCTGTCTTTAGGCAAAGAGGTAACTCTCATTTGCATGTTTGTCAGTTTGTGCTTGAGAGGAGGAGATTTACTTAAAAACAAGCTCAGCCAGCTACCTGAAATGCCAATGGTCTTATTATCCCGAGAGAGCAAAGCACTTAAGCCCGTGATTAAAATGAAGTTAATTGAATTTAAGCATGTGCTTAAGGTGAAGCATAGCCCTAAATACTTGGCTGTACAGACAGGAGGTTAGTCTGGTGCTTACATGCAAGCACTGAGCAGTGTGCTCTTAAACCAGAGCTTTTAGCTTTCTATCAGCAGTCCCAACTACCTTACTAATAAAATCAGACTTTCTCTCATACATTTGTTCAGTAAAGATCAAGGTGCTGCTTATATGATCAAGTGGCAGAGTAGGTCTGAAACAAGAACACAAATGCCAGGCTCTGGGTGTGAGGAGTTATGTATAAGAAAAGCAGGGAAAAGCTAATTTCGGGTTGAATTGCCTGGCTTTCTCAGAAACACATCCTTGGGAATCTAGAATGGCAACACCACCTGGTTCTGAGAGTCCCCAGATGTCAGCATTCAGGGGCAGGGGGAACTGCAGTTGCAGCAGCACTCTGTTCTTACACCTGAGGGCCTCAGTATCAGGCTAGGCTTTGGAATGCCAACTTGAGGGCTGAATTAGACATTTCAGCTCTGAATTTGCCACTGATATCTAGCTGGTATCAGACAGATATCACCCACAGCAGCTTGCATTTCCTTTTCAGACAGAGAACCAGCCCTCTGCATGGCCCCCTAGGTGCAGATGCACCGGGAACTCCCAGCCTCGGAGCGTTCTGCTTTGCTTTGTTCTTCATCTCTTTTGTAGCACTTCCTGGCATTCAGTGCACTTCTTGGTGATCCAAAATGCATTCAACACCTGCATCAAACTGTTATCAAATGTTGTTTCTGTGTAATAATACCTGACCTAGTTTTAAAAGTCCCTGCTCACTGCAGGGGGGTTGGACTGGGTGACCTTCAGAGGTCCTTCCCAACTCAAAGCATTCCGTGACTCTGTTAGAGGATGTCCTCCTGGATGTGACTTCTTTCCCACATGTGCAGATTTATCTTTATACCAGATTTCATCTGCCTTTTGTTTCCCACTCAGTATGGCCAACTCCTTCCTTGGTTCCTCACACTGAGTCCCCATCATCGCTTTCCTAGACAATTTAGTTGTTCATAGATCATCATCTTGCCTCCTGCAGCTCACTCTGCAATAGCTTGAGCAGCATCAATGGGCACATGCTTGCCTGTGAAATTCCACTTCTCTCTGCTGTGAAAGTAACCAGGCATTGCTGCCCTGTGCTGCCTTGATTCTGAGCACTTCACCTTCTTAGGAGACCATCACCTCCTTTCCCCCGGCAAAGCACCTTCCCTCAGACAGGTGGGATGCAGAATACAGCACTAAAACTGTTATCTTCCTCACACTCTGCCTGGATCCTTCAAAGAAATTCAGTAGTGATCTGCAAAGCCTGACTCTCCTTTGAGAGTGTCCTCAGGGTATCCCTTACAGGGGGTGTCTGACCCTTCCTGCCTGCTATTAGCTGAAATCTTGCCAGATAATTTGAGCTCTGGCAAGGGAACTCAGGCTTGTGGTGTAGAGGGGACTCAGGCTTCCTCACAAGCCAGGCTTTAAGCTGAGCTGATCAGATAGACACAACTCCAGACACCTTCCTGAAGACCAGTGGCTAATGATTAGCCATGATCATAGCAATCTCCTTGCTTCAGTAAGAAATGCTTTGGTTCTGCAAGCACCTAATAGCATGAATTTTAGTGTTTGTGTTTTAAGTGGCTCTTCTAGGGTGTGCAGCTGTCAGACCGTTCCTATCAACTGGACTTTGAAACCTCTCTGAGCCCTGCTGTCAACAAGACTAGTCAGCTTTTGTTGTGTTTAGCTCAGTACTCACAGAGACCAATCTTTTGCAGACTGACACTCTTATTTCTAATTGCTACTCTCTGTTTCTCTATCCCTGCATACAGACAGCCTGGTCAAATGCAGATGCAGAGGGCCTGGTATGAAGGTCATTTATCATTGCCTTTTTCACATGAAAAGTGCCATTATCCTCATGAAACTGGCCCGGTTTGAGAGGTGTGTGTGCATGAGTGCATAGCATCTGCACCATCTTACATGTGTAGATGTGTACCTGTCTATATTTCTGGGTGTGTATATATTTATCCCTATATATGCCTGTGTGTATATATCTTCATTGATACGTGCTCTACACGTATATACACACTTCTACCCATTAAATACATTCAGATCATGACTACTCTTAAGAGACTTAATGCAAAAAGCCTATACCCTTGGATTCCAGTTGTCCCCCAGTTTGCACACTTCATCACTTACTCCCCAAGAGGGATCAGGCAGCTCCGGCAGAGGCAGGATTCGCACCGGCAAAGGGCTTTCTGCTCTCCGGGTCGCAGGAAAAGACACAGCACAAAAGATGGCTGCATTGCATCGGACCCGAGAGCATTATTACAGGATGAAGGAAGGAAGCAAAAATAGACTTGACACACAAGTATTGCAGAAAGTTTCTAAAGTGGGAATTTGAATTCTCCGCAGCCGACGCTGGGTGTGCTGCGGGGCTGTTACCCGATCCCCTCCCTGCGCCCCGGAGCGCTGGGGACCCTCCGCGGGGCTCCTCCCCGCCTGCCTTCCCAGCAGGAGAGACAGCCAGAGGGAAGGAGAAACCCCCGGGAAGCGAGCTAGTGAGCAAAGAAAGGCTCAGAAAATGGAGCTGCAGTAATTTGCTGGCAGGTAAAGCTGTGTTCAGCCGCTGTCGGGTGTGGGTTTGTGTTTACGCGAGGCTGCTGCTGCTGCATTCGCTCCGCTTTGAAGTAGCAGCAAGAAGGAGATCGGTGGAGATGGCGTCACTTAGAAAAGTTTCCAGATTTTACTGAGCCGCTTGTTTGTTTTCTTTGTCCTTTTCAGGGTGGTGGGGTGTGTGTGGGGGGGGGTTGGAGTATTTGTTGTGCAAGTGGGTGAGATCTAAATATACCCCTGTGGGAAAAAAAAGCACCCCCGAGGTAGTGGCACCGATAGCAGAGGCTATTGTTGACTTTGGGGATTCCAATTAAATCCTGCGGCGCTAATTATTTATTTAATTACTGGGCAGAGAGCAGGAATTCTCTCTGGCTACGTTAATGGAGTCGCAATAATGCAGTTAGGGAGAGGTTTGGGGTTTTTTGTACCCCCAACCTCCCTGCTCCCAAATCTGCATAGCTATAGGCAAGCACGGGCTGGAATGCGAACGCTACGGGACAAAACATTTCGGCTTTGTTTCAGGAGTTGTATTTCAGTCGGGTTAGCAAACTATAATGAATTTATATTTGGGGGCTCTGTTTGTTTGTTTTGTTGGTGGTGGTTTTGGCCTTGTGGTGGTTTTGTTTTCTTTTCTTCTGTATCTTCAGCTCAATCCAAACAGAACATTCCAAAAGGATAAAATCTGTTACAAAATAAAACTGACTTTGTGACAGCTGATCTTAGTGCCGGGGTCTAAAAATTCTCTGAAAGCACCTCGAGAATCCTAAATGTCATTCCCAAGATGTGGTGAATTGTAATTAGGCTTCTGAACTATTTTGGTGACAGAGCCTTACATGGGGCCCGTGGAAGCAGCTGGAGAGTTTGGGAGCTTTGCTTTTGTGCCTTTACTGTGTGCCATGGGAGGGTGTCCAGACAGTCACAATACTCCTTGTTTATTTCAGATTGCACAAATGTCACCCAAACTGAAAACGTGCTCTTTGCCTTGGGGTTTTCCTTCCTGTGCTTCCTTTCGAAGCCTGGGCCATAGGGCAGTGCTTAAAGCGGGGCAGAAGATTCCTCCACAGTAAAATGATGATTGTAAAAAGAACATTCCTATTATTGAGAGGGGAAAACAAAAGTCCTGTTTTGTGAATGTGTTTGACTGGCTTCTCCCCCCACGTTTTTGAAAATGATCCTGTTCTTCCAAAAAGCAAGGAAAGGGACTTGGAATTTCTGTGGCAAGGTTGCGAAGAGCAGCGAACAGCCTGCGCCGTGCTGCCCAGAAGCTCTTCCATCTGAAAGCAGACATCCTTGTGCTTCTATATGCAGATCTTGATAACACAGAGGAAATTATTAAACCCAAATATTTGGTCATGAGGGTGGGGAAAAAAGTTGTGCCATGAAATTGAAATACAAGCTGTGGAGGCCCAGCATCCTGCCCCGTGGTGACTGTGTCAGACGCACGGCCAGAAGGAGAAAGTCAGGTCCTGTCGGTTCCTACCGGGAGTCCTCTGCACTGCCACCACTAATTGCTTGGTGTTGTGAAATCCGGAGGTGATCAAACTGCTGTTAGAAAGTTAGCTTGTGAGTAATTAAGTAGGTCAAGCTATTCCAAGCTGAGCCACACACTCACTGGCCACACTCATCTGCTGTGTCTTCTCTCAAGATGCAGATGAACCCAGGGTCCTTTGCAGTGGTCTAAGCCAGTAGGCTCTGGGTAGTGAATGGAGAGAGACTGTAGCTATAGGTATTGTTCAGAAATATGGAGTGGGATCAATTATCTGTATTGCAGCAGATAATTTTGGTCTTAGACTCTTCCTTTTCCCTTTTCTTCATTTCCAGAGGAAGTGCTGGAGGCTGTGTACTCTGCTTCATCTGAACACCGTGTTTGCTCACAAGCAAAACGTTTCCCTGTCTCTTGATTCTTATTTTTCTTCCTTTTAAATGTCTGTTCCCGAGTGCTTGTTATATTCCAGCTTCTCCCCAGAGTGGGTGTAACCAGGAGAAGAATTTGGCCCATGAGGCGAGCTAAATTTTCAGTGCTTCTACTATTTAGAGCTCCCTTGTGCTAAAAATAGTTTTCCTGTGGTTTTGGCCCTGGAGCCACAAATACAAGTTTTCAGTGAGCAGTTATTGTGGATGTTGGTCCCAACTGTTGCTACAAGAAATGGAATTCCAGCTCATGACTGTCAGCAGATGGTTCTGTTGAGTGTGAGGCTGCATGTTAGATTTCCTTGCTGCCCCACAGGGAGGAGATGTCCCACCTGTGTGCCAGTCGCCTCCAAAAGGGACCACGCTCAGAAGGCAGCTCTTGGGCTGGGGGTGGGGAAGAGCTCTAGGAAATTTGGGTCTGTGCAGGTGAAGGATACAGCCAGGAGGCTCTGCATTTGGCTAATGGTGTGGGATGTAAAACAAGTGGTAGGAAAGGAGTAAATCCATAAGGGAACAAGACAGAATTGTGTGCATTTTCAGCAGTTTCCATGAAAGAGGAGAGCTCATGGCATTCATGTGGTTACAGGACAGGGAAGGAAGTTAACTCTGCTGCTGGATTCATTCTTCTTCTTTAGCACTTTTTCTATCCCACTTCTGTGGCCCAGCTGCTCTGTGGTCCACTGGCCTGGTTGTTGCAGCCAGTTTCTAGAAGGCAGAGGCTATCTTTCTTCTGAGCTTAGTAGTGGGTGTTGGAGTCCAGAAAGTGTTCCTACAAAGTGAGCTCATGTTGTGGGAATAGCTGAAAATCACTGATTTAGAAGAGTGAGAGCACTGCACGCTTCTGTGCTGCTTGAGGCAGTGGTGGGGGCAAGCTGGGGGACAGTCTAGAAAAGCAGCAGCACTGGAGGAATATTCAAAGGAATTGTGCCATTTGGAATGCTTTCCTTTATCATTTCCTCTGTGAGAGCAGCCCATGACTTTGTGTTAATCAGCTGGGACATTTTTTCCATTCCTCCGGGAAGGTTTCCACCCCTCGTTCCAAGAAGCAGATCCAATTCAGCAGTACTCTGCCCTGGCCAGGCTCTGCCCACAGGTGTCACTGGAAGAGGGCTCACACTCTGATGTGGACTTTGTGATGGTCACAGGCAAAGGCTTCTCTTATTCATTACTTCTTACACCTCTTACTCTTTCTGCAGTCTCCTTTTCTTCCTTCTTAGAATTTTGCCTTTTTTGTTGTGGAATTGCATGTTCAGTTTTGCCTCCTTTGCTGACTCTCAGATCTCTCCAGCTGGAATATTCCATCCCCAAAATATTCACATTTTTAGTCTGGAGAAAGTCCAGTGGAGGCTAGAAAGAGGATTAAGGGCCTGGAGCATCTCTCTGAGGAGGGAAGGCTGAGAGCCTTGGGGCTGTTTAGCCTGGAAAAGAACAGCCTCAGAGGGGATCTGATCAATGCTGATCAATAGCTAAAAGGAGGGGGACAGGAGGATAGGGCCAGAGTCTTTTCAGTGGTGCTTGTGCCAGGCTGAGGGGCAGTGGGCACAAGCTGGACCCCAGGAGGTAGCATTTGAACATGAGGGGAAAATTCTTTCCCGTGAGTGTGCCAGAGCCGTGGCCCAGGCTGCCCAGAGAAGTTGTGGAGTCTCCTCCTGTGGAGAGATTCCAAACCCACCTGGACACTGTGATCCTGAGGAACCTGCTGTGGGTGCCCTGCTTTTGCAGGGGGCTTGGACTGGATGATCTGCAGAGGTCACTTCCAACCCCCAACACTCTGTGATTCTGCAGCATGTGAAAAGACACTGTTGAGCTGCATTTACAAAACCTTTACACAGTGTCTGTGTTCCTAGCACCTCCCCAGCTGTAGCAGTACTCAGTCACACCTATCCATCTCATTTACTCTTTCAGTCTAGGATTAAAAGTTTGCAGCTTTACATTTGCTGGGAATTATCCCTTTGGCTTGCCCTTCCCTCCCCTGCACTACAATTTCACGCTGCTGTCGTGTATCTGTAGCTTCAGGAAACGAGACTAATTCCTCTTTCCCTTTCTCTGCACTGCTGTGTGAGTCAGGTCATACAAGGTACCCACAAGTGTGGCTGGAACAGTGACAGGGCACATCATTTATTCTAGAATTCAAAGCCTGGGAGCCACTGAGTGTAACTTCACAGCAGCCCACAGCACCAAGAGCCTCGGAGATAAAACACTTTTATTACATTTCCTCCAGACAATAAAACTGGTCATTTTCTTACATCTGTGATGTAAGATTCTCTTGCATCTGTGATGTGGGATCTGTGTGCACACAACATTTCTGTCACCTTCCTGGGGTGAGGCAGCCACTCACCACCTACTGCCCTTGCTCTCGGTGTGCTGTCACTTGAGGGGTTGGTTGTTTACCAGGACCAAACGCCCAGAGCGAAGGCAGCCCTCCCTCTCCACTTGCTGAACTCTGCCCAGGCACAGCGCTCCGTTTCTGCCTCAAAAACACATGTAAAGGTATGTATAGTATGATAGCCCCTCCTTAGCCTTTCCCACCCTGAAACTTCTCAAACAGGGATGGCATGTTCCTCTCTTCCCTGCCAAACAAAAAGTGTAAATTCCTTTCTCAGCGCTTCCCCCTTCCCCCATTTCTTCTCGGCTGGCAGCTGTGAGAGTGGAACTTTCTGGAGCTCTCCTACCCATTTTCCCCAGTTCTGGTTTTAAGTTAGATTTGGGTCAAATATCCAAGCCATCTTTCACACTACAGCCATTTTTTTTAAACAGCTATAAAGCAGCTTTGCATATGGTGAATGGGGGTAGAGACATAGTTATTGTTTATATATATGTGTGTATAATCTTTCCTGGAGGTGTTTAAAAGACACTGGGATGTGGTGCTGAGGGACATGGGTTAGCACAGGACTTGGTAGTGTTACATAATGGTTGGACTTGATTATCCCATCCCAAAAGATTCTATATATACTTTTTATGTTCAAGATTGCCCTTTGCCCCCCAGGCAATTGAGAAAGTCGACAGGGCATTAAGTGGAACAATGCAATCATTTTAGCAGTCACAGGAAGGCCAAAGTTTCATAATGAAGCAACTTTGCTTTTGTTTTTTAAAGCCTGTTTCCTTCTGAGTCCAACAGTCTAGTTGGTTTTCAAACTCTTCCTTTCTAACCAAAGAAAAATCTCCTTAAGAAATAGAGGGATCAGGTTCAGAACCTGGAGGGAAGAATCAACATACTGCAGTTTAGGATCCCTGGTGAACTTCGTGGTTGCTTCTCGGGCATGCAAGGCCTGACAGAGCCCAGCAGCAGCCTTCCTCTCGGTTGTTCTGTACTTTGAGCAGGCTGAGAGGTTACAGCCAGCTCCAGCACAAACACCTGGAGTAGCACAGGCTCACGAGAGGGTGGTTTTGTGTCGTCAGGGCCATGAGGCTGTGTGCAGAGGAATGCCAGACAGGTACTTGTGCCTCAGTTGACTTTACAAGGCAGGACCCAAGGTACAAACACGTGCAGCTGTCCCTGCAGAGTGTGAACACACAATGAGTAACTCAAGCAGTCAGGTGAGTGGAAGGGCAGCTTGTCACTCGTCCTCAGATGATCACTGCTGCCTGGCTGTGTGTTGGCATGTCTTGGCTGGCAATGCTAAATGAGGACTCGTGGTTCCAGGAACTGTCACCTCCAGGAATTTGTGAAACCCAATGATTTCTGCAAACTCTACAGGATGCCTTGAGTCTCCCTGTTGTTAGCCTCTTATGGCACTTGGGATGTTATTAGAACAGACTCACTGGAGCATGGTACTGGACACCGAAGTGATGGGAACCATGTATGAAGTAGTGGTGAAACTGGTGTTAAGTAAGGGTGTGCAAACTTCATCATTCTATGACCAGTGTCATTTACTTTGTCCTCTTGCTCTGGTCCACTGGCTGGAAGGAGGTAGCTTAACTTCAGGCACCTGGGATTTGCCCATTCAACATCAGTCTGTGACAAAACAGCAGGAAAAAATGAGGAAAACAGTTTTTCCACTAGTGGATCATATTCATTATTATCATAGAATCATAGAGTTGTTAGGGTTGGAAGGGACCTCAAGGATCATCCAGTTCCAACCCCCTGCCATGGGCAGGGACACCTCACACTAGAGCAGGTTGTTCACAGCCACATCCAGCCTGGCCTTGAAAACCTCCAGGGATGAGGCTTCCACCACCTCCCTGAGCAACCTGTGCCAGTCTCTCACCACCCTCATGGGCAACAACTTCTTTCTAACATCCAATCTCAATCTACCTATTTCTATTTTTTTTTCCATTCCCCCCAGTCCTATCACTCTCTGACACCCTAGGAAGTCCCTCCCCAGCTTTTGTGGAGCCCCCTTCAGATACTGGAAGGCCACAATTAGGTCTCTTCAGAGCCTTCTCTTCTCCAGACTGAACAGCCCCAATTCCCTCAGTCTGTCCTCACAGCAGAGCAGCTCCAGCCCTCTGCTCATCCTCGTGGCCCTTTTCTGGACACCTTCCAGCACCTCCAGATCCTTCCTGGCAAGAGGCTCCAGAACTGGACACAGTGCTCCAGGTAGGGTCTCTTGAGAGGGTAGCAGAGTCTGGGTCTTGTGCTCAAGAATGCCTGGCTTCTGAGGATAGCTGTGCTGCGAGCAGCCACGAGCAGCTGGCTTGTAGTTTTAGCGTGAGAACCCCTTTGAAAGCTTAGTTTTGCAAAACAGCAGAGTTTTGTCTTGTCCTCTCCTGTCCACTGAGATGCACACCTTCAGCTTTTCTCATCAGCGGAGCTCTCGAACCTCCTCCGCAGGAGGAAGCACATCGGAGCTCTGCTTTGTAGCTTCATCTGACAGCATCCAACTGTTTTGTAACTTCCCCCCCTCCCCACCCCCCTAAACACACACAAAAAAAAGAGAACATTTTGTTTCCTAGGGACATGATGGCTGGCACACGAACAACACCTAAAATGCCTGCTGCCAATTTGTTGTTTGTTACTTGGTTTATTAATTAAGTTACACAAAAGGTCTGGAAAAAGACCAACAAGGGTTTTTTTTTTGGGTGGTTTTTTGTTGTTGTTTGGTGGGGTTTTTTTTTTGTCCTGTATTTTGGAGTGCCTGGCCAAAGCAGAACAATTGCTGGTGGAGAGAGGGACAGAGGAGTCCCCAAAGGTTAGCTCTGTTCCATGACTAAATTTACACCAAGGCCTTGCTCCTTTGCCACCGTCATGAACTTTAGTAGAGATACTCTGTGGGGCTATTAATTGACCTCTGCCTAGATCTGATGGGAGCATGCTGGGGCTAAAACCTGCTGTCGGCGTCCAGGATAATCAAGAGCCATGTGGTGTTGAACCAGAAGAAAATAGTTGTCTTTTAAATATATTTGTGTGTGAAATTGAAACTTCATTTTGGCTCTCTGGGTATTTTCCTACACTCTTTACATTGCTTTCTCTTCCCTCCCCCCCCCCTCCTTTTCTTTCTTTGTGGTTTTTGTTTGTTTCTTTTTCTGTCTGTGTTTTTTTGGTTGGTTGGTTTGGGGTTATTTTTGGTTGGGTTTGTTGGGTTTTTGTGTGTGTGTGTGGATGCTTTACCTTGCATTTCCACAAAGAAAACACGGGAGTTCATGTGGTTTCTGTTGGGATTACTTCTAGATGTGTTTGAATGTACATATATATAAATATCACTGTCTCATTACAGCTGCTTGTTTGTAGTATTTTTCTTTGCTTGTTTGTTTCCAGGGGTTATTTATTTGCTAGGAAGGTTCAGCTGGCACACCAGATGCAGTTGGTGTGCCAGACCTATAACTGCTGCAAGGTGGTGTAGCTACACGACCTGCAGCAGAGAGACAACGAATGATTTTTGCCTCATGGATCTGTTTCTGTAGATATTTTACTTTGTTTCCTCCAATGGAAGAAACTCTTCTGTAGCCATTTCTGCAGTAGATCACACTAAGGTACTGTTTAATTTGGCCATGTGTAGAAGGTTCCATGTAAACATAAGGAAGAACTTTTTCACTGTGAGGGTGACAAAGCACTGCAGTGGGCTGCTCAGAGAGGTTGTGGAGTGGCTCCTTCTCTGGAGACATTCCAAACCTGCCTGGACACGTTCCTGTGTGACCTACTCTAGGTGATCCTGCTCTGGCGAGGGGGTTGGACTGGGTGAGCTTTCAGTGTCCCTTGCAACCCCTAATGTTGTGTGATTCTGTCTGGAACAGGCTCTGACTGGCCTCCTGAGGAAAGCAGCCTTTGGGTTATGAAGTGATCTTTGTGCAGGAAAAGTTTCCTCTTAAAACCACTTGGTGGGCTGAAGTTTGAAATACTCTCCCTTAATTGTGATGTTCCTCTTGGCCTTGTAAAGTTGAGTTCCTCAACGCCATCAGAGTTCAGACCTCAGTGGTGCTTTGTGGTGAGCTCGTGAACCAAGTGAAGACAGAGCTGAACATGCTTCAGCCTTCCACCTGTTGCCTTAAGGTGTCTCACCTGTTGTAAGGGAAGTGAGACCTTGCCAGTCTTGTCTTTTCCTGCAATGAGAGGCTTTTGAATGGACAACTGGTTTTTATTACCAATTCCAATGGAAGTATGCCCATTCTTCAGATCTAGTGGAAATCTAGCTGCTTGGAGTTCCAGAAGTCAAGTGTGTGTTGAGGGTAGCTTAAAAAATGAAACCATTCTGACATCAAGTCATGCCATGGGACTGAATTGTTTAACTTACCCTGGCACAAATCAACTTATTTAGTTACAAATGACAAGAAATTAGCACTTATGCCTGCAGTATGCTAAATCAAGGTGATGTTTTGTAGCATGTTGGATGTGGTTTTGGCCTGGTAACTCTCTGGCACTTTCATTCTGTGTTGTTCAACACCTGGCTCTGAGCAAACAGGGATCATTTCCATTTTGTGTGACGAGGATGGTTATG
The DNA here is from genome assembly GCF_014839835.1 of Dryobates pubescens. Taxonomy (NCBI): domain Eukaryota; kingdom Metazoa; phylum Chordata; class Aves; order Piciformes; family Picidae; genus Dryobates; species Dryobates pubescens. Next base: position 24,315,239 of record NC_071627.1, on the reverse strand, counting down.
AAAAAGGTGTTTGTGTCCTACTGGCATTTTATACTGTGTGAAAATCCTCATCCATACAGTCACAGAGTCAGAGTGATTTGGGTTAGGAGGGACCTTTAAAGCCCATCCAGTCCAACCCCCCTGCAGCCAGCAGGGACATCCCCAACCAGAGCAGGTTGCTCAGAGCCACAACCAACCTGACCTGCAGTGGTGCCAGGGATGGGGAATCTCCCACCTCTCTGGGCACCCTGGGCCAGGGGCTCACCACCCTCAGTGTAAAGAGCTTCTTCCTCTCTTTAGCCCATATCTCCCTCATTTAGTTTCAGTCTATCCCCCCTTGTCCTGCCACAGCAGGCCCTGCTCAAAAGCCTGTCCCCAGTGTTCTGATCAGTCCCTTAAGGACCGAGAGGCTACCGGAAGGGCTCCCTGGAGCCTCCTCCAGGCTGAACCCCAACTCTCTCAGCCTTTCCTCACAGTGGAGGTGCTCCAGCCTTCTCAGGACTACTCCTTTCTTGAGTCGTTCCTGAAGCTGCTAACCCATGCTTCGAGTGCTCAGAGACTGGGTTCGTAACCAGCCGCGCAAAGGGCCTCAGCTGCAGCCCAGCCCTGTGGGCAAGCCTGACCGGTGCCACAAAGCCACCTCCGGGCACAAGGGCTGAGGCTGGTGGGCCAGTGTCTTACTGCCGGGCAGGACAAGGTGCTAGACAGCCCCAGCAGCGCCTTGCCGTCGCGGTGTGGCCTTCCCCCGCCGGCTGCCATGGAGGCTCAGCGTGAAGGAGCCGCTGCGGGACGGCGCTGAACTCGAGGAACCAACTGTGTTATTCTTCCCTCTTGGAAGTAAATTACTTTTCGGCACCACGCTCTGGCCCTATCACTTTTATTGTGCGTCTGACATTCTTTTGCGGGTACAGCTTTGATTGCCCCAGGGCCCTTCCCGCAGGGGACCTCATCCCCGCTCGACTCCGCTGGGCTCGGCCCGGCCCTTCGCGCCGCGTCCGCTTCCTGCCGGCGGCGGCGCTGCGCATGCGCGGCGCGCAGGCTCCCGCCCGCGCTTTGCTCTGCCCCCCCGCTCCCGCCCCTCGCGCACATCCGGGTCCCGGCGCTGGCCCCGCCGGCGCCGCCGCGCCGCTGTCCCCTCCGCGGGCTCCCAATAAAGTTTTGTTGCGAGCGGGCGGCCGCGGCCCAGCCGGCGCTTCCAGCCTCCCGACGGATACCCGCGCTGGGGAGGCCGTCTCGCTCCGTGCCGGGTGGGTTGGGGAGTCCTGGAGCGGGTTACGGCGGGGTGGAGCGGGGGGGTGGCGGTGGAGGGGTGGGGGAGAGTTGGGGGGAGCGACGTCTCCTCAGCGCTGAGCTCACCGGCGAGGAAAGGGGCCCGGAGTGGGCCCTGCCCGTGACTTGGAGGGGCCGAGGCCTCCCCCGGCTGCGCGGGCCTGGTGGTGAGGGGTTTGGGGGAGTCTGGAGCCAGGCTGGGGGTTGCTGGGGGGGCCGGAGGTGGCCGAGCGGCGTGGGGAGGAAGGGGCAGCCCCGGGAGGGACGGAGGAGCGCAGGAACCGCGCTGCCGAACACGCTTGGTGTCGGTAAGAGCCTGCGCCGAGCTGCAGGAGCAAACTGTTGCGGTGCTGATGGGGGGGCTCGGGAGTTTTTATTTCTCTCTTCACCCCCCCTCCTCCCCCCTTTTTTTTTTTTTTCCTTTTCTTTTTTTTTTTTGGTGGTTGTTTTTTTGGTGTATTTTTTTCGCGACAAGGAGCTCCTGCGCCCAGCTGGAGTGGGGCCTGGCCGAGCCTGAGCGGGGAGTTAGCAAACCCTCGCGTTTCAAACCCGTGGGCAAAGAGGCGATGCTGGGGCACACACGCACACACACGCGTGTCCACCTTGGCCTTCCTTGCCTGCCGCCAGTGCTGACAGCTGCCTGCCAAGGATGGGGCCGCTGAAGTGATTTAGAAAGGCAGGGTTTTTTTGTCTTCTGCGGGTTGTAAACTTAATAGAGGAAATAGGGCTTGCGGTTAGAAGGCACAAGACTGGAAATCAAGTGATCTGTGCTCTGTTCCAGTGGTGTAGTTCCTGATGTGACTTTAGGCTAATTAAATGAAGGTATTTCTCAGTAAAATGAGGTAGGAAAGAATTGATTCAGCAGTAGTTGTTAAGTACGGTGTTGCTGAACAGACTGAGTTGTTGGGTGGGTTGCTGAATAGATTCAGTCGTTGAAGGGCAGCAAAGCTGGAGAAGGGTCTGGAGAAGGAGTCTTGTAAAGAGTGGCTTGAGGGAACTGGGATTGTTTAGTCTGGAGACAAGGAGGCTGCGGGGAGACTCCAGTGCTCTCTACAACTACCTGAAAGGAGGTTGGTTGGAGTTGTTCTCTTTTCCCTAGTATCAGGTGATATAACCAGAGGAAATGGCCTGAAGTTGTGCCAGCGGAGGTTTAGGTTGGAGAGGAGGAAAAATTTCATCACTGAAAGAATGCTCAGGAATTGGAATGGGCTGCTCAGAGAGGTGCTGGATTCACCATCCCTAGTGGCATTCAGGACATGTGGACCTGGCACTTCGGGACGTGGTTTAATGGCCACAGTGGTCTTTGATGGACAGTTTGACACAGTGATCTTGGAGGTCTTTTCCAACTGAAAGACTTCTGTGATCCTAGGAATATATTATTGAGCAGATACAGTAATGGTTGTTGAATCTTGTGGTGGAATCTGTGGGGATGTAGAGATTTTACTCGGTGAATGATGTGGGCTCCCTGCTCTAACAAAACCGCCGAGGAATAACTGTCAAACTTTGCGTCAGCCTGTAAGTTTTGTCTTGTCATGGGAGATCAGGTTGTCAGCATGTGAGGGTTTGAGATGGAATCTCCTGCTGCTTTCCCTTCCTTTGGTAATTTCAGATCATTTGCCTTCCATGGGTGGCTTTAAAATGCTGAAAACTGCACTGAGCTTTATTTCATTGCCTATCTCAGATAGGGAAGCCCTTCACAGAATGTCCTTCTGATAGTCTGAGGCATCACAGGATTTGATGGAAGCGGGAAGGAGGGGGAGGGGGAAAGGTGCAAACACCCTGTTGCAGTCATGTGCCCGTGCTCATCAAAGGCTGTAGTACTTTATGAAGTTGGCAGCTGGTGGTAGTGGAAGTTAATGGAAGCGGCAAATAACTTAATTGAAGATGTTTCATAATTGGTGTGTTGTAACTTTGGAGAGTGCCCTGTCTGTATAGGGTGCTGTTGGATTAATGTCTTAATCCCTGCCGTTTGATAGTGGTTTACTTTCACCTCTGATATTAAAATTCTGTTCACTTAGCCTTGAAATCGCTGCTGAGTGCTTAATGGCAGGCTAGGTCTTGCAAAACCTAACCAAACCCAGACACTATGTCCTTATGGGAGTACCTGCCTTTGTCAAACCTTCCCTTTCATGTGTGGACAAAATACGTCTGAGGGAGGAATTTTCTTCTTTCTGCAGGAAACTTTCCTGTTGGAAGCCTGAGTTGGACAGTCATGGTGGGGGTGAGAAATGAGAAAGGAGGAAGAGAGGCTTCCTCTGCATTTCTTTCTCTTGATGACAAAAGGTCACAACAAAAGGGCATGCAGCTGGGATGTGATGCTGCCTACAGCTGTGGTGGGTGGGTTTTTTTTTTGTTTGAGGTTTGGAGTTTTTAACCTCTGATGGAACCTGAAGGAACTGTAACTGTGGACCCTGGTTATGAAGTAAGATTTTTAATCTTGCACTTTGAGTGGGGGATCTCCTGTGCAGCTTTTATGAGGGCAGAATAATCTGAGCTGGAAGAAATTCTGTCTCGAGACGGAGTGCTCGTGCTCTGTTAAGTGACTCTTTGGGTTTATTCAAACAGTCTCTGCAAGTTATATTGTGATCTTTAACATTCCAGGGGAGATTTTGTAATTTCAGAAAAATATCCTCTCTATTTTCTTTTTAGTTTCTAAATAAAACTCTGAGAACTCTTTTGTTGCTCTTGGCTGAATTTACCTGTCTGTAGAAACACTGCTGTGGCAGTCCAATGCAAGTCCCCTGATCTTCCTTCCCTGCCAGTTAAGTCTGGCTGTTGGCTTGTGTTTTTTTAATTGTTAAAATGCAGGTTTCTTCAACATTGTGTGATAGGTCTGCTGAAATTAATTTCAGTGTGGTAATATTTCTCCTTTCAAGAGCCTTAAATGGGTTTTTAATAGCAACAGGTAAAGAGCTCCTGCTCGGAGCGAAAAGATTTGTTGTTGTGCGAGCCCAGATATTTCATGGCTAAGGTTGATAAACAGCTCATTAAAAGCAAGCTGAACAGTAATTCAGCAATTTTGCACTTATCATTAGTTGCTGTGCAAGTTCCTGCACTCTTTTTCTGGGAGCCTTTTTAGCTGTGTTCCTGTGACCACGTAGAAAAGTTTGGCTGGCACTTCAGCGTGCTTGACCAGTGCGGGTTGGCAAGGTGCAGAGCTCCGCCTGCCAAGTCCGTATCCCTACTGACCTGCCACCAAGGTTGAGCCTGCCAGGACTGTCATCCTTGACAGAGGATCTTTGTCAGAATCCCTGCTACTGATCCACCAACTATGAGGTAGTGTCTCTGAATTCTGGGTCAGTGGATGTCACAAACTGACAAATTTAGAATACTTTGCCATTCATTCATTCTGTGGAAGAGGGAGAGGGGGGGAAAAAAGCAGCTTGCTGAATTACTATTGTCAGTGTTCCCTCCAAATCCTGCAGCTTTTGTAAACTTGTCACAGTCCTAATGCAGTTCAGTGGGAGTGGAAGTGTGTACACACACACATCTTTATTTTTCTTCCCCTCTTTCAAAGCTTTTTGACAATCCTTCTTTCAGGTCATGTTTTTTGTTGCCAATTTGTATTGTTAGTGGTAGTGTTTAGGCTCTCATTCTTTAATGAAGCTCTTGCTTCTGAGCATCTACGCTCGTGGAAGCTTAGTAATTTTTGTTACCATAATTCAGTATATGTGAATGGTAAAAGATGCCCCATTCTTTTGCTCCAGGTGTAGCATTGAGGTCATTCCTAATCACCCACTTGCTTGTCCTTGCCCACTTCCACCAACCTACTAATGGACACTTAGGCTTTTGTTTTCATATTTAGTGAAATTTAGTGATACTCTTGTATGCAATTTTAATTAAGAAATGGCTGTTAGCTTGTAGTTATCTGCTGTGGTTAGAGTAGATCTGAAATAACCTCAAAACCATGAGGCAGCTTCAGGGCTGACTTTCAGCTGTGCTGACTGCTGTGGATGATGGCATTTTGCAGCATAATGCTTCTGTAGGAAAGTGCCAATTAGCTGGAACAGAAGTGTGAGAAAATGCTCAGTTCTGACAAAACACTTAAGAGGGAGAGGTTTTAGTCCTAAGACAGAATTTGTTGGTTTTGAGAACTTCTACAAAAGCTAATTACTCAGTAATTAGAGTAGTTGCAGAGACCAGGGCCATGTGAAGGTTTGATTTCGTGTGTGTGTGTTCTGAGTGGATGCCTTAAGTAGATAACAACTTCTTGGAGGCTTGGGAAGTGTTTGGGTTTTCTCCCTCCTGCCCTCCCCTGTATCGCAGTGAGCCTCAAGTTTTGCCATGATGCAGGACAAATTCAAACCTTTCTGTTCTTTAGTTATGCTTTTGTTGAGATTTTCTTGGCATCAGCTGGAAGTGAAGGTGATTTGGAGATGCAGTGGAGCTCTGGTAGTGAGCTCTTCCTGACTGGGCTGCTCCTGTCATAGAAGCCACTATCACTTATGTATTTTTTATTTTTGAGAAGACATCCCCAAAGCTTCACTTTTGCCTTCTGAGCCCTGTGGCTTTTATGATTCCACTGCTGCCATGTAGAATGCATTGCTTGTGCTTGGCCTCAGGTTTTGTGCCGCTTTTAAGAGAGCACTGCTTAAATACTTCTCAGCTGACAGAGTTAAACGCTTCAGGGTTGTTTTTTGAGCTGTGTTAGATGATGTACAGATGTGGCAATGAAAAGAACAAGCATTGTGTGAGAAAGCCAGGTCTGCAGTTGTCAATGCATTTTTTTTGTGTATGGAGAGCAGCAAGATTTTTTGAAGATACCACAGAATTCTTTGCAGTCCTTCTCTATGTGTATCATTAGTTAAAATATGTTGCCTTACAAGGCGTGTTTGGAGCAAGGAAAACTCCTGTTGGTGTCAAAGCATTTAGCATGGGTTTTGGTCAGCTGGGTGTGCAGTTGGCTATATGCAAGTCCAGGTCTGCTGAAAATGCCACACGTTCCTTTTTGATATCGTTTATTAAATCTCCTTTCATCTTTTCCTTACCCTTAAGGGGAGGGGGTGGGGGGGAAAGAGTTACATTATTGATGGTGCTCCTCGTGGCTAAGATCTTGCACAGGGTAGCGGAAGAAACTTTTTTTTTCCCCCTCTGTTGAGAGGCTCTGGGAATGCTCCAGAATATGTGTGCCCTTCGAGTTGATTACCCACCTTCTATAAACACTGTGTGACCTTAGGATTTGCTTTATCCTTGATGAGCCTGGAAAAAGCTGTGGAGCTAGCATTTCTTCTCTCTTTGTCCTCAAGAAAAGGCTCTAATGCATGACTTTGCATGGGACTGTGAGCTGGGCTGCGGCTGTCCTTTGCAGTGCCTGTCAGGAAATGCATAAGGAAAGCAGGAGCTTCGTAAAACCAGGTGACACTGACATTTGGGGTTGTAGTCTAATGGAAAATATCGATAACTGAATGTATCAGAATAGGCTGTGATACACTGCAGTGGAGACTCTGAGCTGTTAATGTGTGCATGGAGTCAAAACACTCGAGTGTTCCTAAGTTTGAAGGGGCAGTAAAGTTAAGGCCAGGAGCTGGCTGCAAACAGTTTTAACTGCAAGTCTGCAGCAGCTCTAATGAGCCACCAGTTGTGTAACTGGTTAGAAGGGGGGTGGGGGTGGTGTTTGTGTCCTGAAATTGAGTCTGAAAGCAGTTTCTAATCATGAGCAGTGAAGTTCCTTGTTTCACTCTGGGTATGATGCTGCTCCTGATTTGCAAACAAGTGAATTCAGGAGGTTAATGATATTTCTCACCTGCAAAATCTGAATTCAGAGTATGTTTGCAATTGATGGCAGAACACACTACATAAAATTGCATCTCATTAGCATAAATACACTCTCATTTTGTATTGATCTGCTCTGCTGTGAGTTTTGCTCACACCCTTTTAGTCTGAAGGTGTGCTAGTAGTGGGTCAAATAAATCTGCTGAGCTTGCCACTTTAATGTAGGAGACTAAGAAAATCTCAGAGGAGGCAGCAAAGGCTCGTGGAGTTGCTTAGTGTTTGTGATGTTAGGTGGAAGGTGGTCTCACTCCCATCTTCACAAGTGGAATGCAGTTTCTGAGTTCTACTGTTAGCCAATTTTATTTCTGCTGTCTTGCCAAAGTATCAAGAAGGGGTTCAAACAATAGCCCTCTTCACACAACTAATTTCCTTCCCTCGGCTGTAGCTGTTAACAAGAGCTTTAAATGTATAAATAATGCTGCCCCCATGTCTGGTTTGGATACAGCCATTACTTCCTTTCATACTGCCCCACTAAAGCCCCCTTGTGCTGCCCCATGCAATGCGTTGCGCTCGCTCTTTAAAGAGCGTTTGTAACTGGTTTTTAAACGTAATGCCATGTGTTTCAGCTGCTGTCCTCCCGTAGCTCAGCTGAAAGGCTCTTTAAGAGGAGAAGGCGATGCATAATGCACCCTCTGCCTCTTAAGGAAATTCAAGAAAGGGCTTTTTTTCCCGCTGGAAGTTGTTCCCAGCTGCGTCTGGGAGTGCAACAATGAGAGTAATTTGTGCAACACTGTGATTGAAAATGTGACTCTTTAAAGCGTTTGTTTCTGCGCTGAGCTCTTTAAGCGCTGCGCTGTTGTGCTGCAATCAGGGCTCGTAAGGGGCGCCTCGAAAGCCTTCGGAGAAATTGATTGTGAATATGGATGATCTGGTGAGGCTGTTGCTAGCAGATGTCATGATTACTTAGAAACCTTTCAAAGATTAGATGCTGGAATTACATCAATTGCAAGTAAATGTTCTAAATGTGATTTCTGCCACTCGTTTGGAAATGTTAAAACCCTACAAGAGCTGCAGTTTCTACATGAAAACGTTTGGTTTCTGCCTGAACCTTTGTGACCTTAAATAGCTCCAGAGAAGGAAATGCTTTCAGTCCACAAATAATTAATGAAGCTTTTAAATTCTGCTTTGTTTTCTTAGGAAAAAAGTAAAAGCTGTAAGCCTTCAGTATTTTTGCCTTCCAGAATGAATTTCTGCAAGGCTTATCCTGAGAGAAAGTCAGTGTCACTTGTGCTTCTCAAAGTCTGTTAGTAGCTTGCTGCAGGGTTTCTTTTTGCTTTGGGTTTTCTTGAGCAGGTAAGAGATGCTTCAGCAGAAGAGTCTTGAAAGCTCTGGCTTCAACAGTCTCGGATTTTTGGGTGGTTGTAGCACAAACTTGTATGTGGGATGTTGTTGGTTTGTTTTATTGTAGAAGTTGAAACAATTTTCATCCAATCTGTTGTGATGCTTCTGGAATACTTGTTGTTCTACTAGGTTGTGCTTTTGTTGAGAGGTGTTAAGACTCACCTACAGCTTTTAACATTGATTGTTAGACTTACTCCAAGCGGATCACAGAATGGTTTGGGTTGGAAGGGAGCTTAAAGAGCCTTTAGTTCCAAGGCCCTGCCTTGGACAGGGACACCTCCTACTAGGACAGACTGCTCAAGGTTTTGAATACCTGGCAGGGCTGGAGTCTCCACAGCTTTTGTGGGCAACGTGTGGCAGTGCCTCACCACCCTCACGAAGAAGATTGTCTTCCTAATATCTGATCTAAATCGAGCTTCTCCCACTTTGAAGCCATTACCCACCCTCCTGTCACTCCATGCCTTTGTAAAAAGGTCCCCCTCTAGCTCTGCTGTAGGCCCCTTCAAATACCAGGTGGCTGCTCTAAGGTCTCCCCAGAGCCTTCCCTTCTGCAGGCTGTACAACCCCAATCTTCAGCTGTCTTCAGAGGAGAGGTGTTCCAGGCCTCTGATTATATTTGTGGCCCTCAAACCCCAATCATAGTTTATGGGAGAGTCATGGGTCAACATTTTCTTGACACTTGCCCTACAGATACTAGTTACTGCAGAACATCATTTTAGGACTGTTCCATCTTCCTTTGATTTTAATTACCTTATTTATTCTATAGAGCTGTAGAGTCATTAAGACTGGAAAAGGCCTCCAGAATTCACTCTTGGTCTAGTAGGAGGTGTCTCTGCCCATGCCAGGGGGTTGGAACTAGGTGATCTTTCTAGGTCCTTTCCAACCCAAACTTTTCTATGGTAATCAAGTTTCAACTGCTTGTGGGTAAATAATGTTGAAATGCTATACAAACAGCAAACTGCCCTTCCCAGTTGCTGCATGTTGCTGTTGTGTTCAAAATGCTAGAGAAAAGCCTACAATTATATGTGCTCATGGAATCACAGCATCATAAACTTTATTGCTTCCTGTAGCTGGGGCAGCTGTAATGGTACCCATCAGGGTGGCAGCATCCAAGAGGTGTCTCTGAAAAGCTGATTGGAGCTTAGCTGTGGAAATTTCTAGTGTGTCTTCTGCCTCGATGATGCTTGTGGTTCTTTGAAAGCAGAGCTGAGGAACAAAAATAGAACTTCTGGATTCTTCCTGGTCTGAGCTTCTAGGTGGGTTCATTTCCTTTTTCAGGGGTGTGAGCCATTGCTGCTGTCTCGCAGCTATTGAATGTAGGCAAGGCTTGGAAGTCAAGTTAATTGTGGCTGTAAACAGCTTTTACTTTTCAGAACACAAAACTTTTATCCTCTGTAAAAGAAAAAATTAGGCTGTGCTCTTGGCCAAGTGTATCTCCCTTTATGTGTTTCCTGTTACTTTGAAGGGTGCAAAGGTTCTCATGTGTAATGGCTCTAAGGAACTCAGTGATACTTTAAAGTGCAGGACTCCTCACTTCTGATACATAATCGGGTTTTTTCCTTGGGTTTTGTTGGTTTGGTATTTTTTTGCTTTACAGTACTCTCTTCTAAGTACTAACTACAGCATCAGGAGACTTCTGCTCTCCCAGTTTTATTTTTTGTTTTGGTTTTTATGAGAGCTTCAATTTGTCTGGTTTGCTTTGCCCCTTTCCCTTCTCCCCCACATATTAATGAAACTAAGATGAATAATCAAAGAAGTACCAATGGGATTAAGCTACTGTGTGAAATAAATGGATTTTTCCCTGTAAAGGGTGTTTATGAGGTATTAAACTTAAACTCTTCATCATAGCCAAGTGTCTTTGGGTTTGTGCCCTGCTTAGTAGAAAATGAATGTGGGACACAACTGCTTTGTCTCAGGGTGTTTGCTGTCTCCTTGGGTGGCAGTGCTGAATACCTGGTTCTGTTAGGGGAAAGTCCGTGTATCTGAGAAAGCTTGTAAATGTGCCTAGGCACCTAGAAAAGCCTTATCAGATGGCTTTTAATTAATGAAAGTAAGGAGGAAAAAAGATCCTCTTGATTAAAGGTAACAACCTAAGTGAAGCAGCACAGAGACACTTAGGAATCTGGCTCCCCCTCTCCTCACACACACCCCTTTTCTCTTATGTGCAGATGTGATGTCTCAGGGTATGTTAGGTGTTCTAATTCACCAGGGTTTATCAAGAGTTGAGAGACAATGTTGTTTGGCAGTCTCTGTAGCAAGAAAGGAAGCATCTTTTGTTATTGACATCCTTTCTCTTAGCGCTGCTCTTGCTTTTTGCCAGCTGCTCATTGTCTGTACTTGCTTATTTAGTATTCACAAGGGATTTTACAAGTTCTTATCAGTCGCTTGCCACAGCACATCATTTCCTCTTGTCATCGGTACTCCTGAAGCTGGTGGGGGGAGGATTCGCAGCAGAGCTGGTGAGTGGTGGCAAGCACCACCATTCATGAGCGCTGAGCTGCCCCGGGCTGTGCTGCTCCTCTCCTAGCTCAGGCAGTTTGTAGTAAAGGTCACGTTTCTGGTACTACTCTGCCGTGCCTTTTCCCCTCTTCTTCTTTTTTTTTTGCCTCTGGGGAAAAGAAAACAGTTTTTTAATTTTCTTTTCCAAAAGCTAAAAATATCAGAGGCTTCAAATATTCTGAAAAGATAATAAGGAAGTGCAGCATAAAAATAGGCACAGCTGCAAAGGTTGAGCACCTTCTGGAGTGCCTGGGGAAGGGTTGGGGGGTTACTGGGCTTTTTCTTTTCATTGTTTTGGGGGCTTTATTTTGGTTATCTACAGGGTGGGATATTGTCTGGGGGTTTTTTATATACTCTTCAGCAAGCATCAGGTACCTAATCAGAGCTTGTGCTTTTGGGGCAATAAAGATGTATTTGAGAAGCTGAGTACTTTAGTGCAGTACTGGCTGTGGAGCTGCTGGTTCCACTGTGCTGCTTCCCTGTTGGTTCAGAGTGAATTTCAGTCTTGTGGTGAAGAGCCATGGTGGGAATGTAATTCTAGTTCTAAAGCATTCTCCTTGAGCCTGTCTTCCAAAGGGAATTCATGAATTTGAGGAAGATTAACAGAAACCAAGGTGTCCCTTTAGTCCCTTGACTGTCCTTTTACCCACTACTTATTGATGCAGGAGTCTGATCACATTTTACTGTATTAAGCTCTGGATTGAGGTCCTGGTGCTTCGAGGATGAGGTGCAATGGCTAGGGCTGAAAGTGAGGCTGATTCTTCTACTATCTGCCCTTTTGCTGTCCCATGTTCTTTGCCTGTTAACTAATTACTTTTTAACTTCTTTTGACTAGGACTGGAGGAATCACTCCTTAGTTTTGATGGGGAGACTTCACCAGTGACGTCTCTATGTTCATTTGCCGGCCTCCAAGAGTTAACACGGCCCAGCAGTGGCAATAGCTGCTTTTTGGTGTACGCTGCCATTTAGTTGGAGAAACCCCAACACAACAAAACAAGAAACAAACAAAACCCAACCCAAATAAACACCCCCCCCCCCAACATACAAACCCCAACAACCCTGCTGAAGACTTGTGTCAAATGACGTCAATGGCCAGTTTGTTCTCCTTTACTAGCCCAGCTGTAAAGCGTCTGTTGGGCTGGAAACAAGGAGATGAAGAGGAAAAATGGGCGGAAAAAGCTGTGGATGCTTTGGTTAAAAAACTGAAAAAGAAAAAGGGTGCTATGGAAGAACTGGAGAAAGCCTTGAGCAGCCCAGGCCAGCCCAGCAAGTGTGTGACTATCCCTCGGTCTTTGGATGGCCGACTGCAGGTTTCTCACAGGAAGGGCCTTCCCCACGTCATTTACTGCCGGGTCTGGCGCTGGCCCGATCTGCAAAGCCATCACGAGCTGAAGCCATTGGATATTTGTGAATTTCCTTTTGGATCTAAACAGAAGGAAGTCTGCATCAATCCATACCACTACAAGAGGGTGGAGAGCCCAGGTATGTTTGAGCAGGAGCCGCTGCATTTTTCTCTTCCTCTGCCGCTGTATAATTCCATTTGCTCTAGGAGGGAATTTGGAAGAGGAACGTTCCAGGTGTGCTTTTCTGGTGGGGTTGTGGGGAGGTGTGCTGTCCAGCCTGCACAAGTTGCTTTTCTTTGTGGTAAATCCCACTTTCTCCACAGTTCTCATAAGCCTGCTACCCTTAAAGTCAGTGGCAACGTTCTCATTTGTGATAGAGAGCATTGCTCAAAGGACTTCAGTTTCCTTGAGAAACTCCTTTTAAAACCTCAGTCCTTGCAAGGAGGTTGGTGGCCTCCTTTCAGGTGCTCAGTATTTCATCAGTGAGTGACCAGAATTGAGGACCTCCCATTAGCAGCCAACAGAGCTGTACAGAGACCCAAGAGTGATCAGTTAGAGCAGGGCACATACCAGTTTTGTGTCACGGAGAGGTCTTCTCTTAAGGCGTGTTGCTGTGGCAGAAGGTGAGCAGGGTTGTGGTTATGAGTGGGAGAGATGAAGTATGTAGCTCTGGGAAGTACAGTGAAAAGCTGTTTCACAAAATGGTTGTAACTCTGCTGCACCCAGCTGGAGTGCTCAAGAGCTTGAGCTCCAGGCTCCAGCACTCTGGAATTTAAAAGTTAGAACTCCAGTTTAGCAGGAGCTGTATATTGTGATACAGATTTGGATTGTCTTCAGTGAAAGAAGCTGTGCTGAAATACTTCATTTGACTGTGTTTCTATCTTCACTGGTTTGAGGTACCCAGAGTGAATCCTGTACTTTCGGTGTGTCCTGTGGACTTGGTTGGTTTTGGTGGGCTGGTATTTTGTTCTTATTTTTTTAAAAGTCTGTTTCTCATTGCATGAAATAGGAGTGATTTTACTCAGAGTTTTGCCAGAGTAAAATTTGAGTCTTCCATGAAGCATAATGTAAAGGAGAAAGCCTGGGGTAAAGCCAGGACAGACAAAGCCCCTGCTTCTCTTTCACCAGCCAGTGGTGAACCTGCCAGGGGGAGCACAACAGCACAGTGTTTGCATCTCGTTCCTTCTCTCTGTTTTTCATCTAAGTTTGTCTGGTTTGTGTTTTTTTTACACTTCTCTTTCAGTTCTACCTCCAGTGTTAGTGCCCAGACATAGTGAATTCAACCCCCAGCACAGCCTGCTGGTTCAGTTCCGCAACCTCAGCCACAACGAGCCGCACATGCCGCACAACGCCACCTTTCCAGACTCCTTCCAGCAGCCCAACAGCACTCCCTTCTCCATTTCACCCAACAGCCCCTACCCACCATCCCCAGCCAGCAGCACTTACCCGAGCTCCCCAGCCAGCTCTGGCCCATCCAGTCCATTTCAGCTACCGGGTAAGTACAGCCTGAATGTCAGCTTAATGGAAGGAGCTGAAGTGTCAGCTGTTGGTGTGACTGAGGAGTTTGTGGTGTTTGCCATGAATTGCTTTGTCCTTTGCATGTTAGGGGAGTTTCTTCCTAGCTTTGACCCTGGTCAGAGTTGTTACAGTTTTGTTTCTCCACATGCTTTGTGTCATGAATTAATATCACAGAATAGCTTGAGTTGGAAGGGACCTTAAAGAGCATCTAGTTCCAACCCCCCTGCCATGGGCAGGGACACCTGCACTAGACCAGTTTGCTCAAAGCTCATCCAGCCTTGTCTTAAACACTTCTAGGGGTGAGAAACCCACAGCTTCTCTGGGCAACCTGTTCCAGTGTCTCACCACCCTCACAGTAAAAAAATCTTCTTCCTGATGTCCAGTTTAAATCTGCCCTGCTCCAGTTTAAAGCCAATGCCTCTTGTTCTGTCACCACATGCCTTTATACATGGCCCCTCTCCAGCTTTCCTGTAGGCCCATGGCGAGTTATTTTGCACAGCTTCCATGCAGAATAACTGGTACATTAGAGGAATACCTAGCATTGAAAAGAAAGCAGATGTAAGGGGCTGAGCAAGATTGCTGTCTTGATTGCTGTCTTATTGATGTCTTTCTCTGAATTAAGATGTGGTATTTAGGGAAAACCAGCAACTGACAGAGGCAAACCAGAGAATCTTTATTGAAACTTTCTGGATATTGTTGTGGTTTATAAAGCAAAAAAAAGTTAATAGTGTTAAGAATTTTGCTTTCCAGTAGCTCAGTGGTTGCATCTTTGTTCTTTCTTGTGGCCCCTCTGGATAAGTGCTGTGAGCACTGGGGTGGCTGCTTTAATGGCCTGGGCAGGGAGTTTCTGAATCCAAATGGCAGAACACAGCTCCACACTTTTCTCATGAGCTCAGCCTACAGAAGCAGCAAAACCCCTACTGGCTTAGGCCTTTGTTATGCTACAGCAAAGAAAGTTACTTGTTCTTTTTCTTACTACTACTTTCTTGGGGAGCACAGAGAAGAGAGTAGGCAAGAAAGCCAATGTTTGTGTGGCAAACAGTGGCAGCTAGAGTCATCCTGCCCAGCTGCAGAAGTGCAGCTGTTAAAGGAGAGGGGGGAAAAAGAGGAGGGGGAGTGCAAAAGGAGAGAAAAGGCAAAAAGAGTAAAGCACATCTGAGTTCTGCTCCAGTGCCCCATCTTGCAATTAGTCCCAAAGGTAAGAACCCAACTATTGAAGGAGCTTACTGTAAAGACAGCTGGGCTGTCTTCAAGTTACTTTGAAAATGGATCCAGGTGTTTTAATATCTCTCATTCAGGAGTGGTTTTGTGTGTTTATGACTGTAGAATGAATAAATAAATACTCTAAATGGTTGAGTTGTCCTCTGGTTCATTCTTTTTCTCCTCTTTTTCACTTTTGCAGCTGATACTCCACCTCCTGCATACATGCCCCCTGATGACCAGATGGGGCAGGATAATTCACAGTCAATGGACACAAGCAATACAATGATCCCTCAAATCATGCCAAATATATCCACCAGAGGTAAGTCACATAGCATGGGGTAAAATCAGCATCGTTTGGCTTCCTAAAGCTTGTGACCAAATAACTTGGAATGGCACAGGAAACCTCACAGATGAGTGGAAGCAGTTCTCCAAGGCGTGCTGGGGATGTAACAGGAAGAACTGAGCAGTAAAACTGGCCTGGCTTATTCTCTTCTCTCGCTTTTAAAGCCTCAGGTGGTAGCATGGCTTACAGCAAGTTGAATTTCTTTCCATTAGTCTTGGGGTTGGTATTTTTGCTCCCTTTGCCTGCTGTTGGGATTGTATATGCATAAAGACTCTGAAAATGAAGTCTTAAAACAGCCTTTATAACAAAAAGTAGAGAGAAGAACCATGTTTCAGCTGGCATCAGAGAGCCATCCCGATCCTTGTGTAGGTGTTTGGTTTGTTTAATATCCGGCTTAAACTAGGAAAACCAGTCTGAAATAGATCAACTAGCTAAAATGGATGAAGGTCAAAGTGATCAAGATGTTAATCAGGGCAGTTCCTGCCCATCACAAGTGGTGCCCAAGCTTCTGCTTCTCTGTAGGTGTTTTGGGAGGCCTGCCTGGCGGTTTCAGCTTCAGTGTTCTGACCCTTCTGTAAACTGCTGCTTCCCTTCTGCTTATTTCCAGATGTTCAACCTGTTGCCTACGAAGAGCCCAAGCACTGGTGTTCCATTGTGTATTATGAGTTAAACAATCGTGTTGGGGAGGCTTTTCATGCATCTTCCACAAGTGTCTTAGTGGATGGATTTACAGACCCCTCCAACAACAAGAACAGGTTCTGCTTGGGGTTGCTGTCCAACGTGAACCGCAACTCGACCATCGAGAACACGAGGCGGCACATCGGGAAAGGTAAAGCTTGGCTCTGCTCCCTGGGACTGAGCAGCTCAGGCCTTGGGTTTTATTTCAACTTCTCTGTGCTGCAACTATGATTCTTCTTACACAAGAGCAGGTTATGCTTCACAGAATACTTTGACTGCCTTGGCAGCATTGGAAGACAGCTTACTTAGCCACAGAATCATTTTGGTTGGAAAAGACCTTCAGGACCACCGTTGTCTAACTCTACTGAGTCAGTTGCTGAACCATGTCCCTCAGCACCACATCTCTGTCTCTTTCAAACATCTGCAGGGGTGAGGATTCAATGACCTCCCTGGGGAGCCTATTCCAGTCTTTGAGAATCCTTTCAGTCAAGAAGTTTTTTCTTATGTCCAGCTTAAACCTCCCCTGGTGCAACTTGAGGCCATTTCCTCTTGTCCTGTCACTTCTTTTTGGGAGATGAGACCAACCCCAGCCTGACTCCAGCCTTTCAGGGAGTTGTAGAGAGTGAGGTGGTCTCCTTATAGCCTCTCTTTCTCCAGGCTGAACAACCCCAGCTCTCTCAGCTGCTCCTCACAAGACCCTTCAGCAGCTTGGCTGCCCTTCTCTAGACCAGTTCCAGCACCTCAATGTCCTGTTAGTAGTAAGGGCCCAAAACTGAACCCAGTACTCAAGATACAGCCTCACCAGTGCTGAGTACAGGGGGGCTACTTCTCTGGTCCTGCTTCCTGATAGAGGCCCCAGCCATGGTTTGATTCATCTGGGAGCTGCATCCATTTTGTTTGGCACTGCTTTAAAAGACGAGCTATTACCTTGTCCTTACCAAGCTCTTTCTTTCTGGGTGCTTCTTCTATTCAGTGATAGGTTGTAAGGAGGATTTTTGTGTTTCAACCCCAAATAACACATTGCAGGACTTCTGATATTTTATATCTCCTTCTTGCATCAAATTCTTTGTACCACTTCAGAGTGTGTCAAAGCTGGAGTTTTTGGAACTCTGTTGTTTGTGCAAGGTATTAAGCTGCTGTCTACGGCGTGTCCAAATCTCTTGCGTGAGCTGGCAGCAGGACTTTGAAGTGCTAATGCAAAACTGCAAGAGCTCATTTGTCTGAGTGAATCCATGGGTGTGTAGGTGTGTGGGAGGGATTCCTGGAGACAGCAGGTTTGGCAAGATCTTCTAGTTTTCCTGTGCTGTTTGGCTGATAGCACATACAGAGGCATGGTTTTCATCTTCTCTGGAATGTGCTTGGATTATCTTAGAATGTAGTACTCCTCTTTAGAGCACTAATTAAGTTAGTCCTGAGAGGAGAATTCAACCTGTTGCACACTTTAGAGGCTTTTTGAGCACCCGAGATCATTGGCACTGTTGGTCTGGCTTTTTGTGTGGTCAGAGTTTGCTGGTAACGCCTTCAAGACCCATCCTGTCCCTTAACAGTCTGTCAGGGATGCTGCTAGAAAGACAGCAACATTTGGCAGGTAATTTGGAAGCCAAAAGTTCTCTTAATAGATCTGTTGGAAACTTGGCTCTGCAGTGCTGCTGTCCAAGAAAACTTAATGTTATAAAGGGGAACAGCTGATTCCTGGAGCGTGGGGCATGTGTCAGGTTCTGCTGTTTTGGCTGAGCCCTTTCCATTGTGCTTGCAAAGCAGTCCAGTGTCTGCCTGAGCTCAGAATGGTAACAAGAGATCCAGCATCATGCTGTAGAGCTGGGTGTTGTATTGGCTGCAGTGGGCTTTAAAATAGCTACATCTCTTCTATTAAACTAAAACTTTGCTTTATGCTAACAGTTCTGAGAGCAATGAAGCTTGATTTGAGATAAAATACCGTTTATTTATGGCTTTTATTGGGGTTTTTTGCCTCTTGAAAATATTCCAGTCCCATTTGCTAAGCTTTGTCTGCAGAAGGATGACATTGCAAGTGTAAGTGGCTTCTTGTTGTGCATTGGATTGGTTTTGAAGTGTCTGTGTTGTTCTCAGACTGCATTGTCCAGTTCCCCGTCTCAGACATCTCTTGGAGAAGGTCTTTACCCTAAAGAAGTGAGCTAGCAAGTAATGGTCCCTGGCCTTTTAAATAGGGTTGTGTAGGGAAAATTCATGCTTGCCTGTCCCAGATTCTCTGACAGCTGCTTGTAGTCAAAGAACCCAATGGTTCCTCTGTGTAACCTCCATCCTGCCTTAGTCCTTGGTGGATCTAGCAGTGTTCATAACAGTTGCTGCTGTCTGAAAGATTAACTTGCATCTGCTGACTTGCTGCAGCCTCATCTGGCAAACCAGAGGATAGTCTGCAGTGGATTCTCAGGGTATTGCAAGGAAGGCCTGAACTGAACAGTCTCTCAGCCATGGAATAGTGGTGGGTAGGAGGAGGAGAGAGGATGTGGGAAAAGGAAGCAGAACAGTGAGAATCTGTGTTTGGTGCTCAGGATCAGCAGCTTTTGGATGTCAATTTGTAGTCTAAGTGTGTTTCAAGCTTCAGAAGATAAAGGGAGGGAAGCACCTGTGTAGATAGCTGAGTCCAGGCAGCTGTGACAGCTCTAGGGGCTTCCTTGACTTTAAGGTCTCTAAAGACTGATGCCTTTTAAATTGTGCAGCTGACTGGACTCACCTCTCCTTTTGCTTAATAAAATATGTGGAAAAACCAGAGCAGGCCATGGATACACTTTCTCATCCCTGTCTTGTCACATCCCTTCTCCCAGGACACTTCTGCTGGCATTGCCACAGGCAGCAGCTACTGGTTTCATAAAGCTGGAATTGTAAAATCCACCTAATTCTCTCAAATAATAGCTTGAAATAACTTGAGACATGTGGAAGTAGCTTTCCTTCTGTGATTCTGTTCTGTAGTTGATGGGGGAAGGACATCTAGTGGCTGATGTATAATGAAGCCTCTCCTGTGTTTTGAAGTGGGAAGGTTATAGTGTGGGTAAAAGCTTTCATGAGAAGCTCCTCAAGCAGAAGATTTACTGCTGTTGTCTCTGATTTCAAGGGAATTGTATGAAATACTGTGTTTTGGGGGGAGGAGGGGAAAAAAACCCAAATCATTTGAAATGTTTCTATCTTTGTTTTCAAGGAGTTCATCTCTACTACGTTGGTGGGGAAGTCTATGCTGAGTGTTTAAGTGATAGCAGCATCTTTGTACAGAGCAGGAACTGCAACTACCACCACGGCTTTCATCCCACAACTGTATGCAAGATTCCTAGTGGATGCAGTCTGAAAATCTTCAACAATCAGGAGTTTGCTCAGCTCTTAGCCCAGTCTGTCAACCATGGATTTGAAGCAGTGTATGAGCTCACCAAAATGTGCACCATCCGAATGAGCTTCGTCAAGGTAAAGGCGTTCCGTTGTGGTGTGGGTTGGGGTGTCCAGCAGTAGCAGGGAGGCAAAAGTACTCTGACCTGCTGTGGCTCTTTCCACTGAGCATGTCAAAGAGTCAGTCTGGGGAGAGGGAAGGAAGGAGAAGCATAGGTTGTACTGAATGCTGGCTGTGTCTTTAGCTCCTTCAGTACTCAGGACAGAGATTTGATCATTGTGGCTGCTATAATTCTGCTAAAGGAGGTTTGAGCTCATGCTGCAAATGTGAAGGAACGAAGTGAGCTCCAGGAATGAAAGAATGCAAGCAGAGAGGAGCAGAAGTGATTGCAGAGTCAAAACTGCAACTCCTTTCACTCTGTTTTTTTTAATTGATGATGGTATTAGCAGAGACCTGATTTGAATGCCTGAAGCCAGGCTGTGCTGCTGTTCTCACCGAGGTGTGTTTTCAGCGTTGGTTAATCGAGGTGCTGCCCCGTTCAGGTTTAGCATGGTGTCTAGACTGGGGCCTTCTAGGGCTGCCTTTGCACCTTGGCCAAAAGTCACCTTGTTGGTTTTGTAAGTTATGATAAGTACTGTTCACTTTGAGAGTGGAGAGGACAGGGAGCAGGAGGGAGAAGCAGGAGAGAGATGTGGCCACAGCCAGGAGCCCTTCTTGAATCAGCAGCGTGCTCGTGGTGCTGCTCCAGCTCTGTAGCAGGCAAGACCTGACTGGGGCTTGCAGATGCAGCTTCCTTCTGCTCCTTCCCTGCCTCGGTTTGGTGTTTTTTCCTTTTAGATGTGTTGTAATACTGAGTTACATGCAGGTCAGTACCTGAGCTGATGGTTTGTGGGTGGTTGGTAGCACAGTTACTTTGGAGAGGAGGGCACGTCCTCACCCTGACTGACCACATCTCCTTCATCTTCACAGGGCTGGGGAGCTGAGTATCACCGGCAGGATGTCACAAGCACCCCGTGCTGGATAGAAATCCACCTTCATGGGCCCCTTCAGTGGCTGGATAAAGTACTCACACAAATGGGTTCTCCTCTGAATCCCATCTCCTCTGTTTCCTAGTGCTGAAATGCAACCTCCAGCCTTGTTTTTAGCGAACTGGTTCTAATTCTAGAGCAAACTTCCAGTGTGGATATACTGTGAGCTGTACGGAGAATGGATCTTACAGTGTAACTCTTTGGTTTTTAAATCCCTTTGTGACCAATGCCATTGTGTATAGCTAATCAGTTTTTACATTTCAATTTGTTCTTGTGATGCTTAAGTGACAGTTGAGCCCTGAGGGAGAAAAAGTCTATTGAAAAGTTCAGAACATTGGTTTTTTCCCCCCCTCCTTCCCCTAGAACTTCAACAGGCATATGTCTTAACTGGAACATGGCTTCTCTTTTTTCTGTCCTGTAGGGACAAGAATGATGAAGACTGGCTTCAGAAAATAAATACATATCATAGTTTGGGTGGGTTGGGGTTTTTTAATTATTATTGTGATGGTTTTGAGACTGTTGGAAGCTGAGCAGCTCCAGCTTGCAGGCTCTATTCTTAGCATAGCTGTTGAACATCTTAAGGTTGACGTCTGTCGTGAGCAAAATTAGGCTTTATGAAGGCTGATGTGCCTCAGATTGAACAATGTGATTTTTATTACTGTTTCTTTTTTGTTGTTGTTGTTGAAATGTACACATGAAATATACTTTTTACAGCTATTGGAGTGGTGTAAGAAAACAAAGCAAACACTTGTATTGTCTGCTGGCAAACGCTGTCCTAAACACACTGTATGCTAATGCAGAATAGCAGTTGTTAGCCTTTTCCCACTTCAGTTTTGTATTCTCTCTCTCACCCACCCTTGTACTGATCCCAGGTAAACATCTTGCACGTGTCTGGAGTAGTAATCCCTGGTTTGCTTTCCATTTCCACCCCTGCCCTTTGGATTTGGTTGCCAAGGCTCGCTCTGTTTAGGTACCCTTCTTTCTTTTAACATGAACACTACTATTTGTAAATGGCAGTGCTTACTACTTTTTGGAAGGAATAAGTTGTTTCTGTTGTTGTTTCCTTGGTGTTTTGTTTTGGTTTGGGTTTTTTTTGTGGTGTTCTAGCTGTTTATTATTTTACCTGTCTGGAACTGATCTGCCTTAGCCCCTTCCCCCCGCCCCCCTTAATCTCTCAGTAGCCATTATGCAGTATTAGTGATCACAACACTCTACTTTCATTCACTTTCAGGATGAGTTTTGAAGGCTGTTGAGTGGCTTAGCAAATTAGGAACTGAATGCAGAAGCTTTTAGTTCCAGATCATGTAATTTAACACAGACCTGTTGGCAATGACCAAAAGTAATCACTTTGTAGTCTGGGTGAGACAGTGGTCTTGAGCCTGTCCCTGAGGGCAGGGGCTCAGTCAGAAGACTCAGTGGTTGGCAGCTTTGTGGGATGGAAGGACTGCATTAATGTGATGGTGAAATTCCTCTCTCACACCTAAAGAATCCTGTTGCCTGTGCTGTTGTATTAGTCAGTAGAGAATTTAAACACTAAAGGAAACCAGTTCAATAGCCTATGCATATTTTCCCCCCCTTAAACAATAAAAAAGGAGGCTGAAAAGTATTCCAGGTGAATTATATACAAAACTTCTTTGCATGCAGAAAAGGACCTGTTGTGTATTTCCACTTCTCACCCTCCTTTTCCTCTTTCCTGAACCTCTCTCCAGAGAAGGGCTCAGTGTTTGAGGGAGAGGCTGAAGACTCTGGAATGCAAATACTTAACTCGAAGATGCCTTGCAGTTAATGGCTGCAGTCCTGAGACACTGATTGCTTTACACAAGTTCTTGTGTCCTCTGTGGAACGACAGTCTCTGCTCCAGTGTGGCAATCCTGCATCATATGGTACCTGAGTAGCAAATGATCTTAAAGGAATAAAACTGTTTACGTGTCATTGAAATGTTTCTTATGCAATGCCTTAAAGGAATAAACTGTAACACTTCTGCAGAACCCTCCCTCATGTGCTCTTGTACAGGAGTTGCTGGGTGCCTGGGGCCTTGGTTTTATCTGTTTGTTTGTCTGTTTGAAGCAATTTCTCAAGTGTGTTTTAAATCAACCAAGAGCATCTGCAGGAGGAGGGGAATTGCACTCCTTGCCCCTCACCTTTGGGCTCTGCTTTCATTCTTTGGAACTACAACCCACAGATGGTTCTTCTGATGGCATAAAAGCCAACTGGCCACAGGATCAGGAGGCTTCTGTTGTCTTCTCCCCAGGCCTGACTTTTCTCCTGTTCTGAAAGTGCATATCTGACACTACAGGACTCTTTCTTGCCTAGCTTTCCTAATAAATGTCATGGCACACTGGATGGAGGAAAGAGCTCAGCTGTGGGGACAAGGCTTTGCCTTACCCAAAACGTTTTCCACCTGGCTGCTTCTCTCCTGTGTTTAGCTGTGGCCAACTAAACGACTCAGGAGTGGGTGCTGAAGTGAGTGTTTGTGAGCCAGAGCTGGTGCTTAGTGCTAGTATTGTGGTTAGGTTTGCTACCCATGTCCTGAACCATCATTTCTGCAGTAGTATTCCCCAGTTAGCCCACTTCTGATGCTGCCATTAAGTACTAAAGCACTCTGGCGTTTTTCTGCTTGGCATACTCCTGAACTGTCATAAATGTGGTGCTGGGGATCTCCTTGGGCCCCTGCTTCTGCCAGGGCAGGCTGGCAGGAGCAGACCCACTAAGATTTGTTGATTTGTTCTACTTTGCTGTTCCCTTTTTTTTCAGTATGCCTTTTGGAGAGCTTCCTGCTTAGCACATTTTGTCTGCTGCTGGTTCATGGTGCTCCTAATTGATCAGTTGATTAGGTGGTGTTGGATGATAGGT
Source organism: Dryobates pubescens (assembly GCF_014839835.1). NCBI lineage: Eukaryota > Metazoa > Chordata > Aves > Piciformes > Picidae > Dryobates > Dryobates pubescens. The sequence goes on along the minus strand of NC_071627.1, from coordinate 24,292,058 downwards.
TGGACATGATGATCTTGAAGGTCTCTTCCAACCAGGTCTGTTCTATTCAGAACAGAACAGTTCTATTCTAATTGCACTTGGTTCATCCATGCTGCTGATGTGTAGTTCAGATATTGGTGTGTGGATGGAGAACTGTTTGACCCTGGGGATCTTTTAAGTATGGCAGTAGCAGAGTGCTGCTTCTGTGGCAGCTGATGTGTGCCTGAGGCCCTTGATCTAGATGGAGGAACTGAATCAGGAGTGTGGTAGATGGAAGGTGGAGCCTCTCCAGTATAGCCCAGCTGAGGCTGATTGGAACTCTTCAGTGTCAACTTCTGCCTTTCTTAGTGTGTTGTCTTCATTTGGAGGCATCTGCCTGCTTTGCACCAGCCACAGGGCTGATTAATAGCAAAGGGCCCAGAACAGGCACGTGATGAAGTTCTCTCTGGGTTTGCTGAGGTGAGATAGCAGCTTGGATGTCTCTCCTTGGCGGCCTCCAGTCTTGCTGGCAGTCAGTCCAGTGCCTTGCTCTGAGCATTACATGAATTGCATTAGGCATGAAGGAGTTGGACATGAAGGGATGGCACTGGGTGATGGCATCTCTAGGACCAAAATGAAACTTTCTGGCTCCTGAGTTGGGAGAGACAAATCCAACAAGTCAGAAGAGATGAATCAGCCCACAGGGTGTGATTTGGTGTAGAATGGCTTAAAACATTGGAGTTCTTTGGGGAGTAGCTTGAAGCTATGATTGTTTCCTTTGTGTGTAAGTCCTCAACTCTGGGCCAGATTCTCCTGCAGTGTAAGCCTGGAGAGCAGGAGGGGTGTCAGGCTGCCCTCCCTAGTTTGAAATCATCTTTGTGCTTAACAGCAGGATAATTTAGTTAGCCAGAGTGTTGCCAGCAATGGCTCTCCAGAAAGTAAAGAGCACAGACCCAAAAGGTGACTTCACTTTTGCTGTGGGTGGTTGAGGCAGGTCACCCCTCCTGAGGTGAGATCAGCAGACCAAGCCATCAGGTGGAGAGAGAGCTGCTTTCTTGTGCTGCTCCATGAACCTGCTGCTGTTGGTTGCAAGCATAACCTTTATGCTCCTGTTCACAGGGTGGGAAGCACAGCTCTAGAGCAGTGAGGTTTGGGTTTGTTCCATGTAACTCTCAACACCTTTTGGTTTTGTTTAAGTTTGGAATCCATTAGGGTTTGGGTTTTTTTTGCTATGTTTTTAAAGATACTTTTTAATTTTTTTGCCTCTTGCTGCTGGTATTTCAATAAACAAAACAACCCCAAACCCCCCCAGGGTTTTTCTCATTTCCTTTATCTCTTAACCCTCGAATCTTTTGGTTCCAAGGGTGGACTGAGGAGGTGTTGCAACTCTGCTGCCTTCCCGTGTGTGTGTTCCTCATACAAACATCTCGTTGGAAAGGCTTCTCTGGGTCTTTCTGGGAGAGCAAAGCTGCAGTGCTCATGGAAGCAGAGTCTGAAGTGCTGCAGGTGAAGAGTTCTGGTTTCTTCTTCTAGCATGCAGCCAGCCAAAACCTTCCCAGTTTGTGGGGATCTATGAAAGGATTTAAATCTGCAGTACCAAAAACCCCGCTCGATGTGTCTCTCTGAGCCTTCAGCCGCACTCTGATGGTTCTGTTGGGGGTGGTTGGGGTTTTCCCTTCTTTTACCCTGATGTTTTTAAACAGCCATCAGCTTGGCTGAATGTGCAGAGCTTGGAAGTGCTGCCCCGCGGTCTTCTCATGGAAATGAAGGCTGTCGAGGAGCCCTTGAGACGCAAGTGCTGCTCCAAGAACATGGAAATTCAGGAGAAGTGGAGTGGGCTGCCCTGCTGCTGGCTGCTAGCCTTCACTTTTGAGACCGAGGGGAAGAAACCTTCTCTTGCTCCCCAAGCTAGCAGGGAAGCAGAGGTGGAAATTGTAACTGAGGGTGTGCATAAGTGAGAAGAAACCTGGGGTTTGGCAGGGTGAGCACACAAAGGCTGAGCCTCAGTCCCACGGGGAGATCCTTGGAAGAGCTGCAGAAAGGAGAAATGGTGTGAGTCATACAGAAGTGGTGACACTGCTTGACCTCCTCCTGCTTCGGGATCCAGTTTGGTGAGCAGGACACCACCTGGCAGTGCCCCTGCTTGCCTCTGGGTTTTCCTCTGTGCCTCTGCACTGCACTGCGGGGGTCCCTCGGGTGATAATTGCACTGTTATGGTTGTATCTCCTGAAATGGGATGGGTTTGCTTCCAAAATAAAGGCTGCCATGCACAGCTCCCAGGAGGTTCCTGATGCTGCCATTACCTAGATGACACAGTCTAATTTGCAAGTGAGTAAGATCTCAAATTAAGTGCTGCCACAGCTCCTGGTTATTAAAAGCTTTAAAATATTTTACAGAAGGAAGAGGTTTTGTTCATCTTCCTGGGCTTCCTCCTTGGGGAATTAGTGGTATTAGAAGAGCTGCTAATTGAGTAGCTGGGAGTAGCTCACCAGTGTAAACTCTGCAATTGTTCACTTATGGTTTGGGCTGGTTTTCCCCCCACTCCTTTCCTCAGAAGAAAAGCTTTGGGCAAACCCTTGCAGCCCCACTCCAACCTGCATGCTGTATCTCATCAGTTGGAGGCTGCTATGTGAAAAGCAAATCTCTCACTGGCATTTAAGGCAATTAAATGTTGGGTGTGCTGTACCCTGTGCCAGGAGAAATGTGCCTTTCCTTGGCCTGGGTGCTCCCTGCCCTGTGGCAGCCAAGGCCCATGCCTGCTCTGACACCATCCAAAGAAACAAGGACTAGTAGAGCACAGGGCCCTGGAGCAGGCTGCCCAGAGAGGCTGTGAGAGGCTCTCTCTGGAGACTTTCAAAGCCAGCCTGGGTGTGTTCCTGTGTGGCCTGCTCTAGGGGGTCCTGCCTTGGCAGGGGGGTTGGACTGGATGCTTTCTGGAGGTCCCTTCCAACCCCTGACAATGTGGTTCTGTGCTCTAGAACAATTCCCTGGAAGTCAGGAACACTTGGGGAGAGGACACTGGTGATTGGGGGGTGAAGCTAGGCTTTCCCTTTAGCTTTCCAAACGAATGGAAGTGCTGATTCCCTTCCAGGTGCCACATTCCCCCTTTTGGCCTCTCTGCCTTCCAGCCCCTCTTCCAAACTGGCAGCACAGCCCCCCTGGATTGCGCTGGGTGATGAGGCTGGCTTCAGTTCCCTTGGGAAGCTGTTAACCTTCTGGTTGAGGATGCAGAGCAGGCTGCCTTCCGCCTGCAGCGAGGCATGGTAAGAGGTCCCAAAGTACCTGTGAACTGGCAGCCAGGCAGCCGAATGTAGATGTTTTCAGGTACTGCAGCAGCTTAATGCTCCGTTAGCATTGGCAAGGGCTGTGCCGAGGAGCGCTTTGTACTCAGCCGCCCTGAGTGCTTTGGGTCGGTAACGTGGAACGGGAAGAATCATTCCCCCAGCTGTGGGCATCTGGGTAGGAGCTTTGGAGCGAAGCAGTGCCCTCCTGTGTGGTTTCCTTCATCGCACAGGCACAGCAGGGGCGGCTGTCTGCAGCTCCACTGTGTGAATTCTCGCAGACAGCAGAGGGGAAGGCAGCTGCGTGCTGGAGAGCAGCTACCTGGACTGCAAACCAAAGCCCACACGAGTGCAGAGTGGAGGTATGAGGCTTGGGGAAGCTGTCGAGCATCTCTCCCCAGACTTCCTATTGAGCTGGAGGAAAGCCAGCAGAATTCAAAGTAGAAACTGAATTCTGAGGGGGGGAAAAATCCACCCCAGCCTGTTAATGCCCACAGCCTAAATAGGCTCTTCTTTTGCAGAGGCCAACTGGAGGCTTGTGTTGCTAAGACCTGTGAGGTTTCAGGTCTCTGGTGAACAGTCTTACTCTACAAGACCTTTATAGAGGGAATTCATCTTTCCTGTGAGAAACCTGAGGCAAATCTAGTTTGTTAAGCCTGGAAGTGGTTGTGCCCGCAGAGATGATTCACCAGTGGCACTGTGGGCACGGCTGGGGCAATGCTCAGCCCCACAGCAGGGAGTTTGATGTTGCCAGGTGGGCATCAATGAGGGAGAGGGGGGAAAAGCTTGCAGAGACACGATGGTGTGTAGCTTCCTGTCTGGGGGGGCTTTCTGTGTGGGTGATGGGTTTAAACCTGACTTCTGTACCTGCAGTCTCTGTGTCTGCCCAGGCTTTTGTGCATGAAGGCTTGGAAGAAACAACCTCCTAAAGCAGCCTCTGCTGTGATCACAGCCCAGCTGTGTCCTCTTTCATCTTCTCAGTCTGATCTCTGCCAGTGTTTTAAGTGCTCCAAATACCAGGTGGGTAAAGCTCTTAAGAGGTTTAGGAGAAGGAGGACCACGGTGAGAGCAGTGCTCAGGGAAGGACACTGCCTTGGCGTGGCAGAACCAAACCTCTTGCCTAACACATCTGCTGGGATCAGATCTGCACAGGAGTTGGGGCAGCTGCTTGTCCCTGATTGGGGCTGGGACCTACTCAGCCTCTTCAGCCTTTCCCTGAAAATCACTCTGAGCTTGGAAGGACAGGAAAGACTCAGGAGGAGTGTAGCTAACCCCTTGCTCTTGTTAGCACTTGCTAAGGGCTCTGTGGGTCCCCAGCCTTTTCTCTTTCTTTCCTTGCTGGAAGCAGAGTTGTGGAGGAGCTTGCTTTCATCTTGGCAGTTCCTGTTTTGAAGTGGTGTCCTGGGATAAGGGCTTTGCTTTTCTTTTGAAGATGCTCCTAGAAGAAAACTCATTAGAGGAAGTGCAGTTACAAGCTGCTGGGGCTCTTGTGATTTCACACTGGTGTGGAGCCCATGATCATGCATCACAGCTTTGCTTCCTGCTTCGCTGGGCAGCACCGGGGTGTTTACCAGCCTCAGGCATCCCAAACAGACATGAAATATTTAACTTGGGGGATTTAGTCCTTCCCTTTTCACTTGCTGTGTAGTCTGACAGGCTTGTAAGTCCTACAGATGAGTCCTTTCCAGGCATCAGCTGTGGTGGCTGCGTGGGGTGGGCTGTAGAAATGTTATCTCCTGCTCTTTCTGGGAGGAGGGCAGGGGAAATGCAGGGGGGCAATGCCTGCTAAAACCCCCCCTGCAGCCCACCTGCAGTGGGAAATGGCAGAAGAAAGATGGCTCCTGCTGGGCCCCCACAATATTAACAAACCTGGTGCTGAGGCAGAGCGAAGGGATGAGTACTTCCCTGACTCTGGGCTGCCCCTGACAGGAGAATCCTGTTGGCAGCTCCTCGTGGGCTCCTTGGTACTGGTGCTGAGGCAAATGCCCCATGGGCAGTGCCTGTGCCCATGGTGTGGGCAGCTGGGGTCAAGGCATTTGTGGATTAAAAGGCTGAAATAGAACAATAACAATGAGCACAGGATCCCAGCATGGTGGGGGAGGGTTGGAAGGGACCTCTGGAGCTCACCCAGTCCAACCCTCTGCTCCAGCAGGGCACCCACAGCAGCTTGCCCAGGAGCACAATGCCCAGGGGGGGTTGGAAGCTCTCCAGAGGAGAAGACTCCACAACCTCTCTGGGCAGCCTGCTCCAGGGCTCCAGCAGCCTCATACCAAAGAAGTTTCTCTTCATGTCCAGGGGAAGCTTCCTGGATTCCAGTTTGTTCCCATTGATTTTTGCCCTCTCCCTGGGCACCACTGATAAGAGCTTGGCCCTAGACTATCACCCCACACCCTTTAGCTCTTGCTGAGCATTGCTCAGATCCCCTCTGGGGCTGCTCTTCTTCAGGCTCAACAGCCCTAAGGCTGTCAGCCTTTGCTCCTCACAGAGATGCTTCAGCACCTTCATAGCCTCCACTGGGCTCTCTGCAGCAGCTGCCTGTCTCTCTTGACCTGGGGAGCCTGGAACTGGACACAATATTGCAGCTGTGGTCTCACAAGGGCAGAGTAGAGGGATGCTCCATTGGAAGGGTGGCACCAGAGACAAAAGGTCTCAGTGCTTCCAGATGGAAGTGCTGAGAGGTCTCCTTGACCCAGAGCAGGAGGAGTTAAAGCCTTACTTGGCACCCAGCTCCTGAGTGAGCAGAGCCCAGAGCCGTGGCTCTGAGGCAGGCAGATGCTCTCCAGAGGGCTGTGGGAGCTACTCATCTTTCACAAGCAAAGCACATGAATTAAGAGCTTCCCTGCACCGAGGCCACCCTGCCCCTCCCCTCGTGGTGACCCAGATTGCTGGTGTTTCCCCTCACTCTCCCTCTTCAGTGTATTGCTCTCCAGCCTGCCTGGAAGAGCAGCTCTCGGGCAGGAAGCTGCTGCAGGGCTGAGAGTGTTGGGAGGTTGTTTTAGAAGGCAGTGTGAGAAAGCAGGGCTGGCTCTGAAGGCAGAGCAAGGGCAGGAGTGTGGCTGGCAGGAGGGGGGAGCCTGGGGTCATGCATGCAGTTGGGACCCTGTGTGTGTCATGCACCTCAATGAAGCACTCCCAAGAGCATTTATTCCCTTGGGTTCCTCTCTGCACTTGGGAAGTGGATTTTATGGTCAGCTTGAATTCTGAGCCTGGTGAAAGGGACTGTATCAGGTGGTTGCTGTAGGTATGTTTCATACAGCAGCTAAAATGTCATTAAGGGGATAGAATCAATTCTGCAACAGAACTTGTTCTGGCTATTGGTCAGAGGGCGTGCAGGAAAGCTTTGCCAGTCACTCAGGCAGCACTCTGAGCATGCCAGGCTCTTCAGGGGCATTGCTCCCAACTGCCAGGCTGTGGAGGAAAAGAGGATTATTCTGGGGCTGTTCCTGAGCATTTAAAGTACAACTGGGTGCCAGGCAATACGTGCTCCACCAGGTTCTGAGGCTTTTGCCAGCAGGAATCCTTAGCCCCAAACTCCTTATGGCTGAGAGCTGGAAACAAGCTGTTGAGAGTTCAAAAATGAGTAAGAAATGTCTGATTTGATAAAACTTGGTTTATTCCAAAAGGGCTGAGAGAAACACACTGGAGTTTATGCTTGCTTTCTACATGGAAGGAAGGAGTTGGAATTACACCATCTGAAATTTGGTCCAGAGGAGATTAAGAACTGGCCACCTCTTGAGGAAGAAAATACTGAAGCCTGTTGCAGTTTATCTTACTTGAGCATAGGAAAAGATGGTAACCAAGACAATGGCATGGAAATGGGATTTAAAACATGGAACTGAAACCAAAGCAGCTTGCAGACAGGCTCCTCTCCATACACATCTTGTCTCTGTGTCTAATTGCACTGTCACATCCCCTCGTTAGGGTTAAGTTCTGTACCTTTATACACAGCACCTCTGCTGAGCTCTGCATGGTAAGGATGGGTTCAGGGCCACAGCATCTGCCACATCTACATCCCCATTCTTATGGGAGCAGGAAGAGAGAGGTTAGGGCTCTGGGAAGCTGCAGTTGAGTTGTACCTTGAGCTGCTGGGGTCAAAATGACAGGGGGGGGGAGAGCCCTTTGCCCACTGTGTGTGGGAAATAGAATCACAGAAGAGTCTGGGTTGGAAGGGACCTCCAAAGGTCATCCAGTCCAGCCCCCTCTCCAGTCAGCAGGGGCATCCTCAGCTAGATCAGGCTGCCCAGCAGATGTTGTTGATGAGTGTGTGTGCTGGAGCTGGGGCCGGCCTGGGAGTTTGCTAGAAAGCAGCAGCTGTGCAGCAGCAGCAGCTCGGCTGCCAAGGGGAAGCAGAGGCTGGGAGAGCAAAACTGGGATGGGTGAGCATTTCAGGTGATGAGCTTTGCTGGTGAATCAAGCTGATGCCAGAATGCTAAGCATGCTTCCAGTTGTGCTAGGTGTATCTAAAGAGCAAGGAGTGGGGATGCTGTGCCTGCAAGCAACTTCTCCTCTCTCAAACACTGACCTCTGGCTCCCAGCAGTTCTCTCCTCTGTGTCCTGAACTCGGAGCACTCTGCTCTCCCCTTTCATTAGCTTACACACTGCCAACGATATTTCTTTTCTCTCCTTCCTTCTCCCCACCCTGGTTTATTTTGGTTGCATGCCATGGCAAATAAGTTTTCTTTTGTAGCTTAAGAAAGCTGCAAACAAATTCCTCGGGTATTTGGTGTGTCACAGAACTGGTAACTCAAAACCTGATGGAGGGTGCAGGAAAAGCAGCACAGCCCCCCTTGCCAGAATGACAATCAAAAGCTTAAAGAAGCATTTTCCCACCACCACCACCACATTTTCTCCTCTTGCCTGGCAGGACTCCCATTGCATTACCACGCAGTTTCAGCAGCAGTTGAGAGAAATGGGTCTGGAGAGCAAACTCATCCCCTCAGCGCGGAGCTGTGAGGTTAACACCCTGGGGGGGCGGTTTTTTCACATTTGATGCTATGGCTTCCTAAACGTGGGGGAAAAGCTCCACCAGCTGCCCAAACCGGCGCCTCTTGCGAGCGCAAATACCCTTGTACGGACGCCGCAGGGGTGGAGGGTGACATTTGCATACATCTAGAGCCTCCTGTGCGATCGTGGGTCGGGGTTTTTGCGCGGAACCGTTTCAATTTGCTAACCCCTTCTCCCCTTGCTTCAGAGCAGAGCTTTTTATTTACAGCCGTTCCCCTTTGCGTGCAGCAGGTTTTTCAGCAGTCTCTTCCTGCCACGCAGCCTACGGAGGGTCCCCTCCGTTCGCTGCCCCGCAGCAGCGGCCCTTTCTTGCGCGGGGAGGGTTCCCGGTGCCTGCTGCTGCTGGTGCAAGCCATAGTTTCTCTCTAGGGTCAGACAGCTTGTGTCCTCCACGGGCTCCTCGCCTCTCGGAGCGATCTGTCGTAAGGAAGAGTGGCGAAAAAAGAGTTTTTCAGCTGGCAGTTGATGAAGAGCACAATGAGTGTCACAGTCAAGAGCAGAAAGAAAAACATGATGATGTAAGTCACCAGGTCTGGCTTGTTGATCTCCCCTTCCTTTAAGACCCTGGCCGTGGACATGTAAAAGGCAGAGGAGCTCACGGGTCTGGGAGTGCCGCTCAGGTAGGGCGTGTTGGTCTGAATGATGAGGTGAGCTTCGGTGGCACTGGTTGAATTTAGCAGTTCACTGTACATGTTCTTGCTTAAATATCCTCCACGGTACAAGTAAAGCAGGAGAGAGATGCGGTCAGTCTTTGGCATGGGCAAGAAAGAATGTTTGCGCTCGCAGGAGGCTGCAAAGCAGCCGCATGTTGTCTACGAGCGAATGAATTCCCCGGCGCGGCTCGCTGACTTTCTTTGCGATCTTCTCGGCTCCTATTTATTTACAGCATTCATCCACAAGTATTAATCAGAAACGAAACGGGTACCTTGCGTCCTGGCCCTGGTTCCCCCAGCACACCTCTTTCGGGGCAGTGCTCTGGATCATCTGCCGCTCAGCCGGGATGGGCTGGGAGCTCCGGCAGTCTGCTGGGAGCCCTGGTCCACCCGCATGGATAAAGGCTCTGCCTGCCCCAGCTCCAGAGCTGGCAGAGAGGAGACCAGGCTCTGGCTGGCAGAGCTCACCGGCCCTGAAGGAAAGGCACGATGGATTTCCAGCCGATTTTCGGGAGCAGGAGGCACACGAATCCAGGGTAAAAGAGCAGGGGAGAGGCGGCTGCTGCTCCAGGATCCGCCTGGGTTTGCCGTTGCGGTTCTCTGCCTCGGCAGGCTCCGTGCTGGTTGAATCCCGGGGCTGTGAAGCGTTCCTTGACTTTCTCAATCCTAGTGAGCGGCACGCTGTGAAGCCAGCCTCAAGAGGCTGAGCTTTCCGCGGGAGCTTTCCAGGCACTCCTCTGGGGGGGCTTGGAGAGGGGGAAAAAATAAAAAAGGAAATAAAAGAAATAGTAATAATTAAAATTAAAACCAAATCAATGAATGGAGCAAGTCCCTTGGCTTAAAAACAAAAAGGGCATTAAAAAGAAGCAGCCTCCCCAGGCGTGGAAGGGTGGGCAGCGCCTTGCAAACCTGCTCCCTGCCCGTGGCTCAGCTGAGTTCTGGGGTGGGACTGTTCTCTCAAACAGGACTTTTCCCCCCGCCGGCAGAAGCTCCACCGCAGCGTCACCGGGTGCCGTGGGAAGGGGAGAACCGCACGGTGGTGCCGAGCAGCTCCGCAGCCCGCGGTGCCCCTGGCACTGACATGATGCTGGAAAGGAAGAGATCTTCTGATAAATCCCCGTGAGTGCCTGAGCCTCCGGCTGGAGGTTCTGAGCTGGGGGAGGGTAGCAGAGAATGGGACGAAAAAGAAGAAAATGGCATCAAACCCTTCCTTTCCTCCTCAGACCTTTGTTGTTCAAATCGAGTGTAATTACAAATGTCTTCTTTCTTTTCTTTTCGCTCTGTCTCGTCCCCGGCACCCTCTCCAGCCTGACAATTAGCATGTTAATTTAGTTTTTTCATCAAATCTCTTTTATGCTGCTATTAGCTGCTGGCTGCTCGCCAGCTCGCTCTCACAAGCTCTGGCTCCCCTGCGTCAGATGGGCTCCGAGGCTGCTTTTGTTTTAGCGCTGTGCGACTTGCAAAAGGGGCAAGGGGCAGAGCTGGGGGTTAGAGGAGCGAGGAAGTGAGGGGCACTGGGTAACTGGGCAGGGGGAAGGGTGGAACGCTTTCTCCGCTCCCGAGGTGCTGATCCAAGCAAGGGCTAAAGCTGCTTATGCTGAGATTTTGCAGCCCACAGTCCCCTGTGGTTAAAGGTTTCACTTAGCATTGTAAATGTTCCTGCTGGGAGAGGGGGGATGGAAAGAGGAGAAATCCTCTGGCCACACGGGCTTTAAATAAATGAAAATGAAGCCTCTGCTAGGTGGCAGCCCCCTCTGAGGTGCAGGCCGGAGTGTTCCTGATCTCCTGCCAAGCCCCAGGTGCTCCAGTTAAATCTCTTCGCCTCCTGCAGCTCTGATGGGGCAGTCGATGGTTAAAACCATCAGGTTCAAAAGGCACCTTTAAGATCATCAGCTCCATCTGCTAACGCGGCACTGCCGGGCGGCCACTAACGCGTGTCCCTCGGCGCCACATCTGCAGGGCTTTGAACATCCCTGCTCACTTCCTTCGGCAGCTGCCCCTTTGCCTCCACGTCTGGGGCACCTTCCAGTCACAGGGAGAGCTTCCATAAAGGCTTTCCTGATTTTTAGTTCTCTCTCCCTCGTGTTTTTTTCACTCCACTTTTCAGCCCAGGTGACCTGGCTCTTCCCCGGGCCGCTCTCCAGGAGGGCTGGGAGGTCTTTCCCTGCCTGTACTTAATGCTTCTCCTGGGGCCAGGCCTCCTGCCCGCAGAGCCCCGGGAGCTGCGCCTATTTACTCAGTGTGGGTTCAAAGAGCAGGACGCCGAGGCGGGCAGCCAGCGCGGGGCTTGGAAAAGTCAACAGAGCCACGAAAGAAAGGCTAATGCCGTTTGGCTAATGCCGTTTGCGACCGTTTCACCTCCTGTGTCTCCTGGAAATCAGAGAGTGTGTGAGCTGCAGCGCAGCGTGGATGTCTGGAAGGCTGGATGCCTCCCCAGGACCAGCCCCTCTTCAGCTCCTTACCCCCTGAGCTGGCTTTGAGCTTACCCAAACTTTGCATCCTTCTTTTATTTGTTGACTTTCTCGCTTTTATTGGTCTGCAGGAAGAGCAGGAAGGCTTCGGGGGGCCGAGTGCTATAAATTGCAGGTACAGCTTCACATGCTGGAGTTAAAAGTTGGCTGTAAACAGCTCCTCTGCAAGCGCCACCAGCTCTGCAGGAGCAGGGGAGCTACTACAAAGGATGCACGTGAGTGCCATGGTCCCGGGAGCCTTTTGTCCCTCCACAGAGATGCATTTTTGGAAGCCCTGCTTGATGGCTTGGGGTCAGAGTGGGCATGGGTGGGGAGAAGTGGTCTGTGCCAAGGTGGCTCCCTGGAGACCCTGTGCTGAGAAACCTGAGGCTCTTCAGCCTGGGAAAGAGCAGACTGGGGAAGGGATCTTATAAATGCATGCAAGTACCTAAGGAGTGCAGGTCATGAGCATGGGGCTGGGCTCCTCTGTGGTGGGCAGTGACAGGGTCAGGGCCAGGGGGTATGAATTAGAGCGCAGGCTTTCATTTGAACTTAAGGATAAGCTTCTTTCCTGTGGGGCTGCAGGCTCCCCAGGGAGGTTGTGGAGTCTCCTTCTCTGGAGGCTTTCAAAACCCACCTGGATGTGTTCCTGTGTGGCCTGCTCTAGGTGACTGTGCTTTAGCAGGGCACTTGGACTGGATGGTCTCCAGAGGTCCCTTCCAGCCTCTAGCATTCTGTGGTTCTCCAGCTCCTTCTGACCCTCCTGCCCCTGGGGAGCATTCCCCTGAGCCATCAAGGTGGAGAGAACAGCGACATGGACAGGCCAGTGACTCTGATGCCAGGAGGGGGCAAATGGGCTGTTTGGTCTGCCAGGTCAGTGCCCCCATGCCACCTCAGGTGGCTGCAGGTCTGTTCCCTGCAAACGTGGGGTGACCCCTCTAAGCCTCCTCTCTTCCCCCTCTCTGCATGCAGGCTACACAGAGCCAGACTCTATCTTTATTTTTGCTCTTTTGCTCCTGCACAATGTTCTCTCATTCCTGGAAAATCTGTCTTCTGCCCTGAAGGTGGAGTGGTTCAGCTCCAGCCTCTGGGTCGAGGATCCCTGTTAATGCTCACGGTCCAACCCCTCTGTGGTGGGATAAATCCTGGGGGTGTTTCACACAGGCTCAGGAGCTCCTGCTTGTTGGCTGGCTGAGGCTGATGGAGAAGCTGATGAGGAGGCCTGGGAGTAAGTCAGATGTGTTTTCTGCATCACTATGTCCAGGCTTGAGCTTAGAAAAGCCAAATTCCTCTAAATACTACTTGCATTGCACAAATAAGAGCTGATCCTTTGCTTGTGTCTTCCTTTGGAAAAGCACTTCAAATCCTTAGCTCCTTCTAAGTTTTCCTCCTTAGCTTTTAATTTGTTTATGTAGTAGCTTGGGTTTTGTTGTTTCTTGGGTTTCTTTCCACCCCCCCTCCACTTTTCCAGCCCTTAATGAATGTTTTGTCACTGGTTTTTTACTGTGCACTGGCACTGGTCCTGCAGGCACAAACATGGAGCCTCTGCCACTGGCTGGAGTCTCACAATAATAAACCTTTGGGTCTTGTAACTTCCTGGTGCCTTTGGAAGCCAGGTCACCATTGCTGCTCCTGGTGGCCTCATGGGGACAATCCCAGGGCTGAAGAGACTCTCTGCCTGCCCCCATCTCACCATCCCCTATGGGCACATCTTCCTCCTGGAGCAACAACACACCCCAAGGAATTTATTGGTGTTCATGGTGACTTGGAGGCAATTCTGGCCTGAGCTTGGTCCAGCCTTGCTGTAGTGTAAGGCTGAGGGATAGAACTGTTGAGACAGGGAGAGACCTTTGAGATCAAGTCCAGCTGCTCCCCTGGAGCTCACAGTCCCACTGCTGCTGCTAAGCCACTGCCACTAAGCCTCCTGTGGAGATGAAGGGCACGTCTGCCCCCCTGCAGCCACGCTGAACCTGGGCAGCTCTTTGATCAGGTTCTGTGCAACAAGGAGGCTGTTTTGCAACTCCCCTTCTGGTCTGAAAACCAGACTTAATAATCCTTCCTTGAGCTGCAGGAGTCTGGAGGATTAATTACTGAGGGTGGCAAGATGCTCTGACGCAGTAGCGAAGCCTGAGGAATCTTTTAAACCAGAGGGAGCTGAGCCCTGGGAGTGGTGGAGCTGGAGTTTCAAATCCTAGAATTGCTTAGGTTGGAAAAGACCTTGCAGCTCATCCAGTCCAGCTGTTAACTGAGCACTGCCAGCTCAGCACTAATCCATGGCCCTCAGCATCACATCTACATGGCTTGGAAATCCCTCCAGGGAGGCAGATTGCACCACTGCCCTGGGCAGCCTGAGCCAGCGCTGGGCAGCCCTTTGGGGGAAGAAATTGTCCAACCTGAACCACTCCTGCAACAGCTTGAGGATGTTTCCCCTTGTCCTATTGCTTGTTCCATGGGAGAAGAGACCCATGCCCACCTCACTCCAGCCTCCTTTCAGATAGCTGTAGGGAGTAGGTTTTGCCACCCACTAGAAAGTGAAGACCTCATCTTGCTCTGCCACAGAGCAGCTTTGCCCCAGCAGGGCAGCCCTCCCCTCTGAGCAGCACCAGGGCTGCTGCAGCTGTGCTCCCCTGCTCACACCTGCTAATGAAGCAAATGTGTGGCTCAGGGTTGGTTCTTTATTCCAGGTCTCAGTGTGAGCTCAGCCTGCTGGCAGCTCAGAGAAGCAATGATCCTGCAGATGGGGCTGGCTCTGTGGCTCTTCTGTGACTCCACAGGTGCCCCTCGGTGATGGGAGCAGCAGGTCAGCAGCACATTACCCTTCTCAGCCTGGCCATAAACTCAAGAGGTTTAGACAAACTTCCTGTAGGGAGGCTCTCAGCAGGGCTGGCTGCTGCTTCAGGGCAGACAAAAAGTGCCAGGGGAGTTGAACAGAGTGTTCCTCAGCAGGCCAGGGAGCTGGGGAGCTGAACTGTGTGTGTGCTGCTTGCTAAAGCAAACTGGGCTTGTCATCCCTAGCAGGCTGACTCAACACACCCCTTAGCTCCTGGGCTTTCCCTCCCTCACCGTGGTGCTGCTAAGGTACAAACACCCTGCAAAACACAAGGAGCATGTCTGGGGCGGGGGGCACTGCCTGTGGTGGTCAGTCCTCAGCAGAGCCAAGGTTTCCATCAGCTCAACTCTTGTCTCCCAAACTGAAGTTATCTGTAGGGTGGCAGAACAAAATTCCTTGTTTCTTTATCTATATTTATAGAGAGATATAAAAACATTTATTCTTATAATCACCTTCATCCTCCCTCCCTCCCTGTGCCTTCATCCTCCCTCCCTCCCTGTGCCTTCATCCTCCCTCCCTCCCTGTGCCTTCATCCTCCCTCCCTCCCTGTGCCTTCATCCTCCCTCCCTATTTAATCCTTCATTAAGAAAAGCCAACTTCTGCCTATTTTTCTGCTCTCCAACCCCACCTGCAGATGTATCAGGAGAGGGCATAGCTGCAGCTTCAGCTCCTGCAGCAAAGCTGACCTGCAAGATTGGCACTGCTCACTGAACACAGCCCCCCAAAGAGGGGAGGAGGGAAGGATCATGGACTGTAGGGTTTTGTGTCTGTTTGTTCCTTATTTTCCAGCAGAGTCTGGATCCTGGAGAAGGACTTGATAAATGTTATTGGTGCTCTTGGGTTAGGCTGCCTTTAATTATAGGAGAGACAATACAATGGCCCCACCTGGAGCAGCCCCAGCCTTGAATCAGGTGGAATCAGTCAGTCTTTCTTGTGTCCCCTGTTTCTAAGGCTGCCCATAAGCCTTGGAGCATCCTCTCCTTGTTCCCATGGGAGGAGGCTGGTCAGGCCTTTACAGAGAGCAAGGCTGGCTTCAGAAGCAAGAGAAGAGCCCAGCTGGGAGGTAGAGGTGGGAAAAGAGATCTGCTGTCCCTGCCCATGGCGGGGGAGCTGGGACTGGATGATCTTCAAGGTCCCTTCCAGCTCAAGCCATTCTATGGGCTGTAAGCAGCATCTGCTGGAGGGGAAACAACTCTTACTCATCTTCTTGGCTTTCCTGTGGTAGATTAACCTTGCCAGTCCTCTCCTTCAGCTCTGGTGACTGGGTGCCTTTGGCTCTCATTGCCCAAGACTGCAATTACCATTAGTCAAGGCAAGGTAGCCACTCACAGTTGCCAAAAGGGATGGGCCTGCACAATGCTGGAGCAGCCCTTGCCTCGGGAAGCCTTGGGGAGCTGCTCCATGGTGAGCTGGTGGCTGGTCTGAGCATGCAGCATCCTGGTGTTCCTTGGCCACCTCCCAGGGAAGCTGTCAAATGCCCTCAGCTGTGAAATTTGTGCTTATTGAATGCATTCAGAAAATCTATCAGCATGTGACAAGGGTTATTGTAATCATCTAAACCCTTATTGCTTCTGGAACAGCTGCTCTTGCTTGGAACAGACAAACTGGGTTTAATATCAGTGCCATGGGTTTGTGGAAACAAATTTGCAAAGCTGGCAAGCCAGCACCAGTCAGGGTAACAACAGCCTCCTCCTCCTCACATCTGCAGCAGGACTCCTGGACAGAGAGCAAGCAGCAGCACCTCAGCCCCCTGAGATAAGTGCAACTGATGCTCCTCCCCTTGGTAAGATCAACCTTCGCCTGGTTTTTGACTTGGCCAGGGAAAGTGGTGCTCCCAAGGACTCTTTCTGCCTGAGCTGATGCAAGAGGATGTTACTCAGCCCTGCTCCTTGCCTAGATGGAGGCAGACACATTCCTGCTGTATTGTGATGAGTTGTGAATCAGTGCTGGTCAGCATCAGGGTACAGTACTGGGATTGAATGTTGTGCTCTCTAGTCAGCAGAGAGCTCTGAGGACAGCCAGCTAAGGGGCTTTTAACTTTGCTTAGCAGGGCAGTGATCTGACCTGCTGTCTCTTAACCCACTGCTACGTGTTTAAGCAGAGGGAAAGTCAGTGATCAGGAAGAGGAATTGCTGTGTTGAGATCTGAAAGAGGAAGGCTGCGACCCTTCTGCGAGGCTGCACCGCTCCAGCCATTAATTATGGATGCTCGCTAATTACAGCTGATGCTCTGCCATCAAATCTCCTTAACCCAGCCTTTGAATCGATCTTCAGTAGGGCAATTCAGACGTGGGGGGACTGTCCCTTGGAAAAGGCTGAGCTCTCACCTCACCTCTCCTGGCATCCATGTTTAACAGTAAGGGAAACGGCTAAGGAAGAAACTCATGCTTAGGAAGATCAAAGTCATCAAATGCTCTTAATTGCCTTGGAGTTGTATAGCTATGAGCTTTCCCCCCTCTGTTAGCTACATTTCAGAGCTCTCAGCTGTCCCCCAAGACAGCCTGCCCCTGTGTTTGGCTGCACACTCGTGTGCTGAGAGAAATAAATCCCTAGAGCAACCTAGCTCTTCTTCTCCTCAGCTTTTCTCCCCCTCCACCCCTTTCTTTGCCTTCTCCCCCCTCCACCCCTTCTATGTTCTTCTCAAGAACTGAAGCAAAGCCCTACTCCTCCTTAAATAAAGCCCAGCCCAAGCTGTTTGGTTAAACTGAGAGCTCTGCTGCCCTTAGAGTACACCAAATCCACCTTCCTGGCAGGAGTGGGATAAATCTGAGTATTTTTGTTTAGTGTTTCTGCTTCTGCCCTTCTCCTCCTCCTTGAGCTGCCTCAGTCTTCTTTCTTTTTATGTTTCCAGACTCTCTGCTGAATGTTTATAGGGTAAATTTCAGCTGAGTTGCTTAAAATCACCCTTCTCAGGTGGGATTTTTGTGTCCCCATTCATTTCTGGGGAATCCTGGAGGGTGGGAAGGGCCAGAGATATTTGGCTGCTGCAGCTTGCCAGTGATAACTGCATGGTTATCAGTGGACAAAATACTGCATGGAATCAGAGGATGGTCTGGGTTGGAAGGCACCTCCAAAGTTCAGCCAGTCCAACCTCCTCTGCAGTCAGCAGGGACACCCTGCACTGGGTCAGGTTGCCCAGAGCCCTGTTGAGCCTCACCTTGAATATCTCCAGGGCTGGGGCCTCAACCACCTCCCTGAGCAACCTGTTCCAGTGTCCCAGCACCCTCATGGTGCAGAACTTGTTCCTCGCATCCAATCTCAATCTGCTCTGTTCTCATTTCAAACCATTGCCCCTGGTCCTGTCCTTGCAGGCCTTTGTCCTGGCCTCTGCAGACTGCTTTTAACCCCTCCAGGTACTGGCAGGTTGCTCTAAGGTCTCCCTGGAGCCTTCTCTTCTCCAGACCCCCAGCACCCTCAGCCTGGCCTCACAGCAGAGCTGCTCCAGCTCCATGGTCATTTTCATGGCCCTCCTCTGGACCCTCTCCATCAGGTCCATGCCCTTGCTGTGCTGAGGGCTCCAGAGCTGGACACAGCACTGCAGGTGAGATCAGTTTGTGTATTGATACAATTTGCCTATTGATCCAAACCCCTCGACTGCAGTTTTGCCCCAGCTTTAACTGCAGTGTTTAACTCTTCCACTGCCAGGGTGTTCCTGGAGCTCTTGCCACTGCTTCGCCCTCTCCAGTGCTGCACTTGGCAGCAGTGTCTGGGCTCTAGGTGATAGCCACTCTGCAGCCTGGCCCTGCACAGCTTTTCAGCTGCTGACAGATTTCCAGAGAAGTCCTTTCTGCTTTTGGTACTTCAGAGGGATCTGGCAGGCTGCAAATGTGGCATCAATATTTTTAATGGTTATTTAGGGAGCAGAGTGTTTGGACATGCTTGAAAATACCACTGGGCATCTCTTTGCATGTGTAGGTGCCTAAATTGCTGAGAAAAAGGAGCCATCTGCTGTCTCTGGACCTGGAGCCAGAGAAAACATGCATGCTAGTGAAATGAGGAGCATTTAGGCACATACTTCCCCCTTGATGATGTGCTCAGCCCTTATTGTCTCTCTCTATTGTGCGGAGGAAGAGTTTACAAAAGGCTGTGAGCGGCTCCCGTACCTCTCTGCTCTCTGCGAGTGCTTCGCAGCTGAAGGCAGGGAAGATCAGCTGCAAAAATCCCCGCGTTCTGTGTTCTGCCCTGCACCTTCGACATGCTGTAGAGCTCCTGCTCTAGGTAAGCAATTATTGATTTGATAAAGGGCACTGCCAATTGCTTCCAAAGGAAGTCCTGGCATAACTTTGAGCCAGGGCAAGCTACTTCCCTGCCTTAAAGGCTCTGTTTTCTTCCATCCTTTCCAAAGAGGGTTTCAGATTTGGTCTTTTGATCCATGTGACATTCCTGGGAGGACAACAGGAGAGGGTCTGGAGTGCAAACCATTCTGATGGCAGAAATCAGTCCTGCCCCGTGCCTGCCTTGGCTCAATGCGACGGAGAGAGGCTGAGCCCCTGAGTGCAGAGCCCCTCCTGGTTTGTGCATGGTGCCAGGGCTGCAGAGCAACACAGGATCCTGACATGCAGAGCAGAAAGCCATCCTCTGCCCCACTTGGGAGGCACTGAGGTCTGGACAGCTCCCAGTAGGAGCCTGCCAGCAGTTTGGGGGTGTTGGGTTAAATGAACCCAGAGAAACACTGGACAAAAGCCAGCTCTCAAGGTAGTTGTTCCAGCCTCAGCCTGGGGTGGAATTAGTGACATCAGTAATAGTGCCATAGGCTCATGGAATGACAGAATGGTTTGGGTTGGAAGGGACCTTTAAGTGTCAGGTAGTCCAAGCCCATGCAGTGAGCAGGGATGTCTGCAGCTGGAGCAGGTCCCTCAGAGCCCCAGACAGCCTGACCTGCAGTGGTGCCAGGCATGGGGCAGCTCCCACCCCTCTGGGCAGCCTGGGCCTGGCTCTCCCCACCTTTGGTGTAATAAGCTTCTTCCTTCTCTCCACTCTGAATTTCCCTCTTTTAGTTTCAAACCATCAGCCCTTGTCCTGTCACAAGAGGCTCTGCTAAAATGTCTATCCCCAGCTTTCTGGCTGGCCACATGCAGCACTGAAAGGCCACCAGAAGGGCTCCTGAAGCCTTCTCTTCTCCAGGCTGAACATCCCCAGCTCTCTCAGCCTGGCCTCACAGCAGCATTGCTCTGACCTCCTCTGGCCCTGCTCCAGCAGGTCCCTGTCTGTGCTGAGCACTCCAGAGCTGCCCCAGCACTGCAGGGAGGTCTCAGCAGAGCACAGCAGAGGGGCAGAATCCCCTCCCTGCCCCTGCTGCCCACACTGCTGGGGATCAGCCCAGGGCAGGCTGGGGCTGGGCTGGCAGCTCTCAGTGCCAGCTCACCTCCAGCTCTGCACCCCCAGCACCCCAAGTCCTTCTCCACAGGGCTGCCCTTCACCCCCAGCCTGTGTGGGTAATGAGGATTGCCCTGCCCCAGGTGCAGGACCTTGCCTTTGTCACTGCTGACCCCTGTGAGGTTCACACCATTTCAGCAGTGACTCTTTGACTACAGGACGAGGCATTTGCTCCTGACCCTGCTCCCTGACCCTTTTCCTGCAGTGTTTCCTGCCAGAATTAATGAGAGCCTGGCTGAGGCTGGGCCAATTCCCTGACTTGCACACTGTCAGTCAGGGAGCAATCCAAATGTTCGCCCACTCCCTCACCCATTTGATTTCTGCCTGCCACCACCAGCAGCACATGACATGTTTTGTGGAGGAAAAGCAGATCTTCTCTCCTCTTCAGTCTTAGGGGGGAAAAAAGCAGCCCCACGACTCTCAACTCTCTAATCGCTTCCTATAAACTAAATTGCTTTATCTGTCTTAATACTGTCATACTTCTCTTCTCCAGTCATCTACTCCTTCCATCTGTGTGCATAACTCTCAGCTTTTCTACACCTACTCTATGTACTCTCAGGTGTCAAAATCCAGCCTCAATCATTCCTGTCATTCCTCTCTTGTTCCTGCCAGGATAGCTGGCACACCCCCAGCGTTCCTCAAGCCTCTCTGGAGCCTTCCTGGGCTCTCTCTGCAGAGTTCACATGAAGCAGGGCATGACTGAGTTTTGCTCTGTGGGTTTGCCACCTGAGATTTCCTGCTTCTTCCTCTGGAAGTGACTGGCTGGTTTTATTGCTGTGTGAGCCCTGCTGCCATCAGAGACTGGCCCAGGCTGGAAGGGGCCTCCAAAGGTCATCCAGTCCAACCTCCCTGCAGCCAGCAGGGACATCCTCAGCTAGAGCAGCAAAGCAGAACTTCAGGGGGTTTACACCTTGCCCCCACTCCTCCCAGGCTTGGCTTGCTGCTTCTCCTGGAGTGGCTCCTGCTTTGCCCCCTGGCACAGGCTCCTTGCACCCATGTGCAGAACGTTGCTCACTCAGGTCACCGTCTTGCAGTGGGAAAGGGCAATTGCTTTCCTCTCTCAGAAAGCAGCTGCAGCACCCACGAATGATGACCCTTCCTCATTTCCATGTCTCAAGGGGATAACTGCAGGGGGGGAGGAATCCCTCTTGGAAGCTGTGCCCCCTGAGAGTTTAATGTGACAGTGTCCCTCTCCTGCCCAGCCATGGCTCACTGCTGTCCAACACCAGGCAGTGGGAGCCTCAGGAATTCTTCCTCTTGGGATCCGAAGGCAATCCCTCAGCAGCGGCCCCGCAATGGTTTGTGCCAGGGGCTGCACTGCCTGCTGTGTCTCACACAAACTCCCCCTCCTCTCCCGCAGCTACTCTGGGTAGAATTTCCTGTCTCTGCTCCAGGTCCCAGCCTGTCCTCAGCACCCACCCCGGGCAGCCTGATCTAGCTGCGGATGGCAGCTGGCTGCAGAGGGGGTTGGACCGGCTGAGCTCCGCAGGTCCCTTCCAACCCCGAGCAGGCTGGGAGCCCACGTTCAGAGCTGGAGCAATCCTCTCATGAGAGACTTTGATGCTTTGGGACTGAGTTAGTTAGTTAGTTAGTTAAACCAGCTCAATTAAAAAGCTTTGCTCTGCTAGCTCCAAACACTTTTACATGTGTGTGTGTGTATATATAGATATTTAATTATGATTTATTCTCCTTTTTGTTGTTATTGCCAAGGGATCCTTCCAGGGTATGGAGATTTAGAGATTATATAGATATCATTTTTTACATTATTCTGATTTATTTTCCTTTTTTTTTTTTAATTATTGCCAAGGAATCCTTTTAGGGTATGGATATTTTTTAATCTATATATTTAAAACTATTCTTATTTATTTTCCTTCTTTGTTGTTGCCCAGGAATCCTTTTAGGGTATGGATATTTTTTTATATATATATATTTTGTTTCAATTATTCTTATTTCTTTTCCTTTTTTCTTCTTGCCAAGGGCTCCTTCTCCTCCACCCAATGCCTTATGTGCATCACAGCTCGGTGGGGAAAGAGGAGACAAGAGAGGAAGCAGCAGCAGGCGTGGGAACGCCCTACAGCAGAGCTGGTCAGGATCCAGCCCAAGCTGTGTGGGACACAAAGCCCTGCAGCTCTGCTCACAGAAGCTGCAAGCAGACAGGAGGAGCACGATGGCAACTGGCTGCTCCCAAAGAGAGAGGTCCTTAGCTCCAGCCTCAGAGCTTTTGGCTCCTTGGCAAGCGCTGAGCCCTGCTCGCTGGATCCGAGCTTGCTCCTCACAAAGAGCTTGGCTCTGAGATGTGTTTGCTGATAAAGGGAGAGGTGTTTGCAGCAGGAAGAGCCACAGCTCAGAGCGGTTTGCAAGTGTGTGGCTGCAGGGACTGGCTGCCTGCAGAAGGAAGCCTGTGCTGGGCGAGCTCTGCTCACATTGGAGCCAGGGGAAAAGTTGTGCCGTGTGGCAGGAGGCAGAAGGGTGAGCTCCCACTCTCCATGTGTGGCATTTGATGTCCAAATGAGGCAGGCACTTATGCTTCCAAAGGGGTGAAGTCATCAGAGTGCAGCAAATTTAGAGCAAGGAGCTCTGTGGTGATGTAGAGAGCAGATCTGTTAGTAACCCAAAAGTAGGTCATTCCCTCCTCCAGCGATGGCTGGTGAGCTGGACACCATGAGGCAGTGAGCTCTGCAGGAGACCCAGCACAGAGCTGTCTCCATGGCACCATTTTGGTCACAATTTCTTTTTGAAGGACCTGGTGGTTGCTGAGCTGTCTTGAGCAAGCCCAGGAGCCAGCAACCTGCCCTGGTGGCCAAGGAGGCCAAGGGCATCCTGGGGTGCATTAGAAGGGATGTGGTGAGTTGATCAGAAGAGGTTCTGCTCCCCCTCTACTTTGCCTTGGTGAGGCCACATCTGCAATATTGTGTCCAGTTCTGGGCCCCTCACTTTGGGAAGGACCTCAGGGAACTGCTTGAGAGAGTCCAGCCCAGAGCCACAGAGCTGCTGCAGGCAGTGGAACATCTCCCTGTGAGCACAGCTGAGGGAGCTGGGGCTTGGAGCTGGGAGCAGAGGAGCCTGAGGGTGACCTCACTGCTGGTGGTAAAGATGTGCAGGGCTGCAGCCAGGCTCTGCTCAGGGATGTCCAAGGGGCACTGGGGGGCAAGTTGGAGCAGAGGAGATGCCAGGGGCACAGAAGGGAAAACTTTGTCCCTGTGAGGGTGCTGAGCCCTGGAGCAGATCCTGCCTGGTCCCACTGCTGTGGGCTTCCCAGGGTCAGCTGTAAGGGCTGAGGGGAGGTGCAAGTGGAGGAGGGTGTGGGTTAGATGAGCAACTTCCTCCTGGTAACACCTGGAGGTGTTCAAAACTGTGCAGGCTTGGCACTGTGGGACGTTGTTTGATGGCCATGCTGGGGTTGGTTCAACAGTTCAACTTGATGACCTTTGAGGTCTTTTCCAACCAAACCATTTCTATGATTCTAAGGTCCAGGAGCATTGTGACCCAGAGGTGCTCAACAAAATAGCTCAGCCAGCACTCAGGAGGCTAGGCTGAAAAATCTGCTGTGAGAGGGGGAAAAAAGACAGGAGGGGAGGACACTGTTACAGCTCAAACCATCGCTGCTGGAGTTCTTTCATCAGCAGTGGCTCAGACGCTGCTCCTCTGCCTTAGTCTGAGTTAGCCTGTGCTCTCCACTTGAGTTCAGTGACTTCACCAGGGCTGCTCACACTCTCCAGCACAGACTCTTGGCAGTGAGGGTGAAAGGGTCATGCCTCAGTCCCTAGACTGCGTTTCAGAACTCTTTATCCAGCCCCTGAAGTGTTGGTGCCGTCTGCTCAGAGGGAAGAAGTGAACTGTGGGAGACCCTGGGCTTAGCTGGCAGAACTGAGCTGCTGCTTTGGAAGAAACCAGCTGCACAAAGCACCTCTCAGAAGTGCTGCAGAGTCACTTTCTGGATAGGCAGCTTTCACCCTGTTGAGGGTTTTTTTTTGACATATGGTTATGTAAAGCATCTAATAGCAAACTCCATCCCTTTTACACCTTCCAGGAGGCAGCAACTCCAGGAGTTAATGCAGGATTATTTTTAGTATGTATTCAAGTTTATTCACACTGAAAGGTGGTACTTATCTTTTGTAATTTTAGAGTAGTCATTTGAATCAGCCCAGGAGCATGGCTCCATTTTAACTGCCAGGTGACATTTGGGAGCTGCTTAGAAACCTCTCCCAAGAGGTGAAAATCAGCACTTTTTTTTTCCCCCTTTGCAACATCTCAGCAGTACACTCAGCACCTCTCTGTGTGCTGTGTGTGTATTCAGACCTGTCTGTAAAAGCAGAGAGGGTAAATAACCACCTGTATGCCATGAGAATGCTCTGCCATAAGCAGTGGAACTACCCAGGGGCCAGAGGAGAGTGGAGTTTTCAGTGTTGTGTGTAGGGAAAGCTTTGCTGGAGTTCAAACATCCCTCTGAGCCCAGATTCCATATTGCAGTGGCACCAGAGGAGCAGCTAGATACAGATCTGTGGCTGAGCACTTTCCCTAGAGCTGGGTAAATATTTCTGCCAGCCAAGCACCAGAGCCCCTCACCCCTCCAGGGGCTGTGCAGAGGCTGCAAGCTCCTCATGTTTCAGGGTCATTCCTTAGATAAGCCTTGTGCTGTTGGCTCTGCTGTAAGGCAGCAGTGAGAAGCAAGGGGGCTGCAAAATCAGCTGTGCTTTGGTGGAAGGAGGCCACCTCTTCCACCGAGGGCACAGGCAGGGGTCTGGCTGGGACAGACTAACACAGAGACAGCAGCAAAAGGTTGGCAAAATGATTCTGTGACTCTGCTGTGCTGTGGAAATGTCATTTGCCCAATTCCCTTGGATCTGATGTGCAGGAGGGCGAATGCAACCCTCTCATTTAGAGATCACCGTGGGGCTGACACTGGGGGAAAAAAAAGCTATGCAGTAAAAATAATCATTGAGTCATGATGCTGATGAGGCTGCACTTATGCAATCCCAAGTCCCCCTGATTTCCTTTGCAGGCAATGCACCACTGCACGCTGTGAAGCTCAAGGGCAACTTGGGTTGCTCCTGCCTGGGGGCCTCTTGGCACCTCTGTGCGGAACCTTCTAGCAGCAGAAAGCACAGCAGCTCTCTCAGCACCTTGGCCCTTCCCCAGCCAGCATGCCATGGAAGTGCTGGAACTGCAGGGGTCACTTACAGTGATGGGACTTCCCAGAGGGCAGGTGGCTCACCCAGCACCACAAGGGCTCAGGTTTTGCTGCACTGCTGGAGGTGGTGGCTCCCTGGTACCCTCCTGGCTCCCAGCCCCGCCTGATCCCCTCCTGCCCCTTCAGCTGCGTCCAGCACAGGACACGAAATCAGCAAGGCAGCTCCTCTGTAACCCAGCTCAGGGAGTGACTTTTATTACCCTAAACACCTCAGAAGTTCTAGGGAAGATGGAGCTGCTCAGAGCCTTCACATTCCTCTTTGGCAAACTAAGAAAAATAGGGAAGAGGTTCAGCCCTTGATTTAGTTTGTTTAAAAAAGCCACCCCACAGAATCTCTGTCTCTGACTTTATTTAGACCATCCATCAGGCAGTGTCTCAGCAACAGCATTATTTAAGCTGAAATGGGAGGGCTGCTATTAGTCTTGAAAATTCATAAGATAAACAGCTGTTGACATTTAATTTGTTGCAGGCAGCGGAAGGATGGATTGCAGGGCACACACTGTGCAGCAAATGGCTAAGCAAGGGGGAAATCAGTGTCCCTCACAGGGCAGCTGCTGCTAGCACCATGCATCTTGCAGGCCCTCTTTGGTTTTCTGTCCAACAGTTCTTTGGTCAGTGAAGAGTGGGAGAGATATTTTCCTATTAACTGTATCCCAGCCCTCTCCCTTTCCATCCTGGCTGCTGAGAAGAGTAGCTGCAGGAGCTCTCCTCAGCAGGCTTTGCTGCTGTGTGGTTTGTGCTGCAAGGAGAAGAAATGGTGAGGGGTCAGGGTAAGGCAGCTGGGCTCCAGAAAAGATAATCAATGTCAGGTAAGTGAATTCCAGAGGTGTCACCTCCCAAAGGAAAGCAGAGGTGGGACTGGGTTGGATAATAGGAGTTACACTGGTAGTCCCCAGCCCACCTCTTCACCGAGCTGATGTTGGCATCCAGAGGGGCTTGGGTAAGCTTGAGAGTGGGTCTGGGGGAACCCTTCTGAGGTTCAACAATGACAAGTGCAAAGTCCTGGCCCTGGGTCAGGGCAATCCTCACTATCAGTGCAGGCTGGGGGTGAAGGGCTGGAGAGCAGCCCCCTGGAGAAGGACTTGGGGTGCTGGGGGTGCAGAGCTGGACATGAGCTGGCACTGAGTGCTGCCAGCCCAGCCCCAGCCTGTCCTGGGCTGATCCCCGGCAGCATGGGCAGCAGGAGCAAGGAGAGGATTCTGCCACTTTGCTCCACTTGGCTGAGACCCCCTCTCTGCAGTGCTGGGGCAGCTCTGGAGTGCTCAGCACAGACAGGGACCTGCTGGAGGAGGCCACAGCAATGCTGGCAGGGCTGGAAGCCCTCTGCTGTGAGGCCAGGCTGAGAGAGTTGGGCTTGGTCAGCCTGGAGAGGAGAAGGCTCCAGGGAGACCTTCTGGGGGCCTTTCAGTGCTTAAAGGGGAGATCAGAAAGCTGGAGACAGAGTTTCTAGCAGAGCCTGTTGTGACAGGACAAGGGAGGATGGTTTGAACCAAAAGAGCAAGATTCAGACTGGATAGAAGGTAGAAATCCTTTTTCCACCCTGGCTCAGGCTGCCCAGAGAGGTGGGAGCTGCCCCATCCCTGGAACCATTCCAGGCTAGGTTGAGTGGAAACGTTCTGCCTGTCCTTCCCTGCTGTGCTCTCCCTTCCCTCCATTTGTCTGCAGCCTGCCTCAGGTCCTCTGCTGAGCTGGGGCTTCTAACCACTGCTGCCATGGAAAGAGTGAATGATTAGGCAAAGTCAAAAGATATTTACACAGAGAGCAGAGGGAGTTGGATTGTTTCTACCCATGCCTGTGGAGCTCTCAAGTTTGGGTATCAATTAATTAATTGTGCTCTTGGTTTGGTCTGGTGGGAGCCAAGGCTGGGAGTGAACAGCCCTTGCTGGGAACCAAATATGGAACAGCAGATGCTAGGAGAGATTTTGCTGGGAGATTGGAGTTGATTAACTCTT
This sequence comes from Dryobates pubescens, assembly GCF_014839835.1. Lineage (NCBI taxonomy): Eukaryota > Metazoa > Chordata > Aves > Piciformes > Picidae > Dryobates > Dryobates pubescens. Next base: position 24,265,364 of record NC_071627.1, on the reverse strand, counting down.
CTGCATTGTGAGTGCTATAAATTTGGGAGCTGGGTGGGCCAGACTGGAGAAGAGAGGTGGCAGATGGGATGAGGGGAAGATGATTAGCAAGAACCTAGGCAAGCAGCCTTGTATTAGCTCCTGCTGCCTGTTTTGAGTTGTGTTGACTGAAGATGGAAGCAGCAGGAGGTGGTGCAGATGGGAAGAGGACTGGGAGTGATGCAAGCTAAAACCTGTGGTGTCAATCTCAGCATGTGGAAGTTCTCAGCCCTTTGGTGTTGGGTCTGGTGTGAGGCAGGTCTGGAAGGTGCAGGTCACAGCAAAGCTGCCTTCTCATTTTGTGTTTCAGTCTGGCAGGAGCACTGCAGATGGAGGCTGAGTAGAGCTGAGGAAGAGTTGGCAGCAATGTGCTCTGAAGAGTGATTTGGTTTAGTTGCTTAAACAGTGGAGGAAGGGTGTTGAGAGGATCACAGAACCATAGAATGGTGGGGGTTGGAAGGGACCTCTGGAGATTGAGTCCAACCCCCTGCCACAGCAAGATCACCCAGGAACACATCCAGATGGCTCTTGAAAGCTTCTAGAGAAGGAGACCTCTCTGGGCAGCCTGCCCCAGGGCTCCAACACCCTCACAGGAAAGAAGTTTTTCCTGATGTTGAGCTGGAACCTCCTGGGCTCCAGTCTGTATCCATTGTCCCTTGTCCTGTCACAGGACACCACTGAAAAGAGCCTGGCCCCTGCTTCTGGACACTCACCCTCAGATATTTATACACACTAGGGAGATCTCCTCTCAGCCTTCTCTTTCCCCCAGGTCTCTGGGTTTGGAACCAATCTGCCTCCCTGCAGTTGCATATCACCCTTTGGACTTGGGAGAAGGGGGGGGAAAGGGGATAAATAGGAATGGAGTCACCAGCTCCCTGCAGCAGGTTGAGAAGGAAGGATGGGGATGGGAAAAGAGGAGCTGCAGCAGAAAAGCATCAAACAGCCAGCCAGAGAGGCAGCAAAGAGGAGGGACAAACGTTTCGATGGGTGAGGAGCTGTGAGGGCAAAGCTGCTGAATGAAAAGCTGGTGAGAGGGAGCCACGGGGCTTGTATGCACCAAGTGGCATCGTTTAGCACTCTGCTGCTCAGCACTCCTCACGCTGCAGAGCCTGCGATGTGCTGCTGGATGCAGAGCTGCCCCCTGCTGTGTCGGGCACCACACACAAAGAGGCAAGGAGTGAGAAGGAAAATCATTCCTTGCCCCAAGGAGTTCACGATGGAGAGGAGAGCAAGCAGTGTGTTGATGAAAAATGGCATCATCAGTTCTGAGCTGGAGGCTGGGGAAGATGGCGGGGGGGGACAGAACATTGCTGGGAGGTTTGTTACCAAAGCAAATTATCTGTGCAAGGGAGAAATGACTGTGGGCTGAGCAGGTTATGAAGGGAACCTTGGGAGCTACAGCAGGTGCAGTTTGTTGAGGGGCAAGGATTGGGCTTAGTGGTATAGAGATGCTGCAGATTTCACCTGAGCCTGGGTTTTAATAGGGTACAAATCTTCACCCATTCTAACCCAAAGACATAAACCCTCTGTGGTTCCCTGGCCTTGGTGGCCTTCACTTGGAGCTTGACAAGCCTTGGTAAAAACTTTAGCCCTGACATCTCTTTGGACATTAGGAAGAAGCTCTTGACCATGAAGGCGGTGAGACACTGGCACAGGCTGCCCAGGGAGGTGGTGGAAGCCTCATCCTTGGAGACATTCCAGATGAAGCTTGATGAGGCCCTGAGCAAGGTGATCCATTTGAAGGTAAACCTGCTGGCTGCAGAGGGGTTGGACCAGATGACCTTTGAAAGTCCCCTCCAAGCTTGTTCATTGTATGATCCTCTGGTAGGGTGGCTTCTTCCAGTGAAGAACCCCAAAGTTCAGCAGGTGCTGCATGCTAGGAAGGAGCAGGGTTCAGGCAGTCTTGTGATCCCAAATGGTCTCATGTTAAACAGTTCCAGGGCACTCATAAGGCAGCCTGAGCATAAGGCAGGGGCAGAATTCATGGCCAGGAGGAGGCTGTGCTCAGCCCATCTCAGCCTTTGGGTATCCACTGGTGGCGTTTGTGCATTCCTCTAACCAGGGGACTGAGAAGAGCCTGTTTAATGTAACCCATAACCAGCCAATGCCCTGAGCTTGGCAAAGGAGAGACACTGCAAAACTTGCCACAGCATTGAGGATAAATAAGAGGCTCTTGTTTGTAGCCTTTGGTAGGAGGAAGCTTGAAGATGTGTAGCTGTTTTTAAGCCCAACTTGTCTGGTTGGGCTGGCAGGGAGCATTACCTGCCAGGGGTTCATGGGGATGTGTCTGGTGATAGCAGGAAAGTGGATTCTCTGTCAGGAGAATTGCTACTGGGAGCTGGCTCCTAGCTACAGAAGGATGCATCCAGAGCCTGAGGTGCCCTTAACTTCCCCACACAACCTGGTAAAGCTCCAAACCATCCTGAGAGCCAAGAGAGAGGAAGTTTCTTCTACATTCACCTGCTGTGGTAAGCAGGGTTTGGGTACCCTGTGCAAGAATGACAGGGTAGGACACGAAGCCAAACAAATGCCAGGGCACAGATTACAGTGCAGGAAGCCTTGCCATGCTCCTCCAGAGGTGAGTGTGGATCTGATTCAGATGCTGGACTGAACAGACTCAGGAATGTGTAGACTCAGATGGAACTGACTCAGGGATGCAGGACGGTGTTCTCCTGGCTCCTGCAGAGACTCCCTGCGGCAAGCTCCTGGAGGCAACTCCAGCCTTGGACTCTGCCGTTTGTGTGCTGAAGTATTTAGGTTGGAGTCGGGCACTGAATGGGTGTGGGAGCAGTGCAAATACTTCAGTGAGAGACTTGGATGGAAGGTTGTGCCAGCCCCATACACAGAGCCTGCGCCCAATCAAGTACCCAGTGCCTGAGGCCAGACTAAACCCCGGCACTTAGATGTGATCCGAGGTCTCTGCCTCAGTTTCCTCAGCTCAGCCGAGGTTAATTGGGTTGAGTTTGAAGAATGGGCTTTGTTCTAGAGGGCTTCCCACCTCCCATTTGTTTCCATGAAGCCCCCCTCAGCTGAAGAAGCTTCCTCCTTTGTTTCGCTGCTTGTGACAATGGAGGAGACCTTTTGTCTCTCAGCTGGCAGATCAACCAATGTCCTTAGGCACAAATACCCTGCAGCAGGGCTGAATCGTTCCACTTAGGAGGCTCTGACTCTGCCATGCCAATTATTAATGTCCATGAACCTCAGAGTATGTTTTAGGCTGATAAAGCTTCTTAAAGCCTTTCCTCTAAAGCTGTATTAAAGGCAATGGTGCTTGCCTAAGTCCTTTGGAATAGCTAATGTGCCACGGCTCCTGCTGGAAGCATTCCCCAGTTCATTCTTTTCACTCAGCTTCACCGGTGGGTAGCTATTGAGTGTTTCAGCAGCTAGGGGAGACAAGTCTTGGATGCTTCCATAAGGCCTAAATAAGCCTGCAGATCGGTCTGCTGCTTTCAGCCTGGCCAAGAGGGCAGCTCTCTCCCTGCACCTCCTGCCTGCTCTTCCCTCTTGGGTGTTCAGATGGGGTTTTTTGTCTGCTTTTATGGTGGAGATTAATTTGTTGCCTGGAAAAGGCACTCTACTGGCAGAAGTGACCCAGAAAACTGCCTCATACCAGGGAAGAATTGGAAGGTGAGAGAATGTGAGGTCTGGAGGTGGGTATGGCTCCTGGCAGCTGGGTGAGTGCCCCTCCTTCCCCAGCCAATCCCTCCCCCAGCTGTAATGGCTCCAGCTGCACCACACAGCCAACTTTTCCCACAACTTGCCCAAATCCTCCTTGCTTGTCATTGTCTGTGACTCCTCACTTAAGCTGATGAGGCACTGGCTGGGCATCTGCAGCAGGCTGAGGCTTGCTTGGGGGGTGGTTGCCCACAGGGTTAGGCACAACTTCGATACTCGAGCTGCTAATTGATTCCCTGCTACTGTCTCTGGCAGGCCCAATCAAGCCAGCAGAGAGCTGTCAGTCAGTGTGCTGTGTCCTGGGCCCCATGGAGCAGTGTGTTCAGCTGCTGCTGAAACTGCTGCCAGCTGTTGGTGCAGGCTGCACTGGTGACATGCCAGCAGCTCTGGGGCTCCTTTCCTGCCTGCTTGGATTTTCTTTGTCTGTCTTTTCTTTTGTTTGTCTTTTTAAACAGAAATAATGCCCAAGGTCTCCTGTTCTGTTAGAAAAGTATACAAAAAATCACCTTTCTCTGACAAAAACCATCCCCACCACTGTGCCCCTGCTTCTCCCCTCCTCCACGGCTCAGGAGGTTTGCTGGATGTGGCCTCCAGTTAATCCTGACATTCCAGAGTGGAATTCTGCCCCTGTGCTCAGCACTGCTGAGGCCACACCTGGAGTCCTGTGTCCAGTTCTGGGCTCCTCAGGTTAGGAAAGATGTTGAGATGCTGGAAGGTGTCCAGAGAAGGGCAACAAAGCTGGGGAGGGGTCTGGAGCACAGCCCTGTGAGGAGAGGCTGAGGGAGCTGGGGTTGCTTAGCCTGGAGAAGAGGAGGCTCAGGGGAGACCTTCTTGCTCTCTGCAACTAACTGAAGGGAGTTGTAGCCAGGTGGGGGTTGGTCTCTTCTCCCAGGCACCCAGCACCAGAACAAGAGGACACAGTCTCAAGCTGTGCCAGGGGAGGTTTAGGCTGGATGTTAGGAAGAAGTTCTTCAGAGAGAGATTGGCCATTGGAATGCGCTGCCCAGGGAGGTGGTGGAGTCATCATCACTGAAGGTGTTTAGGAAGAGCCTGGATGAGGCACTTGGTGCCATGGTTTAGTTGACTAGATGGTGTTGGGTGATAGGTTGGACTTGATGATATCAAAGGTCTCTTCCAACCTGGTCTATTCTATTCTATTCTATTCTATTCTATTCTATTCTATTCTATTCTATTCTATTCTATTCTATTCTTTCCCTCCCCTTATTTCTGAACATCAGAAGTGGGGTTTTTAATCAGGGAGAGACCCAAAGCCTGTCAACCACAGGGAATATTTTTGGGGCTCAGCAACGTGTCACTCCTCTGTGGCACAGGACACCCAGCAAGGAGACACCAATGAGCTGACTTGCTGCTGGTGCTGCAGAGGTCTGGAGCTCTGAAGGGCTAGGAAAGCTTGATCTGCATTCTCAGCTTCAGAAGGGAAAAGGAGGAAAAAAGCCAACCATGTGATTCATCACCTAAAATAAGGCGGTGGGTAGGAAGTGAGGGAAGATGTCTCTCCTACCTTCAAATGCAGATATGTCCAAAGCCCCATCTGCAATGTCTGAGAGAGCAGGCAGAGCCACTACTGCTGAGTTGCAGCTCTGTGCACTACATCCCAGCACCACCCCTCCTCTCCTCCCTGGGCTTACCTTCGTGTCACTGAGCTCAGCCCAGGCTGGGAGCTGAACTGGGAGACTTGAATTTGAGTGGGGAGCAGGAGGACTCAGTGCAGGTGCTGGTGGCACTGACAATTCACATCCTGGATGGTTTGCATTGGTTTCTCAGTGGAGACAAGCCCTGGGGATCTGACTTTGATTCCCTGAGTCAAGAAGCTGCAGGTGACCTTGTGCTGTGCTGCCTTCACCTGGACCTGGCGCGGGCAGGGAGCATTAGCCAGGCAGCCAAGCGTGGCCCGAGGCAGCCAGCATCAGCTCAGCTCCAGGGGCTTGGTGAACTCCTGGGAAATGGCCTGCATGCCAGAGGAGCCTGGAACAGCAGCATGTGCTCATGATGGATGAGCCCTGATTGATCTGTGCTGCAAGAGGTCCTGGAGATAAGGCTAGCCTATAAATAATGTTTAAGCTGTAATTTTGTTCCATAGCCTTCTGCTGCAGGAAGCAATAAACAACCTTCTCCTTTCTTTATAGAGATGGCCTCCTCCTCTCACTCTCCCAGGTGAGCAGGATCCACAGCCTCAGCTCCAGTACTGCCAGTAAGTTTTCACAAAGTACCTGCATTCTTTTCTCTTGATGATCTGCAAATCACAGGATGGGAACTTGAAGACCATCCAGGCCCAGAGCCCTGCCCTGGGCAGGGAGCCCTCCCCCTGGACCTGGCCTCTTCAGGGATGTACCATCACGGCACTCACTCCCCAGAGGATTGCCTCTGGCTCATAGCAAAGGAAGAGGAGCTCCTTCAGTGGCAAGCAATGAACAAAGCTGCCATTGGTGACACCAGTGTGCAGGGGCAGTGGGACAGCCTGGGATGGGTGTCCCTCTTGCCAGGGGGAGGTGGCAGCTCAGCCTGTGCAGTGCCAGTGTGGCATGAGCAGCATGCCAGGCTCTGTGCTTGGGGTTTGATGCAGTTCACAAAGGCTCAGGAGTGGTTTCAGTATGAATCTCATCCTAGAAAGATGTGGTTCTGGTCTGATGTGAGGAGCAGCTGAGGGAACTGGGGCTGTTTAGGAGGCTGAGGGGAGACCTTCTCAGACTCTACAACTCCCTGAAAGGAGGTTGGAGACAGGTGAGGGTTGGTCTCTTCTCTCTGTCGTGATAGGATGAGAGGAAATGGCCTCAAGCTGCACCAGGGGAGGCTTAGGTTGGGTATTAGAAGAAACTTCTTCACTGGAAGGGTTGTGAAACACTGGCACAGGCTGCCCAGGGAGTCAGTTGAATCCCCATCCCTGGAAGTGTTTAAAAGACACAGAGATGTGGGACATGCTGCAGCACCAGCCATGGTAGAGTCAGATCGTGGCTGGACTCAATGAGCCTCAGGAGTTTTTCCAACCAAAACAACTCTGGGATGTAGCAGAAGCAGCATGGACAAATGACTTCCCATCCTGACTCCCTGATATGCTCTTCTCTTCACTGGGGACACAGGGCAGATGAAAAGCAGGGGCCAATGCTGAGAGCTCCCATGGCCTGTGCTGTGCAGGGAGAGCCATCTCCCACAGCTGCCTGTCCTTTGTGCTCTCCTTCTGCAGGTGATCTGTGTGGCTTCATCCCTCAGTGGCTGACCTTTACCAAGCAGCTTGTCAGAGCCAGAGGTTTCAGCTTGATGGTTGCTGCCTCCAAGCTGTTACCTGGTGAGTGGCTGGAAGAAAGGCAAGCTGCAAACAGCAGCCCTTGGACATCCTCCTCAGGTTGCACAGGGAGGTGGTTGAAGCCCTGTCCCTGGAAATACTCAAGGTGAGGCTCAAAAGGGTTCTGGGCAGCCTGATCTAGTTGAGGATGTCCCTGCTGACTGCAGAGGGGGTTGGACTGGATGAGCTTTGGAGCTCCCTTCCAAGCCAGACCGTCCTGTGACTGTCCTTCCTTTGGGGACATGCAGCAGGGTGGCTGCAGACTTCTCTGCTGCTCCTTGCAAGTGACAAGAGCTCGTTGTTTTGAAGGTGTGATTGTTGGTGCCCTGGCTGCTTGTGAGCTTTCCCCACCAAATGGGTGGGATGGGATTATGGGGTTGTGTTTGGTTGCAAGGAGTACTTTTGAGCAGAGATGACCTGCCATCACACTGATTTTGAGAGCAGCCCACAGTGGCAAACCTGCACACATTTTACAGGGATTATTCTGCTCTCCTGTAGCCTCCTTGCTCAGATACAACTTCTGAACAACAAGCTGAGCTGTATCTGCCTGGCAGCAGGACTGTAACAAGTGGGTCTGACTCCCTCTGTAGGGATGGGTCGCCCAGCAAAAGCCTGACTGATGCCTCAGGTCCAGGCTGCTTCTCTTAAACAGGGAGAAACATTAACCTTGAATCCAGGAGATTTAGAAGGAACAGAGAAAGAGACAAGGAGAGGGGAAAGAAAGAAGGAGAGGAGGAAGGAATGATTGGTGTGTCTTTAAATCTACCTGCAACAAGTCAGTAGAGAGGTTAGAAACTTTTCTGCCTCGGAGCAGCAGGGTGAGAGCCTGCAGCAGTCCCACCCAGAGCAGCGCTGCCTGTTCTACCTGCAGCTGTATTGCCAAGTGTCTGGAGAAGCTCTTCTGAGAGCTATCCTCTGGGGGTGTTCTGGGCAGGCTGACTGCCTGGGGTAAGAGGGTGCAGGTTTTGTGGTGACTCACAAAGCAGACCGGCTCCTTTGCTGAGCTCATCCCAGAGGTGGCTGCAAGGAGCAGCCGAGCCCCCGCTGCCCAAGGCAGCTTGGCTCTGTTACCAGTGCTCGGCACCTCCCCGGGTCTGGGCTATGCCAGGCTTGAAGCAAGGTCTCCAGAGGTCATCTCTGGGGGATTTTGGCAGCTGCATCGTGTGATGCCTTGAGGCAAAGCAAGACTGTTGGCTTTCCCAGGCTCAGGGCCATGTCTCCTCTTGGATGGGATGCAGTCAGTGAATGCTGCTGTGCCACATCTTCCCAGGCACTGGAGGGCTGGCAGGATATCTCCTGACGAACACCAGCAAGGTGCATTAATAGCCACTCAGCTCCTCTCCTGGAACTCCTGTGGCATGGCTAAGGTCACCAGTGGGTGTGCTGCATGCTGAGGGTAGGTGAGACACCCCAGCTACTTACCAGCCACTGGGGGTTGTGTGGGGCTTGTCCAGGCAGTGAGGAGATGCAGTGTGCTGGTATTTACAGGAATTCATTGAATCCTCCTCCTCTGGAGAGATTCCAAATCAGCCTGAGCATTGTGACCATGGGCGACCTGCTGCAGGTGCACCTGCTGTAGCAGGAGGTTTGGACTAGGTCCCTTCCACTCCCACCATGCTGGGATGCTGTGATTCTCAGGGTACCAGATTCCTTCCACCTTTGGCCAAAATAATCCCCTTCCAAGCAAGCTAAAAACCTTCACAGGGAGACCAATTTTTGGTACTAAAGAAGATGCCTGCAAAGGTCGGGCAAGGGGAGGGTCAGAGGCACTTCAGGTTGGGTCAAAGTTGATTCTTGCTGACTGAGGAAGTCTGAGATGCACCCAGCCATAGTCTTGACACCCACAGGTGAGAGAAGGACTTCCACCAGCCCCAGCAATGTGGCTGCACACTGGGCTGGGGTGAAGCTCCCTGATTTACTGCAGTTGTCTAATGGTAAAACCGATGTGATGGATGAGAAGTTCTCTTAACTGCCAGCTGACTGGGTGTAAGAGTGCATCCCTGCCTCTCTGCAGTGCTGCTGCAGAAGACAGAGACTCACTGAGGAGCAGAGTGCAGCAGTTTTGCTTCAGCAGGTCCCAGGGGTGCCAGGTGAGGAGGCTGGAACATCAGGGGGTGCAGATGCAGAGTGGCTTAACTTCAGCCACAGCCATGCTGCCCTGCTGATGGGTGCTGCTGATGTGCAGAGCCAAGTCTCTTCTGGGACTTCTTTCTCTGCAGGAATTAATGAAGGGATCCAGCAGCAGCCCTGACTGAGCAAATCAGCAGTCACTTAAGTGCAGCCTGTCAGCAGAAGGTGATTTTAATACTAGGCCAGCGGTCTCTCGCTAATTAAACTAAACATTTATTATCTGGGTTTGGGATTCATTCCAAGAAGGAAAATGCAGTTCAGAAAAGCTTTCAGGGCCAAGTGCCTTCCCCAGCCTGTTCTGTGCTTGAGATAGACAGAGGAGGATCTGGGAGGGGGAGAGAAGGATGGGGATGAACAAAAGGTGTCGAAAAGCTGAGATGAATCTCTGAGCTGGCAAAGAAACAAATCAATGTCAGGAATCAGAGAAAGAGCAGGCAGGGAGAGAACAGAAAAAGGAGCAGAACAAAACTGAAGACAAAACATGATTGATTGGGAGGAGGGAGGCAACAGACAGCTGAGTGACTTGGTTGGGGGGTGGGGGGGAATGGCATAGATATGAACCCAGGACTGGGTCTGGAGACTTTGTCACTGGGATCTGACAGTAGTCTGGAGAAGCATTTGCCAGGAGAGGGGTTGGGGTGGAGATGGGGGACCCCAAACCCACAGCCCTCACAGGCTTGTCCTGCTGAGCTTTCCTGGTGGCTGCTCGTCCTGCAGAGGCCTTGTGGCTTTTGTGGCTGAGAAGAGAGAAGCCTGCATGCAGTCACAGTTTCTTTGCTTAGCTCCCAGCAGCATGCAGTGGCTTTTCCCTCATGGCTGGTGCCAGGCAGACCTGAGGGCAGAGGGAGGAAAGTGCAACAGCTCTTCACACCATCTCTGCACAGAGGCAAGAGAAGCAACTCAGTAAAATCCCAGTTTCCTTGGTGCTTGATGCTAGGCCATAAAAGCCAGAGGAGAATCTAGCACTCAGAGCAGGCTAGGTACTGATGTCAACACTTTGTGCCTGAGAGTGTCCAGTGACCTGCCACAAGTCATCCAGGCTGGGCCATCCTCAGGCAGTGCAAGGTCTGTAGGCAGAGATGGAGCATTTGAGTTTTGCTTTCAGATGATCAGCTGTTACTGGAAAATTGGGAGAGTTTTCCTCAGGATCCAAGAGCTTGTGAGCAGGAACAGCAGCCTGCAAAGCCAGACTGGGCTTGGGAGCAGCTGGTGGAATTGGAGGCATGGCCCCGAGAGCACTGGGAGGAATGTTAGCAGGTGCAGGATTCAGCAGCAGCAGCTAGAGACAGCCTCTCTTCACCCAAGGTTCAGATGCTGCATCTTCCTAACAGGGCACTTCTGGTGAGATGCCTCTGTGGCTCTCTGCTCACACTGAGCAGCCAGCACCCTGCAGGATGAGGTCCTGGGTGGGCATCAGTTACTGAGGAAACGACCTCTGTGGAAATGGAGCATCTGTTTCTATTAGCAACAGCAGCCTCTGCACTTCAGGCTGCTTCAGTGTATTTTAGCTCCTCATGACTGAATTTTGCATTTCTCTGGGGGCTTTTGCAGCTTTGGGGCTGCATGGGGAGGAAGAGGTTGGCACGAGAGAGTAGGCTCCTATCAGCGGGATAGTCGGGGGGGGAGGCAGGAGGGGGAAGAGCAGAGGTCCTGACTTCACCTGTTTGAGAGCTGGGCACCTTCTTCAAACCCACAAGCACAGCTCCTACAACCCCACAGGCACAGCTCCTACTAACCATGGTGCTCTGGAAGTCAGGTGCACCCGCTCAGCTGCAAGCAGCAGAGTGAGTGTGGCCGTCCTGATGTGCCAGGACAGCCCAGGGTCCTTCTGTAACCTCCAGGAAGCTTCTGCCAGTACAGACAGCTGCTTTGGGTAGCAAAGGAGTGAGGTGCCACGGGACAGCTCTTGTGGGGCAGTTCTCTCTCATCACGATGCTGCCTGGGTGTTCCTGCCCCGGTAGGCACAGGCTGGCTGCAGGGACGAATAGGGCAGGGCAGGAGGAGCCAACGGCTCTACCTCTGGCTGGCAAAAGTGCTGCTCTCCAAGTCTGCCAGGGTGGGACTGCCCCGAGCTGCTCACTCACTCCAGTGGGCTGGAAGTGAAGCCCAGACTCTGCTTTGCCTTCCTGGTGATCCACACCTCTGCCACCTCGCAGCCGGGGCAGGGAAGCTCACACCAAGGGGAGGGTGGAATGCTGCGAGGCCCCAGCAGCTCCCGTGGAGAGCAGCTCCATGCTTTGTTTGCAAGGCAAACAGAGGAGCAGAAAGCACAGCTTGCACTGGAGGGCAGCCACCCAGCAGCTGTGAAAGCTGTTCCCTGTTTTCCCGGAGGAATTCTGCTGCATGTCTCAAGGAGGCTTTGAAATTTCCTTCCCCAGCCAGGCAGGGAGTTGGTGTGTGAGGAGGCTGGGGTGGGAGTCACCAGCGAGAGGAGCAGCCCAAGTGAGGCCCAGACTCCCTGGGCATGTTTAATGCAAGAGGTGAACACTTTGTTCAGCTGTGATAAAGCTTGTACCCAGAAAGTATCACTGTTTGCTCAGGAAGGAAAGCAAACCCCTGCGGCCCAGAGGGTGCAAGAGGTGAAAATACACCGAGGTTCACCTCAGGTTCTGCCTTCTCCTTGCATGCAAGCATCAGTCCCACAAAGCCAGCCTATCATTTTATGCACTAGGAAAAAAACACAAACCCCTTCTGACTCCCAAAGCTGCAGCCCTGGGATGGCTGAAAGGAAGCAGGCAGGGCGGTCCCGGTAGCTTACAGCAAGCCTCGCAAGCTGAGCCCAGCTTAGAGCAATTCAGCTAAGTAGATTAAGATGTGTGACTCCTGGAAGCTGCCAATCACTTGCAGACGATTTGTATTAGGCCCTGTTGGATGCTCCTGGCAGGTCCTCCCCAGCTGCTGTCCTTGCTCGCTGCCAGCCTCCCTGAGCAGGCAAACTTCTCCTCTTGTGGTTTGGTATTTCAGTTTGTTTCCCTGAGCAGGGGGAATGGAAACACATTTGCTTATTGCCATGGTTGCAAAAGCTGGAATTCCAAAGGCAAATCAGCTCCCTTTGTGTGTTATTGGGTCAGCTGTGATGAAATGAAGGGCAAAGAATGTGCCTGAGCCCTTCAGCTTCGGAACGTTCCGTGAAAGAAGCGTTTAAAGGGCGAAGCTGGGAGGTCTGCTGTGACCCTGCTGCAACAGCTGCAGAAACCAGCTCCCCTCGGTGCTTGCTACAGCTCCTCAGCTGATGGTAGCTGCTGCCACAGCCAAAGCTGGCCAGGGCTCCAAAAGACCACTGTGTGTGGCTGGTGTTAACCACCTTCGCTGCCACCACCCCTGGCTGAAACCCAGGCAGCTGAGCTGTCCCGGTGGTGTGCTGGCCCTGCCTGCATCTCCAGGTGACCACAAGCAGCCCCAGGGCTAGAGAGGAAGAGGGGCATGTAAATGTCTTCTTAAATCCCTCCAGGCAAGACTCCCGTGGAGAGGGCTGGCAGGGTATGGGTGGTTTAGAGGTGAGACTGCTCGGTGCACTTCTCACACTCTTGCCTTGCTGTTGCTGTTCAAAGCTGGCTCTCCTCCAGAGCTGACGCTAGGCCCCGGTGCTGCCACGTACGTGACTGTTACCATCAGCCCTCCAGCGGCTGCTGCTGCTGCCCTGCCCAGCACAGCAGCTGGTAAGTAGGCAAACATTCCTGTGGAGCCCTGCTGCAGGAAAACACATCCCAGGGCTGCACAAGTCCCCAGGGTCGGCAGCAGAGGGTCTGCCTTCTGCCCTGGGTGTCCTCAATGCTCAATGAGTCCAGCTGGGGTCGTACCTCCCAGGTACCCACCTGCAATCACCCTCCCCTCCTGCATTCCCTTGGAAGGCTACCTGCCTGGGAATGAGCTTTCCCTAATGTTCTGAATCCTTAGTGAATTATTACCAGTGTGCTTATAATCAGTTGCCTCACTGCAAGTGCCCTCACAAAGGAGCTGCTGGCACCTAACGGGACTAAAGCAACATCTAAAGCTATGGCAATAAACACAGTGCAATGTGGCAGCAGGATAACAACATCAGAAAGACTGTGGGTTAATGTCTCAAGATCCCAGCTGGAGGTGAGTAGTGAGGCTAGACCTGGCCTTACAGTGCAGGGAGCTGGTCTAGGGAGCATAGACAGGCAAAGGGAGGAGGGAGATCATAAGGGCACTGTAGAGAAGAGGAGAATGCTGGGCACCAGGAGGGAAGAACTCCTTTCTGGAAGCATGGCCAGGCTGGAGGTTGTGGGCACTCTCAGAGAGAAACCACAAGTGGGTATTGCTTTATTTCATTCCCTCTCTTGCAGGGCCAGCTGCTCTGAATCAAATATCCAGGGTTTCTCTCTCCTTTTCTTCTGCAGTGATGTGAGAGCTGAAAAGTGGTCATTCACAAATGCAACCAGTTTCAGTCTGGAATGCAGAGTCCATAGAGAGGAGTTGTATGGAGAAGGTACAGAGGAACAGCTCTTCAGCACCACTGCTGCAGAGCAAAGCCCTTCGTGGATGCCCATCCACAGCAGGTAAGGCAGGAGGCTCTTCCTCTGCAGGATGAATTCTGGGGGAGGGTGGAAGGTGCAGAGGTGATGCCAGGCAGTGAGGACAGTTAGCCTCTGGCTGAGGGCACTTCTGTTGATAAACACAGCATCCACTTCCCAGGAAAATATTTTTGATGTTGACTTCAGACATCCTCTCCCAGAAGGGCTCAGCCTCCTGACTGGCCCAAGAGACAATAGAAGGAAAACAAGCACAATAGGTGCATGTGCTAAACACTTTAATGAGCACTTCCACACCATTCTCCTGGACTTCCCCACATGCCCATGAGTCAATAAGCACCTCGTGCAGCTCTCTGGAGAGTGCACACGAAAGTGACACGGCTGTGGGGGAGCCCAAGCCTCGGCTCCCATTCGCTGACTCCCAGGTAGGGATGTGACCTTTGGTGCCTGCAGATCGTCTCAGTGTCATATTCCTGACAGTTTCTTTGCCCTTCTAAGCTCTCAGGGCAAAGGACACTGTGACAGAGGTTACACGTGCAGGAACACACAGCCGATTTAGCTGCACCTGCAGGCAGAAGATCCCTGAACTTCCTGCCCCGAGGCTCTGCAGGCTGCGCATCCCTCGGTGCTCTCTGCTTGGTTTTGAGCAGCGAGTTAATGACAGCATTCAAGCGGCCACTGATTGCGCTTCGGGTTCCATTGTCACCCAGCATAATGTCCTCCGCCAGCAGCGCTGTGAGAGGTGGCTCCGTGAGGCAGGGAGCATTCAATGAGAAGTGATGTAAGCTCTGTACCAGAAACTCAGCGGTTAGAGCAGTTACGGGGACAATTTTCTCTCCCAGAGACAGGGCTTTTAAATGATGACTAATACTGGCAGCTCTAGCTGGCTGCCTTTCATCTCCAGCTCTCTCTGAGGTATTTAGTCCAGGTAGATTTACATCCAAACCACTCAGACTTTCTCTTGGAATTCAGGCAAGAGATATTTTTTGTGTGTGTGGTTTGTGTGCATGGAAAATAATCAGGCTTCAGAAAATGGGGGTTTTAACCTGTTTATTCTTAAAGCATTGTTCACACACAACCAGCAAGAGGCTCTGGAGCAAGGGATTGTGGAGCACAAAGGCCTGCAAAGAAAAATGGGATGTGAGTGGAGAGGAATTTGTGGCTTTTCAATGCTTGAAGGAGACTATGAGAAAGCTGGGGACAGAAGTTTCAGCAGGGCCTGTTGTGACAGGACAAGGGGTGAGGGGTTTAAGCTAAAAGGAGGGAGATTTAGACTGGAGGTGAAGGAGTTTTTACAGTGAGGGTGGTGAGACCCTCAGCCAGGCTGCCCAGAGAGGTGGGAGATGCCCCTTTGCTGGAACCATTGCAGGCCAGGTTGGTTGGGCTCTGGGCAATCTGCCCTGGTTGAATCTGTCCCTGCTGAGTGCAGGGAGATTGGACTGGATCAGCTTTGAAGGTCCCTTTCAACCCAAACCTTTCTCTGATTCTGTGTCTTAAACTCCACTCTTTTAGTCATTAATAAACCAGAAATGTGCTGCTTGGTGATGCAATTCTGCCTCCATGCCCAATGGTGTCAGTCTGCAGAGGTCAACACTGTCACTACCTGCTGTCTCTCTGAGCTCTGTGTTGGCTGCACCAGCTGAGGATCGTTTCTGCCCCTCTGCTGACTCTCTCTGACAGGTTATCAACAGCTTGCTGATTACCTGAGCCTGTGAAAAGCTCCTGTAAGGCTCAGGTTTCACGTAACACTTCCCATCACACTCTGGGTTGTGCTAAATGCTCCTTACCCTCCCGTGGTTTGGAAGGGTGTGAATTAATTTAGTGTGAGAAGTCAGAATTTGGGGGTGTTGGGAATTTTTCAGCCAAATAGATTTGCAGAAGATCATTCTCCATCTGGGAGTGCAGCACCAAGGGCAGCACTTGTGCTGGGAGAGGCTGCTCAGGGTGTGGGAGACCAAGGAACAATTGCCACGCTGCCTGCTCCTCCCTCCAGTGAACACTCTCACAGAGATCACAGAAACATCCAGGTTGGAAAAGACCCTCAGGATCACTAAGGTGGTTAAGGTGGGGCTGCTTTCCCCCCTGAACCTCTTGGAACAGTTCTTTTATTGAACCAGGGACTTGAGCCTGAATCCCTCAGCTTCTGTCCATGCTAGTAACATCAGCAATGCTTCCCGGCTCTGGGCACCCCACCTCATCAGTGCCCTTTCTCCTCCTCTCTGCTTGCACAGAGCACACAGGACTGTGAGGTCAGAGCTGTGCCAGCACTTTTCTGATCCCAGTGAGTGCTGTGGTGCATCTGCTGCACTTGTGAGCCGTGTCCCGCAGCCCGCTGCACTTGTGAGCCGTGTCCCACAGCCCGCTGCACTTGTGAGCCGTGTCCCGCAGCCCGCTGCACTTGTGAGCCGTGTCCCGCAGCCCGCTGCACTTGTGAGCCGTGTCCCACAGCCCGCTGCACTTGTGAGCCGTGTCCCGCAGCCCGCTGCACTTGTGAGCCGTGTCCCACAGCCCGCTGCACTTGTGAGCCGTGTCCCGCAGCCCGCTGCACTTGTGAGCCGTGTCCCACAGCCCGCTGCACTTGTGAGCCGTGTCCCACAGCCCGCTGCACTTGTGAGCCGTGTCCCGCAGCCCGCTGCACTTGTGAGCCGTGTCCCGCAGCCCGCTGCACTTGTGAGCCGTGTCCCGCAGCCCGCTGCACTTGTGAGCCGTGTCCCGCAGCCCGCTGCACTTGTGAGCCGTGTCCCGCAGCCCGCTGCACTTGTGAGCCGTGTCCCGCAGCCCGCTGCACTTGTGAGCCGTGTCCCGCAGCCCGCTGCACTTGTGAGCCGTGTCCCGCAGCCCGCTGCACTTGTGAGCCGTGTCCCGCAGCCCGCTGCACTTGTGAGCCGTGTCCCGCAGCCCGCTGCACTTGTGAGCCGTGTCCCGCAGCCCGCTGCACTTGTGAGCCGTGTCCCGCAGCCCGCTGCACTTGTGAGCCGTGTCCCACAGCCCGCTGCACTTGTGAGCCGTGTCCCGCAGCCCGCTGCACTTGTGAGCCGTGTCCCACAGCCCGCTGCCTTGGCCCTGCTCCTCGTGGCACAGGAGCCTTCCCCTCCTTGCTGTCTGAGGAAAAGGAACAACATTCTTTGGGGGTTCTTCACTTCATCCCTCGGCCAAGTTAGCCTTTTCTGGGTGCCTGTGACTGCCAGCAGACTTTGGCAGGACGAGGCTGTTGCTCATTGCCCTTTCTGGCTTTGCTCAGAGTTTTGCCTGTTGCTCGTCTGATGAACTCCCGGCTGCAGCTCGGTCGTCAGCTCAGTGTCTCTTTAAATCACTGCTGCTTTCTCTTATGTCATTAATATCTTATTTATGGTGTGTTGCATTTTGCACCAGTCTCCATGCCAACAGTTCATGCCAGGAGCAATGTCTGATAGGATAATTTAGCTCCTCAGAGACACAAGCGCTTTCTTTTTGGAGAGGGCCATGAGAGAGATGCTGTGCAGTGGCAGAGAGCCAAGGTGGAGTCACCGTCCCTGGATGCATTCAGGAAATGTGTGGACATGGCACTTTGGGACATGGTTTGATGTCCATGGTGGTCTTGGGTTGATGGGTGAACTTGATGGTCCTAGAGGGCTTCTCCAACTGAAGCAATTCTGTGTTTCTCCTCTTCCCCATGCCTGCTGTGATGCTCAGTGAGGACTCTTCCTCACGTGGTGAGAGCTGAGGATTGCCACTCACCTAAGGAGCATCAGGTGTTGTCCATGACTGACACCAAGCCTGCAGCTGGGAAATGACAGGCCAGGTGGGAACTCTGGGAACACACCAGGCTTAGAGTAGGAAGCTCCTTCCTTGGGACATCTACAAACTCTTGCTTGTGGAGCTGCACCACCCTGTCCCTGCTGACTGCAGGAGGGTTGGACCAGATGACCTCTAAAGGTCTTTTCCAACCCAACTCATTCTGTGGTTCTGTGGATAAGCAGGAGGTTGCAGAAGGAAAATGGTTGGAGTGTCAGGGGTAAGAGCAGCAAAGAAAGCATGAGTGTGCTTCTCCATGTCTGACACTAAAGTGGGCAGAAGGGCCTCCTGAAGGGCTGCTACTTGAAAGACAAAGTCTGGGTAAAATAACACAGCCATGAGGATAATCCAGTGCCACAGAGGGCAAATGTGGCACTCAGAGTACTTCAGACTCCTGGGGCCTGACAAGTTGAAGCTTTCTCCCACTGTATGCTTAAAATCCTGAGGGGATGGCATTGATCACAGGTGTAGCC